>NC_091823.1:63578358-63878358 GCF_038994185.2 Dermacentor albipictus | reverse complement strand
GCCTAGGGAAAACGACGGTATTAAAAGAGCAGACTTTTCGTGCAGTGGGACCGGCGTGTCCTGATGTGAACTCGGACGTTCAACATGCTCCTCCATGGAGAGGGCTTCCGTAACTGGAACCATTTAGCTTTTGTCAATTACGCCTTTATTCCTTCATTCCTACTATTGGATGCATTCGTTGATGTGCTTGGTAGATTCCTTGCCCTAACGCCACCTCGAGCCGCAACAAGCTTCTTATTCGTAACACAATACACTGTTAGTTGCTGTTTAGTCAAAAAGTGCAATTAGGTAAGCTAAAATTTTAAGAAGGGCAACACAAAGCGGCGAGCAGTGAATGAGAACCTACTCCCCTTACGAATAAAGCCACCCGTAGATGGTACAGTCGCGGACAGAATAAAATGGACCACAGGATCTCCGAAAACATTCAATTCCCGAGCAGCCTGTAGCAGTAATCAGTAAGACTGCCCACGACAACGTTGTTAGCGTATTCTAGTCGAGGTACAAAATGCAAATACCAGATTGCGTTGTGAGGTTGCGGAGATATTCAGCTTTTTCTTAGATTTCATGGTCCGTAATATTCTGTCCGCGACTGTACCTTTTAACACTTTATACAAATACACCGTGCTGCGAATACTTACGCTTTGTTAGAAATCACTGACAATAAGACAAGGAGCATTATTTAGCACTGTTGAGGGTGTAAAATCAGCCTGTTGCCAGACGAGAACCCTCACGGCGTTAATACACGCACCGTTAGTTGGTTAACGCCCTTATAAGGGTGTTATATATGTTATAAGGGTGTCGTCTCTGGCTGAAGTGGAAGCGAAATTAAATCTCTTTTATACAGTTACCACTGTTTACGAGATGCTTATTGGCATTACTACGTAAACAGAATAAAAGGACAAGCCACTCCTCCGAACCTAGGTTACGGATGAAATGCATGAAGGTGGATTGGACCCCAGGAACTTGACGTGAAAGCCAGGCAACCTATCTACTACGCCACACGGGAGCCACGTTACACGCTGTTCAAATCTTGGTATATATATGTATGTATAAGTTATCCAGCAACACCTACTGCTTCATTTCATGGAAAACCTTGCATAAGGCCACATCTTGCTTCGCACAAAATGCGTTCGTTACGCTTGGAACCTAACATCCTTACAGTTGCTAAGACAGTTTCCAACGGCAGCGAACGTTGCTAGTACCCGCCGTGGTTGCTCAGTGGCTATGGTGTTTGGCTGCTGAGCACTGTAAAGAACGGCGGGTTGCACAACAAGATTGTCACCTTGCCACCCGATTACGACAAGGGGTGCAAGACGCGCACCTCCCGCTCTCCGCCGCTGCAGCTGCGAGGCGTTCAAAGAAGCGACCTTTGCGCTGGAATCCGCCGCCTTCCTCCAGCCCGCTTCGACATTGTGACAAGACGAGTTTGGTGTGTGGACAATGATTCCAGAGTTCCTCAACGCGGCGCTGATCTGACACGCCTGAAGAAGCTACCGCGGGAACGTCTTATTTTTGCGCTCTCACGGTTCAGCATGTTGCAAAACAACGAGCGACCCTCGAGCGGCGTCGATTTTCCGGAACGGCACCACCTTCAACGCCGTCGCTTGGGCTTCGGAATGTGTGTGCCTTTGTGTCTGTAAACTGGTCTTCAGAGCAGCTGCGAGTTGGTGATGTGTAAACGAACAGCCGCCGCGTCGTAGGACCAGCGGATCGAGTGTATAAAAACTGTGGTTGTGCGATTGTTGGACGCACTTCTCTTGAGCAGTCCTGTTAGACTGGTTCACTTCTCTCATGCAGTCCTGTTGGACTAATACTATTTTTCTCAAGCAGTCATGTTAGACTGAGTTAATTTCTGTAAATAAACCCCTTTTTCATCGTTCTCGATGAGAAGCAGTTCTTCACTTCATCAACGATCTCAGCGTAAATAAGTTGGACGACGGCATGGGCCAGCTACCTTCGAATTCATGCCGTACTCCAATCTTGGCAAAGGACCACGGACGAAGGGATTGAGCCCCCAATCCTGACAACTGGTGGCAGCGGTGGGATGGACTTTGCGACATGGTGCTGTATCTGTGGTGAGTGCTTGGTTTTTGCTTTGACTCTCTAGGCTCCATTTTGTGGTTGTTCTGTTTAGAACAGTAGGGAAGCTAGATTGTTGTGTGTTAGCTAGGTTGTGTTTTCCTAGCTAGATTTAGAGAGCAGAATCAAGGCAGTAAAGCAGCAGTCATGGAGTTAAGGACACTGCTGAGAGACGAGTTGTTGATTGTTGGTGAGGAACTGGGCCTAGATGTACGCAAGGAAATGCTCAAATCGGAATTATTGGAGCTAATTTCCAATCAGGCCAGTGAGCAAGATATTGAAATGGGATTGGAACTTCTCAAAAAGAGAGAGAAACGGGAAAAAGAAAGAGAAAAACGAGAGAGAGAGGAACGCGATAAAGAAAGGGAGGAACGCGATAAAGATCGCGAGTTAAGAAAAATGCAACTGGAACTTGAAAGCAAACGTTTGGAGATGTCTCAAGGAAGTGAAGGCGCTCTGGGACGATCAAGTGAGGCAGAATCGTACCGCATGGACAGGCTATTAAAGCCATTTGAGGTCGGGACCGACATAGGATTGTTCCTAAGCAATTTTGAAAGGACTTGCGAAAAGATGAACTTCGGCCCGAGTACATGGCCACAGCGGTTGCTGTCTATGTTGCCGTGTGAGGCGGCGGAAGTAATCGCCAGATTGAGTGTGCAGGATGCATATGATTATGCAAAAGTTAAGGCTAGTCTCCTGAAGAAATACCGCCTTTCAGCCGAAGCTTTTCGGCAAAGGTTTAGGAGCACAGGCAAGAAAGATAGCGAGGGCTATCCGGAGTTTGCATATAGCTTAAAGGCCAACCTAGTCGAGTGGCTTAAAAGCGCGGAAGCGTACGACAGCAGAGACATGATCATTGAATGCATGTGTCTAGAGCAGTTTTACAAAACCATCCCCCAAGCTGTGAAACTGTGGGTGCAAGATAGAGGTAATGTAAACACTGTGGAAAGGGCGGCTGAATTAGCCGAAGAGTACGCAACCCGTAGAAAGTTGAACGCCGAGGAGGGAAACTGGGACGGTCGAAATGGACCGCGGAAGCCATTTCCGTTCAAAAAGGGTGCGCAAACTAGACGATCCGAGCCTGTAGACATGGCGGAAAAGCCCGCAGAAAAGAGCGAGGAGAAACTTAACGGAGAAACCACACAAAAAGAACAGAAAAGAAAATTCGAATCTGTTAGACCAATTCGCTGTTACAAATGCCACAAACTGGGACATATAGCTGTAAACTGCGAGAAGCCTAGCGTAGTTTTTTCCTACGTGGAGGAAAAGGATGAGAATATGGAACTTTTAAGTCCATATCTCCACGACCTGCAAGTTAATGGAAAACCATGCCGAGTGCTAAGAGACAGTGCCGCCACGCTGGACATTGTCCATCCGTCTTACGTGATGGTAGAGGACTTCACCGGAGAAGTAGCATGGATAAAACAGGTTGTAGAAGAACACAGCGTATGTCTGCCCATGGCCAAAGTCAAAATCAGTGGACCATTCGGGGAGCTAGAGACTGAGGCTGCAGTTTCCAAATTTTTGTCACTGCAGTATCCCTACATCTTTTCGAATCGTTCGAATCAGTTACTGCGTGACAGAGGGCTCAAACTGGGAGAGGGCATAGTACAGGCATTGACCAGAGGCCAAGCTCGTAAGATCTCGGCGCTTTCGGCTGAAAATGCTCAAGCTCCACCAGCTGAAGCAGAAAAGGGGATAGCTTCAATCCCCGAATCCGAGCTAGGCCCGAGGGACAAAAGAACAGTTGAGGAGAGCCTGCCAGTTGACCAGCTCAATGAGAGCGTAGCACTAGAGTGTCAGAGTTCTAGCCTGCAGGAAGAGCATGCAGACGCGCTCCCAAGCGAGACAGGGTCGTTATTATCACCGGCCTCAAAGAACTTTGATCAACTCTTACGCGTGGATAGAGAGTCACTGGCAGCTGAGCAAAAGAATGATGAGAGCTTAGCTAAATTACGGGACACAGCTAAAGAAGGCATTGCTAGGCGCAACGTAACGATACATGAGAAAGGAGGATTGTTGTATCGGCATTACAGAGATCGAAAGGGTAGGATTTTAGATCAGTTAGTCATACCTACTAAGTATAGGGAGGACCTTTTGAGTCTTTGTCATGGAAATGGGTGGTCCGGCCACCTAGGCATAAACAAATCAAAGGAAAGATTGCTTATGGAATACTACTGGCCTGGCTGTTTCAAAGATGTAGAAAACTTTGTAAGATCATGCGACGCCTGCCAGCGTTCTGGTAAACCAGGAGAGACTTGGAAAGCTCCACTGAAGGTAGTGCCCTTAATAACAGAGCCTTTCAGACGGCTTGTAATAGACACGGTAGGGCCTCTTCCAAAAACAAAATCAGGCTACAGGTACTTGTTTACCATGCTGTGTCCGGCTACCAAGTTTCCAGAAGCAATCCCTTTGAAAGAGCTCAGCTCCACTGAAGTAGTAGACGCGCTTTTGACAGTGTTTGCACGAGTTGGGTTTCCAGCCGAAATTCAGGCAGATCAAGGGTCAGTATTCACGAGCGCACTGACTTCCACATTCTTGCAAAAGTGCGGGGTAAAGTTAATACACAGTTCTGTCTATCACCCTCAGTCAAACAGTGTAGAGAGGTGGCATTCGGTGCTTAAGCGAGTTTTGCGTGCGCTCTGTTACGAGCACAAGGAGGACTGGGAGAACTGTCTGCCGGCAACTTTGTTTGCTTTGCGAACGGTTCCACATGAAGCGACAGGGTTCTCTCCAGCAGAACTAGTGTATGGGAGGACACTCCGTTCTCCACTGAGAATGTTAAGAGAGATGTGGGAGGAAAGAGGGGAGAGTCCAACCGTGGTTGAATACGTGCTGAATTTACTGGAACGGCTAAGCGCAACCCAAGAACTAGTCGGAAAGAACATGGCACTAGCTCAAAAGAACGCCAAATTCTATTACGACAGGAATGCGAGGCTTCGTACGTTTAACGCCGGAGACCAGGTAATGATCCTCAAACCTTCAAGAAAGAACAAGCTTGAAGTTCACTGGGACGGGCCCGTTAAAGTGTTGCACAAACTTTCAGAAACTAACTATGCTTTGAGAATGCCCGGTCGCAGGAAGGAAGTGAGGATATATCACTGTAATTTGATGAAGCCGTATGTAGAGCGGAGCGGAGTCGTTAACTATACTGTCAAAGAGCCGGATGGCATTGGTACCAAGTTTAAGGAGTATAGGGCAACCTCCAACTCTGAAATCGGCCTAGAAGAAGTAGTGGAACACTCGGTAAGCTCTCATGCTCTAAGACCCGAGCAGCTAGATGAGCTAAAAGGGGTGTTAGGGGAATATCTCGACAGATTCAGCGATCGGCCGGGTAGAACCGAACTGATAACGCATGAAATTGAGCTGACCTCTACCGAACCAGTAAGATCAAAACCTTACAGGTTGTCTCCAAGACAGAGAGAGATTATGGAGGCAGAGATACAGCGCATGCTAGAGTTGGGAGTTATTGAGCCCGCTGAGAGTGACTACACGTCACCGCTAATACTCGTAGAAACCCCTAACAAGGACCCTCGTCCGTGTGTTGACTACAGGAAGTTAAATGCGATCACTAGGGATCAGCTGTACCCGATACCCAACATTGAGGAACGAATTGAAAGAGTTAGCGCTGCTAAATACATTTCAACTATAGATCTCGTGCGGGGGTACTGGCAAGTTCCCCTTTCAGAAAGTGCCAGCCGCTATGCTGCATTCATCTCGCCTGTAGGCACTTTTCGCCCTCTCGCCCTCAGCTTCGGGCTGAAGAACGCGCCGTTTAGCTTCTCTAAGTTAATGGATATTGTCCTAAAAGACTTGCAGGAGTTCGCCTTACCTTATCTTGATGATGTAGCCATTTTTTCGGACAGCTGGGAACAACACGTATCGCACCTCAAACAGGTGTTCTCACGGTTGAGGGAAGCCGGCTTAACGATGAAAGCGGAAAAGTGTAGGTTTGGATGTTCGCAGGTTACTTATCTGGGCCATGTTGTTGGTCAGGGCATGAGACGGCCGGCTGAGCTGAAAATAGCTACGATTGGAGATTTTTCTCAGCCGCGCACGAAAACGGACGTTCGTTCATTTTTGGGACTTGTGGGGTACTATCAACGGTACATTCCGAATTACTCGCAATTTGCAAGTCCATTAACAGACGCCCTCCGAAAGGGAGCACCGAGTAACGTACACTGGGATAAGGACAAAGAGAACGCTTTCCAAAGTTTGAAAACGCTATTGGTTTCTCGCCCTGTGCTTCGCGCGCCAGACTACACAAAGGAATTCATAGTTCAATGCGACGCAAGCGACAGAGGTATGGGCGTGGTACTTAGTCAAGTCGGCGACGATAACGAGGAGCATCCTATCCTCTACGCCAGCCGTAAACTAAATGTAAGAGAGGAAGCCTACAGCGCTTCAGAGAAGGAATGCGCTTGTTTGGTTTGGGCCGCCCAGAAGTTGTCGTGTTACTTGTACGGAGCGAAGTTCATCTTCGAGACCGACCACTGTCCTCTGACGTGGCTCAATCAAATGTCACACAAAAACGGCCGCTTGCTCCGATGGAGCCTCACTCTCCAAGAGTACAACTTCTCCGTTAGATATAAGAAGGGAAAGTTGCATAGCAATGCGGATGGTTTGAGCAGGCTAATTTGAATTCTGCGTTTGAGGGTCCCGCCTAAATTTTAGGGTTACTAGTGTTAATTTTATTAAGCGAAGAAGATCCCCTCTCATTTAGCAGGATTCCCTCCATGATTGCTGAATTTGTCAGCAGGAATTTGCTTCAGAAATTGGCATAGTGAAATGCAGCATTTTTTTTTGTTTCTGCACTTATGTTGTTGTTGTTTTTTTTTTTTGAAGCCTAGCGAGTCTAAAGTGAGAGCCAATGCACGTCATCTCGGCGCAGAGCCGTGTTGTGGGGTTCATTTTGCAGTTGCCTGTCCTTGTTGGATGTTTTGGGGCGGTGACATCAATGCACAAGTGGTCGCTGCGAGCCAAGACATCAATCCCCCCCTGACCAGCAGCCGTTCTCTTCCTGCCTAGCGGTTGTCAGCGCTAGACAGTCGAGACTTTTGGGGCCATGGAGGCGCTGTAAAGAACGGCGGGTTGCACAACAAGATTGTCACCTTGCCACCCGATTACGACAAGGGGTGCAAGACGCGCACCTCCCGCTCTCCGCCGCTGCAGCTGCGAGGCGTTCAAAGAAGCGACCTTTGCGCTGGAATCCGCCGCCTTCCTCCAGCCCGCTTCGACATTGTGACAAGACGAGTTTGGTGTGTGGACAATGATTCCAGAGTTCCTCAACGCGGCGCTGATCTGACACGCCTGAAGAAGCTACCGCGGGAACGTCTTATTTTTGCGCTCTCACGGTTCAGCATGTTGCAAAACAACGAGCGACCCTCGAGCGGCGTCGATTTTCCGGAACGGCACCACCTTCAACGCCGTCGCTTGGGCTTCGGAATGTGTGTGCCTTTGTGTCTGTAAACTGGTCTTCAGAGCAGCTGCGAGTTGGTGATGTGTAAACGAACAGCCGCCGCGTCGTAGGACCAGCGGATCGAGTGTATAAAAACTGTGGTTGTGCGATTGTTGGACGCACTTCTCTTGAGCAGTCCTGTTAGACTGGTTCACTTCTCTCATGCAGTCCTGTTGGACTAATACTATTTTTCTCAAGCAGTCATGTTAGACTGAGTTAATTTCTGTAAATAAACCCCTTTTTCCTCGTTCTCGATGAGAAGCAGTTCTTCACTTCATCAACGATCTCAGCGTAAATAAGTTGGACGACGGCATGGGCCAGCTACCTTCGAATTCATGCCGTACTCCAATCTTGGCAAAGGACCACGGACGAAGGGATTGAGCCCCCAATCCTGACAGCACGAGGTCGCGGGATCAAATCCCGGCCACGGCGGCCGCATTTCGATGGGGGCGAAATGCGAAAACACCCGTGTGCTTAGATTTAGGTGCACGTTAAAGAACCCCAGGTGGTCAAAATTTCCGGAGTCCTCCACTACGGCGTGCCTCATAATCAGAAAGTGGTTTTGGCACGTAAAACCCCAAATATTATTATTATATTATTAACGTTGCTAGTATAGGCGTACGAACACCTTTCGTGTAAGCTGTTAATTCTTTATTGTGTTTCGATTTTCGCGACACTCTTACTATAAGGTGTTTTAAGTCAGATGAGTGTAAAACAGCCGTAATGAAGGGTGTAAATTTGGGAAAAGACGTTTAACTCTCTTAAAGATGTAAAAACGTTTAGTGTCTAGGTTCCTACATCAGATGTCTAAGCTCTTCAAGAAAGATATCAACCTAAAGCCCCCAGTTCCCGGCATTACCATGCTGCCTACCGAGCGAGAGAGACCCTTTCCCCTTTGCGTAAGTGCAGGTACTGCAAAACAAATGAAAAGCTTGACAAACGCCAGGTGCGAAGGGGTCAAAACCGCGTCTCTCCCGGCGCTTAATCAACGTTGACACTAGCCGGCTGGGGCCAATGTCCCCTGGCCGAGCAGCAACTGTAAAGGAAGGCCCGGGAGATAATCAGCGGTGCTCAAGCAAGAAATACAAGAAAAAAAGGAAAGAATAAAGAGAGAGACCGTTAAAGCCAAAGAGATGGGAGGATGAAAGCAGGGCGGAGTCAGCTGTTGCCGAACATTATCGTCTACGACGTCGCTTTTCTTTTTTGTTTTTGTTTTCACGAATCGTGAGTGGAGGGCTGTTGCAATACTGTCACAATGCAGCTCCAGTGAGACGCACGGTGAGCTGCTCGCAGGCGATGACAACAGATGCGGCCGCTGATACGACGCTGCCGGACCTCGAGAATGTCGCCCGAACCGAGCTGGGAGAGACGGCGGAAACCAGAGAACGATGCCTGTCGCAGCTGCGACAGCTTATCGACGGTGAGTCACAGACGGTCAGTGACGTATGCTCTCGAAAATGTCGGCCATGTTTGCACTCTTCCATTTCACTTCGTGTTGAGAAGAAACAGCGAGTTCCTTTTGTTGTTTTCGCGTTCGTTGTTGCTTTCGTTGTTGCAATTCTAGTTGTCATCGTTGCCGTTTCATTCCACGGCCCATAGTGGCTGTGTGGGAGTTCTTTTGTAGAATGAAACAGATGAGATCGCTACTTACTTTGCCCTGCGTGCAACCGCACGCAGATATATACTCCGCCCAGTCTGCGCTTACAGGCTATTAACAACTGATAGAACAGCCTTAAGGTCAGCAGTAAACACTTATCAAGGACAGTCATCCCTTGAACTGCAACACGTACTTGCACTATGCACTAACGCTGCCCGGGTTTTACAGAATGTCGTTTTACAGTTTTACAGAATGTCGTATGGGTGTGGTATATCAAATTCCCCTTAGCTGTGGCCAGTTCTACGTAGGGCAAACGGGACGGTGTATCAATCAGAGGCTTATGGAGCATAAAAGGTCGTTAACCGGTGGATCGCCTTCTAATCTTTCGCTACATTGCCGAGATTGTAACTGCAAGCCAAAGTTAGATGAATGCGCGATACTGTACAGGCATAAGAATGAAGATACGCGTCTTATGGTAGAGGCATGGTATATATATAATGGTGGAAGTGCGTGCGTGAGTCAGCCTTCGATTACTTTACATAAGGAAGAGATTAAGTGCCTTAACAGCTATCTCTCACGTAGACCAGCACGTGTACCCGATTGACACGTGGCGTTCCATTCCTGAGCATGCGCAGATGAGTTTTGTGTCTTCTTTCATTTTTCGCCTCAGTGCTCCCTTCAGTTGATAGTCGGCGTTCGTGTTGTCCACTTCTCTACTCTTGTGTCCTGTCTGCACGCCTCACTTCTAGTTTGCACAATGAATCCTTACCAACTAGCTCAGCTTTCTGTCGTTCTGAATCTCGTGAAACGGAGGCACACCTGCCGTGGTGGCTTAGCGGCTATGGTGTTGCGCTGCTAAGCACGAGGTCGCGGGATCAAATCCCGGCCGTGGCGGCCGCATTTCGATGAGAGCGAAAACACCCGTGTCCCGTGCATTGGGCGCACGTTAAAGACGCCGTGGTTTAAAGACGCCGCGAATCGTGGTTTTGGTACGTAAAACCCAAGAATTTATTTTAAATGGAGGCATCCTTTAGCTTTTCTTAGATGCACTGTTCTAAAATAAATTATGGGGTTTTACGTGCCAAAATCACTTTCTGATTATGAGGCACGCCGTAGTGGAGGACACCGGATATTTCGACCACCTGGGGTTCTTTAACGTGCACCTAAATCTAAGTACACGGGAGATACTCTGTTCTCAAGCATATACTTTAGTTTGTTGGGTATAAAGGTGTGCCTGTGTAGGTGTACATTCGTTGCGCACAGCAGTTCATATTTCGTTGTGCCCATCTGGAGTAGCATCCTAGGCATACAGTCAGGCAAACCTCTCCAGAACTCGTGAAAGATCCCCATGACCTCCTGCCCCTTTTTCCTCCTTGCCCCCTCTCTCTCATTCAATAAGTTCTAGCATTGCTGTAAGCGCCACAAGAAAGGCTATAAATTGCATATTACAAGTGTATACATGGTAGAGTTGACGGCTCACTGTAAACAGAGTGGAGCTACGTTTTCTTGAAGTCGGGCTTTGGCACGATTGCACGTAATTGGCTCGGTTTTTACGTCTCCAACTTCTACGCGTTTTATATTTTATTTTAAAAGTATGCTAGCTTGATCTACATTCTAGCCTCTGTGAAACTTTATCCAATGGCTATTTTAAGCAGCCCGGTACGGTGTGCCCGCTTTTTTGCGCAGCTGCCGTCATACGTAAACATTCGCTGCGATTGCCTAGCACTGTTTTTCTTCCTTTCTGTTGCTTAACGCAGAGTGTCGTGTATACTGGTGATCATTAAGGTATGGACACTAATTATTTTCATCCCATAAGGCAGATATTGTTTCGTTAGGCTCGGATTTTCATACGAAATTTCGGCCCTTGCTTGGGGATTATGTTTTATCATTGACGCAGCGCTAATTTGAGCTGGATTTCCGAAGGGTGCCAATTTGCAGCTACGCCCTCTCTTGTACGTGCAGCTGTATCGGTGTCCTAAGGTGCTCCATAGTGTAATGCACCGACCGGAAAGAGTTGCATGAAGTGCACTGAACGATATGCTCCAGAAGATTGGACCAGCCGACCTATTCCACTCTGCTAAGCGGCATGCCTTAGCCTCTTCTTTAGCGCCAAATGCAACAAGCCATTGAGTGATGAAAAGCCGCTGCCGCACATTATATGAGCGAATTGAGCCGTCAAGCTCATCATAAGTGTGCTTGTCCTCATCTTCATTATTCCTAGCCCACTTTTTCTCCTCTTCCGCTTGCAATTACTGAGCAGAGTTGCAGGCCCGAAGCATATGTTACTTCAGGCTGACCTTCCTGATTTTCTTGAAATGGAATTTACTTTCCCTCTAGCCGGCACGTCGAGTAGCCTGTTGAGAGTACTATAAAAATCAATATAGAATTACGAATCATCTTTGCGTGGTAACATACGTACCATTTCTACGGTAGAAATCAATGAAAAAAAAAATGAGTCGAAGTCGTACCTGATCCTAGGACAACAATGGCGCGCTCCGACGTTATACGCTCAGTGACCATTATTATAGCCATTGCGAAAGGGGCCATTGCCGGAGAAACTCTTTTGACAGTCTATATAGACACAGATGTCCTGAGAGCCCATATCCGACACCTGTCTCGGATTCCCTCACACCATCTTGCTTGCTTGCCAGCAAAAAGGCTACATTCAAACTTTGCCAAAAGTGTTGTAAAAAATCAGTCCTACTTGCCATCAGATTTTACGCCTGCTACGCGATTATCAAATCCATTGTGGGGTCTGCACCAGCCGCAAGTGCAATTGACAATTCAAGGAACAGAAAGAAAGCTGGAGCGCCGTTGCAAGCTTTGAAACAAGCAACTTTGGAACACATTCACAACGAATGCAGATTCCGGCAACATGTCTACACAAATGGTTCGGTAAAACTCGACAGCTCAGCTGCTGCAGTCATCATCCCGGCAAAATTCAAAGAAATCAAATTAAGAACTTCATGTGTGACCACATCAACGGGCGCTGAACTTGCGGCACTGCGTGCTGCACTTGATTTCATTAATCAGGAACCACCGGAACAATGGACACTCTTTAGTGACTCCAAGGCAGCCCTTCAGTGCATACAAAGCTCAATGCGCCACGGACCCAACGAACAACTGGCCTCAGAAATTCGACACATGTATCATCGCAGCCATGACAAGGGAAACAACAAAATCTTTCAATGGCTTCCAGGACATTGCAAGATCAGCGGGAATGACCAAGCCGACGAAGCCGCCCGATCTGCACATGAAAGTTGTCAACGTGCCTTGATTCCGCTTTCGCGAACAGACGCTCCGGCTGGGCTGCGACTGATGTCCCGTGAATGCACTTTGCCTCTGTGGGACTCGAACGCATTTACCCTGTGTCGTTTGCGTTAGTTGTCTCCGGACATACGGATGCATCTACCGCCTGGGTTACCACGACGTGAACATGTCATGCTGTACCGTCTGTGACTAGGCGTTGCATTTACAAACTCGTATGCTTTCCTTATTGGAATGCACAACAGCCTCACGTGCGCCACATGCAACATCGATGAGACTCTCGCACATATTATCTGTGCCGGCCCGCGATGTAGTGCGCGGAGACAAGTACTGTGCAGAGTACTGGCCCAGTTGGACAATCGTCCACTATCAGAATTCAAAGCTTTAGGCCAGTACTCCCTCAGAACACCCACGCTAAAGGCCTTAACCGCGTTATTAAGGTTCCTGCGGCATGCGGGGCTTCACGATAGACTGTAAGAAAGCCGCCCCCTACCACTCTGTAGTGTACGCGGTTTGGTCGTGCTCGTGTGTGTTTCTTTCTTGGCTTGTAGTGCGAAGTGAACACGGGCACAGAAAGGAGGAGACAGGACGAGGCCTGTAGCGCTCGTCCTGTCTGCTCCTTTCTGTGTCCGTGTTCACTTCGCGCTACAAGCCAAGACCATGTTACCGTACCAACTCGCCCAACTGTCTATTCTTTTGCATTGCATTTCTTTCTATCTCCCCTGTCCACTCTCTTTCTCTTTTTATCCCCCTTCACCCTTCCGTCTGTGCAGGGTAGCCAACCGGAACTGCCTCTGGTTAACCTCCCTGCCTTTCTATGCATTCTTTTTTCTCTCTCTCTCTCTTGCCACAGCAGTCATAGTACTTCGAGAATCGTCGTTCCTTCCAAATTCATCACCCGGTTCTCAGGATCGAGGAATGAAGTTTTTGTTGAACACGGCCAATCGAGCTAAGATAGCAAGAGGCACCTCATTTGTTTTACAGCCAACCAGTGGCCGTATCTACGATGGTTTCCTGTGATGCGATGTAGGCTTTTGACTTTCTTGTAGCATAATCATGGCCACCGTCAACCTCGGCTTTCTGATTATGAGGCACGCCGTAGTGGGGGACTCCGGAAATTTCGACCACCTGGGGTTCTTTAACGTGCACCTAAATCTAAGTACACGGGTGTTTTCGCCCCCATCGAAATGCGGCCGCCGTGGCCGGGAAACCTCGGCTTTCTCTGGGTAGCACAAGTTCAGTAATTATACCTTTTATTTTTGAAACACCCTGAATAAGAAGGGACAGTTATGCGCGGACATTAATCGGACAGCGTCGAGAAAGGCTTTGCCCCTTTATGCCGCAGAGACGAGAAGGAAAGTTGGGTTCTTTCGAATCTCTTTAAACGCCCGCGCCGACATCAGTGCCCTCCAGTGCTGCTGTGAGTCAACTTGCGTCTTACGACGGCGTCCGCAGAGGGCATCACTGCCCTTGTACATTCGAGGCGCTAGGAAAGTTCCCGGACCGGGTGGCCTTCGAATCACCGGGTGCGTAGCCTTGCAGTGAATTAGAGTTAAACTAATTATCTCTAATTAACTAATTAGAGTTAAACTAAGTTATCTCTAATTCCTTGCAGTGAATTAGAGATAAACTCTTTTCTTAAGAAGCTAAATAAAAATACTGCTGCCGGTAATGACGACATTAAAGCTACTCCAATTATTTTCGTTGCTAACCTTTTATCAGCACCTTTGCAGCATATTTGCAACAGAGCATTATCAACAGGCATTTTTCCAGTTAATATGAAAATAGCTAGAGTTGCGGTCTTGCACAAAGGTGGTCCTTTGAATAATCTTAACAATTATCGACCGATTTCGGTGTTACCTTTATTCTCAAAGGTTTTAGAGCACATAATAAAAACAAGAATAACCAAGTTTCTTGATGAACATGAATTGCTTATCAAGGAACAATTCGGCTTTCGCGAGAAAAAATCTACTGAAACAGCTTTACTTAGTATCAAAGAAAAATTAGCAAAGAATATTGATAGCAAGGTGTTCACCCTAGGAATTTTTTTAGACTTCCGAAAAGCATTTGACTCGGTCAAGCATAATATACTGTTTGAAAAATTACCACACTACGGCATTCGAGGGGTAGCTCTACAATTAGTGCGCAGTTACTTAACAGACAGGCTACAGTATACGTTTCTCCACGGGTATAAATCTCAGCTACAGCCTTTGAAATTCGGTGTACCACAAGGTTCTATACTCGGTCCACTCTTTTTTACTATCTACATAAATGATATCGTGCCGGTACCACAATCTTCCTCTATAGTTCTGTATGCGGATGACACCAGCTTGTTTTTCTCTGGAAGCCGTGTAAGAGATTTAGAAATCGCGGCGAACGAATGGTTGGTATCGCTTTCTTACTGGCTTGAGTGTAACCAGCTAGAATTAAATGTTAGTAAAAGTAAATATATTTTATTCAAAGGCAGAAATAAACGCGAAGATTACACCATTTCTGTTAGATTTAAAAATAATGACATCGAGCGTGTCCCGTTGTTTAAATTCTTAGGTGTACTTTTTCATGAAAATCTCAGTTGGACACCGCAAATCAACAAAGTACATGCCAGTATGTCTAGATCAATTTCTGTCTTATATAAACTTAGGTCTCTAGTACCAAACTGGCTAAAGCTCCAGTTATATTATTCACTAGTTCATTCCCATCTCAATTACTGTCTCTTAATATGGGGTACGACTTCAGGAACGAACCTTGAAAGGTTAAAAATTATACAAAAGAGAGCTGTTCGCTGCATAGAAAATCTGGAACCAACTGAACACACTGCGCCATATTTTATCAAGCTTAAATTGCTTACTGTTAACCAACTTTTTAATCTGAAGCTCGCCTTGTATATTCGCAAGGAAATTGGAAATCAATTGACTAGTTATATGGCTCAGTGCTACCCTACTAATGTTCCCTATGATCTCCGACACGAGCGATTTAGAATACCGTTATTCAGAACCATTTACGGTAATCAAACATTGCTCTACCTTATACCTAACTTTCTCCGCAACAATAGTCATATCCACGAACTTATTGAAAACTGTACTTCTATCCACAGCTTAAAGAAAAATGTTACAATTTACTTACTGTCTGGTGCTCTGTCCTAAATAAGTTCTTGAGTTAAAAAAAAAAAACCTTTTTATTGTTCTATAACCTCTGTGTTCTGCTGCGTTTTCTAATAGTTATACATTGTATGGAATTATGTTACATTTTGTATAACGCTTGCACAAACTTTGTACTTTTTAATATGTTGCCATTTATGTACGCGTTTGTGCTTCTTATGGGTTTGTTGCTGTTGCATTATTGTGAGTTTCCGTTACCCAATTTAAAATGCCTAATCACGATATTACCTCTGTTCATGAAAATCTTTTTGTGGCGCTTTAATGTACAAAGCCATTGTTTTTCCTTTTTTTTTTCTCACTGCTTCTGAGCAAATGCATGGGTGGAGGGACCTTAGTCAGGCAGAGCTCATCTGCCTTTTAGTCCTTTCAACCCAGGCAATGTATGTCTGAATAAACAAACAAACTGAAACTGAAACTGAAGCCCGCCTAAGCGCTTGAATACCCTGCTCCCATTTCCCCTTAACTCTTCGCGATTGCGATGCTCTGCTGTGGTTATCGGCGCGCAAGAGTGTCAGTGTGAGAGCGAAATGCCAAATGAAAGATGCCAACATTCAAGATGCTTAAAAAAAATGCTTCCTCGTACTTTTAAAATACTCCTTCTCGCACTTATTTTTGCGAGACGTTGGGTGTGAACATCGAGCAAAACCTGTGGCATTCGAAGTTGTCGCGCGGCTTTGATGAATGCTTCCACTCAATACCTCTAAACCTCTTATCACCACTTTCAGCCGACACTTCCTTAGTCTGGCCAACGGACGAGAAGTTCTTGGTTAAATATCTTCGGGGCCGGAAGTACAAAGTGGAACTTGCCTTCAATGCCATGCGGAAGTATTTCCGCGTGAGGCGGAACTCGCCGGAATTTTTCAAGGCCCTCACGCCGTACACTGCAAGCTACGAAAATGTCATACTAGACAACCACCTCATCAAGATCTCCAAGCACAGGGATCCCATGGGAAGGGCTGTGGCGATGATGAAACTCGGTAAGGCTGTTTGCTACGTCAAATACAAAATAACGAGCAATGACACGCGCGTGTGTTTGTGCGTGCGTGTACAAAAATAATGGAGGAGTAATGATTTTTTGTTGACGAACCGCGAGATGGCTGTAGTTTGACTCTCTTCAAACATACGCAAGTGTAAAGTGAAATACGTACCGCGTGTTTCTACGAAGATATTAAGTAATATTTAAAAGGACGTTTCCTTCGGAAACAAGCAGTCAGCGGTGGCAACAATGGGTTGACGGGTGATACTTTGTAATTACGCACTATACTTCGTTTCATACTTAGCGTGGAACGCTATGGAAACTACGCACGAAGTTCCGCCACCAAAACTTATCACTCCGTGTGCTGCGGGTTCCGTCTGTGCTTCGCTGTGTGCTTATGGCGTTTGCTCGCGTGAGCCTGCACGTTAGGCTGCCGCGATGGACTGAAAAAAAAATTACATAAAACCAAAAAAATTGTTATGAAAGAACGTATTAGGAGCCGTATAAATACACGGATCACTGTTCTTTATTTAAGGGTTACTTTTTTAACTTAATACTGATTCTAAATAAAGAACAGCTTCACCTAGTTGCTAGCAAGAACACCGAACTATTTGTTGGTGCGAATGCAGTCACTGCAGAAAGTCTCTTTAGCCTCCCCAGCTAGCGTTACACGCCATTTACTAAGCGGAGTATGAGTAATAAAGGTATATTTATTACCTGCCAAGTTTTAATTTCGGTGGACTCATCGTAGTTTGTTAACTGGAGTGAGCTCCCCTACAAGACGTATCCACTTCCGGACCTGGAAAAATTCGATTACTCGCGGAACTAACGCAGGACGAGTTGCGGTTCTAAGAGCGCGCGAAACCGAAACTCGGGGGCTTCAGCCCCCGAGCCCTGGACACTCGCGGTCTTGCGAATGTCGCGAGTTACCAAGTAGCCCATTTCTGACGGAGCTGTCAATACGCACAGACGATAGGCAAGTAAAGAGACAAGTTCTAGTCGGCGGCCAAGTGGGTCCTGTAGACATGTAGCATCAAGATAACAGCACAACACACTGCAGATTTTTTTTCCCTATATCGAAATCAATTGAAATTTTAATTCCGAGCTAACTTTCTACTTGTGACTGCGTCTTTCCCACTCAATTTTTTCTTAATTCTAATTATTCGGCTCTTTACCTGGAGCCTTTGCTGGCACTTGAGCAATCTGTCAACAATATGATACTCACAGTCGACTTTAAGAGTTTAGAGGACACGGTATCTGCCAGAAAGCCCTATTCCTGCTTTGCCCGGTCACATAGCCTTGATTTCAAAGCTTTTGTCCGTCGTATTTCTGGTGACCTACGCACAGTGGTCTATTAACGTAGAAGCACCAGGCCTTAACAGAGTAGCGATTCACATGTGTCGTGAAACACGTGTCCCGTGCACTTTTCCTGGCGACTGCGCATCACCGTGCGCCTACGCGAAGCGTTCGCTTTTAGTGGAACTGACTACTGGACCAACTGGTAATTTTTAATTGTAAGGAAGGCAGCGCAAGACACAGACGAGGACAAGGAAGGGACTGATAACTCCCGTTATTTCTCATTCCTGGACAAATTGTCGTTGGCTTGTGCTACCGTCCTCGTAATCGCTTCCCGCTCGGTTGCAGGGGCCTGGAACACTGGCATTTGCCCAGTCACCGACCTGGTCAGGGCGGCTCTTGTTATGGCGGAGTGGACGTTGCTGAACGAGGAGACTCAGATACGGGGTGTCGTGGGCGTGTTTGACCTCAAGGGCCTGAGCATATCGCACCTCGCCCACTTCACTCCATTCTTACTCGGGAAGTTGGCACATATTGTACAGGTGAGAAGAGACGTGCACCGCCTACATGGAGGGACGTAAGAGCCTACGCAGCGTTTTTAAGCGACACCGTCTTGTATACATCTTGAATGAAAACTGATGAGAGGAAAATTACGAGAGCTACCATGCTGCGTAGGGATAAGGAACTTGGGACTTTTTCGGGCCACGTGCGATTCGGGGGGAGGCAGGGGAACAGCTAGGGTTCGGAAGTCCTATAGAAATTATTGCATTAAAATGGCAGTTCATTTTCTTTTTTGCGAATGTGTACGTGAACGTGGCTTGGGTCTTGCGGCATAAAACACCAAATTCATCATCAAGTGAATGCAGTGGGATGCTTCAGGCGCAGTCCCAAAAGCTGCCGATGTCACGGATCGCATTTCAAAGCAAGGATTGTAAAATGCAGATTTTTAATAATTTGTGCATATATGAGATCTAAATGAAAAAAAAAAAACACTGCTCCTATTTGTAGTGCAAAAAATGCTTATAACCGTGGCTTACGGAAGTTATCATTCATAGGCTAATAAATATAACTCATTATTCGATCAGTCCGTTGACTGTTCTAAATATGCTACCTCACGCAGTCATCTTCCCTGAAAATAACCATTGCAGGTTCTGGACGTTTGCTGTTGATGATAAAACCGAACAATTTGGACATCTCACGTGGCCTTGAGGTGTTCGATGTCATGTTCCTTATTTGCTGATTTCTGGCAGGACCAAGATGCGACAAATAGAAATACATGCTTTACAAATGCGCAAGTGCTTAATGTCTCTGGGATATGTATAGTCAAATATTATTTGATAGGGTGTAGCATGGGAAGGCTACAAGGTGTAGTGGAGGGCTCTGAATACGTTTTAAACACCCGGGATTGTTTAACGTATAGCCCCAAAGCGCAATACACGAGAATTTTCGCATTCCGCCATGGCATACGCGATAGACCCAAAAACGTAACGACGGGTGGTTCTTGAAAACGGTCTTATATCACTGTGTGAATGTTGGCATGTAATCTTTTCCTCCTTTCTTATTTTCCAGGATTGTTATCCGGCACGCCGCAAAGCCGTTTACGTCACCAACAATCCTCCTATTTTCGAACTTCTGTTCGCTGCTCTCAAGCCTTTCCTGAAATCCAAGCTCTTGCGGCGGGTAATGTACTGCAGGAGTTCTCTCAATTCGATCATCAGTTATATCAGCTCAAAAATTGTTGCTCTATAGTAGTTTTCCTAGAATGAAGAGCAGCAACAGTGTGGTTAACAAAATTTTATTTTGATGCTTAACGTATGTTGCCGCTTTTCACTGGACGCCACTAGCCCTGACATGCC
The DNA here is from genome assembly GCF_038994185.2 of Dermacentor albipictus. Taxonomy (NCBI): domain Eukaryota; kingdom Metazoa; phylum Arthropoda; class Arachnida; order Ixodida; family Ixodidae; genus Dermacentor; species Dermacentor albipictus. Next base: position 63,858,671 of record NC_091823.1, on the reverse strand, counting down.
CCCGTCAAAGTTAGCAAAATAAAGAATATCGGAACAAACGGAAAAACTATGCTAACGTAAATGTGGAACCGGAGCCACTCCACACGCTTTGTAAGAGGCAAAAGTATGTGTCAAAAGAACTCAGTGCTTCTTTCCGCAACTGCTAGAAGGATTTCTCATGACACGCCCAAAGAAAATGGATTCTTGCCTCGTATTTTTTTCTCGGCGAAGCAGCTGTTAAACAATAATTATGCCATTTGAAAAAATTCTTTCTTCTCCTTCATTTCTTACTAGTCGTTATCTAACGCAATGACTTGTAGTGACATAACCATTCCCTTTCCACAACACCACTACTGCCAACGACCTCACAATAGCAGCATGGAAGAGGGAGAGGAAGGAAGTTGAATTTTAAAAAATACTTCACTATTACCTAGTACGCTGATGACGCCGTCTGATAGCTCGTTTTCTTCATTTTTTGCTGCTATTTCAGTTCCGGTTTCTAGGCTGCGACCCACGTACGTTCCACGGCCTGCTCCCACCTGACTGCATACCGGCAGAGTTTGGCGGCACCCACGAGGACTTCGATTATTCGAGCCAGCACATGGACGTGACGAGCACGAGCGACTACTTCGAATACGTCAATCGCTTCGGGTACGGGAAATAGCGAACAGATGATGCATCATACTCGTCCTCGGGAATATTTCAGGCCCCTGGCTTTGTCGTCTGTGATAGCGAATAGATGTCGCGTTTTATGCAGGTGTTTGTTAAAGAATATGAGTGATTTGACTGGCTGACTGGTTATTTTTGATCGCTTTGGATTCTTTGACCAGTGCCCAATGCGCAATATTCCCTCCAATATTCCCGCCACTACACCCGCCGCCTCATCCTGCTCACGGAAAGTTTTATTTTGCCGCATTTCTTGCATCTCCTAAATCCTAAAAAGCGTGCAGCTTCAGAACAGATAAAGAATTTTCAATGCTTCTGCGAGTTTTGTGATGTTTACAGAACGTTATACAAATTACACTATTAAGAATTACAAAGATAACTCCATACAAATTATGTAAATCATAACTTATACATGAACTACGCTAACATATTATAACTACATGTTCAGAAGAAAAAAAAAACATAGCTTTAAGGTTCCCTGTATTTTTTCTCAGACGTTACCGGCCGTTCCACCTGCATCGAAGAGTCTCTTTCGTGCTCAAATGACTAACTTTAATGACCAAAAAGCTGCACTGTATCTGCGTTGCGAAAGACGCCCTTGTGCATAGCTTTAGATTACCCTTGGGCTCTTGAGGTTAAGTAACTTGCACACAAATATAAGTACACGAGTGTCTATTTCATGCTGTACGCAAGTAGAAATGCGGTCACTGAGGTCAGGAATTGAACCAACGACCGTGTGTTTGTTCAGCAGTAGAACGTTGTAGTCGTTTCTCATGACAAAGACTTTCGTTACTTCCATTTGCGATATAGGGCAGTATGTAATTAAACAAATACATACAGGGTGTTTCACGTAAGTTGTGCCAAGGAATAAAAAAAGAATATGGTTAACCGCAGCTGAACGAAACCAAAGGCAAATGGTTTGCGGTCATGTGACACTCCTTAAAGTATTCTTTATATTCCGCTTAATTAGTTAATTACCTATATGAATTATGCAATATTCGTAATATTCACTTAAGTGCTAAGTGTGTTTCGTTGCGTTGTAGAGGGAGTTCAGAAACGACCGATCCAATTTTTTGCGGCAACGTATATGCTGCGTGGCGTTTTTTTTCGGCGTTTAAAGAAAGTCCGCGAAATATGAAATAAAACTACGTGACTGCGCTCTTTCACCTACGCACAGGCTCGCCCAATAAAACGCAAGTTTCTACATTTACAGTTTTGTTGCTTTAGTCACCGTCACTACACCGTGACAAGTGCCACTAAACGAATTGTCAGGCGGTGGTGAATATCAGTGAATTGGTTGAAAAGGAAATTCAAATTGCAAAAATCGTTACCTTCATAGATCTGGTCTATACATAACCAACCTCTGCTCTTTTTGTAATGAACCAGAAACTATTGACCATTTATTTCTTTTTTGCCGCCGCTTCTTCTCCTTTCGCAAGATATGTTCCTCATATTTCAACCTACAAAACTAGGTTTATCACTTACAACGCCAAACATTGTCTTTTGGTGCCTGTCAATTAGGCACAAGCCACAGTTCGACGATTAGTGCTCTGCACAAGTTTATTGAAGCATCCGGAAGGTTACACTGCTAGGCTACCGACCGTGGGATATTTCATTAAATTGTTATTATTTTCTTGAGCTTTTCAATCTAACTTTTCAGTCTAACTGATGTATAGGTACTCTCAAAATTGGTGTTATCAGTTTATTGGCAAATGATTCGTCCTAAATGTTCGCCTTTAACCTTTTGGTATGTTGTTAGGTGTTCGTTTCAATCTATCCAGTGTGGCCAATCCCTCTCGTGGGTACGAGCCATACTTTGAGGCAACAACAACAACAACATATAAGACAAAGTAGCGCAAACTGTGGCTTCGACTGTGACTGCGAATTGTGATGAACTGTGCGAATGGGACTTTCGATTTCAGTCTGTTTTTAAGTGGCGAGTGTTGTAAGCTGTCTTTAGCGCGTTCACACCACCTGACTATCAAGTCTGACTCTTTTTTTTTGTTCTTGTGACCATTATTTTGTTCAATGCCGTCTTGTTCGTTCAATTTTGGCACGTGTTCATTATATCCGGAAAGTTGTAGCTGGTGTCGCTTAAAGGCGCCAGCATCTTATAAATATTTTGTATTAAGAAGGCAAGCTACCGCATCTCAGGAGGGAAATTTCGATTGTAAGGTGTCAATTCACGCTTTATACGGCATACATCAGGTCTGCTAAAAATTATGTCGCCAAATATACATTTATCCTTTCGCTGTGTTTCATACTACAATTAAATCATACTGATGCGTTGAACTTTTAAGCCGTTTCAGCTGGTATAGGGAGGCAGAGTACCCGCCGTGGTTGCTCAGTGGCTATGGTGTTGGGCTGCTGAGCACGAGGTCGCGGGATCGAATCCCGGCCACGGCGGCCGCATTTCGATGGGGGCGAAATGCGAAAACACCCGTGAGCTTAGATTTAGGTGCACGTTAAAGAACCCCAGGTGGTCAAAATTTCCGGAGTCCTCCACTACGGCGTGCCTCATAATCAGAAAGTGGTTTTGGCACGTAAAACCCTAAATATTATTATTATTAGGGAGGCAGAGTGGAGCGCAAAGGTGAGAGCAGTATCCGAAAATATTTCTACGTGATGCACAAAGGACAGGATATCAAACTTTGTAACTGCCACTCGCGCACTGCCGCCCTGCCATCCGGGAGTGAATGAAAAAAAGAAAAGATGGCCAGTTTGTTCTTTATCGCTTGCATGCGTGGCGGCTGCAAGCTACACTTGACTGCTGAGAAAAAAAAAAAGAAAACAGCATCGCGAGACGACGTACCCCGATAACGCAGACTCAAAAAGTATTCAAAAGCGGCGCTGGTATGCTTTACCTGCTCGAGATGTTTTTGTTATAGCAAAGTTTTTGTCGTGTTTTCATCAATCCTACACACACAGAAAAACAACATGTGGGCCAGCAAGTTTCAGCACGTGAACACGCACCAAAAGGCATTGACTTCCAACTGACGTTAATGTTTATGCAGAGAACGGCATGGAACAAAAGCCAAAGCACTTACAGAAAAAAACTGCAATTCACGCACACGACTGTTGCTATTTTGCTTTTGTTGAGCGAACTCTGTGCATGCACGTAAAATACCGTTCATCTTTCGATGAACGTCAATTAGAAGTCAGCGCTCGTTGTGTGCACTTGTGTGTCCCAACACTGCGGGGTTTTTTGTGATTCTATACGTGCGTGGGCACGCGTACCATCTTTTCGAAAGTCTAAACAGCTATACCGACTTCACATCTCCTCTAAAAAAGTATATGTACATAGAACTATTAAATATCGGAAAACAATCCCACTTTTGGGAGGATATTATGATAGTAAAATGTGTAAGAGAGAAATGAAGAAATAGAGTAGGCCAAGGACAGCATGTGTGAAGAGCGCAAACTAGAACGTAACGTCTTGCCGGAGCGCGGGACCTTCGAGCGAAGGTTACGCGAGATCGGAAAGCGATATATTGGAGCCCTGCATGACAAGTTGTTATGCAACCGTGCCTTCGAGCCAAGTGGTTATTCGGTGCGTTGTCCTGAAAGGTGAGTGGGTCTTGGCCATGCAGCTTGCTTGATTTGTCAGTGTATACTGTTTCATTTCAATGAACTCCACAGGCGTTCCCGTTACTGCAAGCGCGCTTTCATTCGCGATCTGAATACTTCGTGATCGTGGTGCGTTACACAACTGCGTAATTACAGGATACTGTAATTTTGTGATATGGTCGTGCTACGTGGAGTGGCGCATTGCAGGAAAAATAGCGCTCCATATATCTATCTGTTCGTGGTGTCACACTTTGGCGAGTACGAACCGATTTCACAAGTTTCGTAACGACACCCCTGCCGCGTAGCATGCCGGTAGTAGTAGCATGACTTTCAAGTGGCTCCAACTAAAAAAAGTAAGTTTGTTTTCTCGACGTTTCGGAACCAACTCGGCTCCTTCTTCATGGGGGAGTGAGGACGGAGAGGTCGAGGGGGCACTCTTAAGTTTTCTTGGAGCCACTTGAAAGTCATAATTAGCTCAATCAGAAAGGCAAGTTGGTCAAAATGTTTAGCTTCCTGTCGGTAGTAGTACGGTATTTAGGGGGCTCATCAGTAACTATGGTAAGAATGACAATGTGTTTCCGTATTTGTGCCGTGGAAAAACCTCTTAGCCCTCGAGACCAAAGTGAAGGTAGGTGAGAACTTGAAAAGATTCAATAACAGGAGTGTGTATATAAGAAAAAGCACTTGTACCTCTCTTTTCCTCCCCTCCCCGACTTGAGTGCCACTTAAAACTCGCTGGAAAAAATATGTTCTCATCACCATTCTCTTCAATGTTTCATCAAACCTAAACACAACGGAAATGTGGAGAGGACTATTACATTATGGCGTCGGTGGGGCTGCTGCGCATGGGCTCTGGACTGGGTGCAATCGATCCGTTGAATGTCACTCACAGAAATTGGGAGCGCTTTTGGCTGAGTAAAAAATTAAGCAATTTCCCGTTTTTATGAGCGAATTTATAATCGAAGCAATCGGGGCAGTTTAAATTTACGCTACGGGAAAGAGAAGGCCACCTTTGTAGCCGCCGCAAAAAAGTTCAGGCATCAACCGGTGGCCTTCGACAGTTTCGAGCTTCCAGCCTTGCTTGGTTAATTTCGCTGTCTAAGATACTTAACTGATATCTCCTCGAACAGCACTGTGCTTGTTACTGCGGCGGCGTTAGCCTTGGTGATGCTGATTTTTGTGACGAATAGTGATATGGCGGTTGATATTCAAATTAACGCAATTATACAGAACTCGTGCTTTCTGTGTCGAGCGCACGGAGTTTTAGAGCAGCGGAATGTCTGACGCGCAGCGAAGGCAGTGTAGAGTGTTATGGACAGCTACGTGATACATGAACTACAAAGTTGTGATCTTGCGGTGACATGTGGGTACAAGTTGACCCGGTGCTATATGGACGAACAGTGCAGCCTGTGATATTCGTTTAACACCTAGATAGTTAAAAGATTTGCCGCACCACTACACTTGCGCAGCCATCTTGAACCGCACGGAGGCCCGCCAATGCTTGCTTTCCAGCGGGCCGTTCGCGATAGCTGTCAATGCTTCTGGGCGTTTTCTCAGACTCATTATTTTTAATTGCTTGGTAAAGTATATGTTCGCCAGCAAAGTGGAGTATTCGTTGAAGTCCCGAATTGTATAGCTTTACTACACTCACGATAAATAACTTTCAACTTGCTTTGGCTAGTGAGGGCCTAGCTACAGAAGATATAACCTTGTCGAACGTGTAACCACAATGTTCATTGAGCTAAATTTAGAATAGAGGCGATGTAATACCACATAACATAGGGGAAAGATGACAAAAGTAGTAGCGTTGGTGACATCTTGTAACGTTGTGTTTGGCTGACGCTGACTTATTGCTTTAACTGATGACAGTCCATTCACCAGCTGGCGTAGGTGTGTAGGTACATTAGCGGCTAGAAAAATGAAAGCACATTGGTATTCGCGAGTGCAAGAGAAACTTTCGTCAGCATCAACAGCAGCCTGTTTTATGTCCACTGCAGGATGAAGGCCTCTGCGATCTGCGATCTGCAATTACCCTTGTCCTGCGCCAACTGATTCCAGCTAGCGCCTGTGAATTTCTTAATTTCATCACCCCAACTAGTCTTCTGCCATCCTGGACTGACCTTCCTATCTCTTGGCACTCATTCTGTAGCATTAATGGTCCACCGCTTACCTAACCTACGCATTACATGACCTGCTCAGCTCCATTTCTTTCTATTAATGTCAATTAGAATATCGGCTATACCCGTTTGCTCTCTGATCCAAACCGCTCTCTTTCTGTCTCTTAACGTTATGCCTAGCAATCTTAGTTCCATTGCTCTTTGCGTGGTCCTTAATTTGTTTTCGAGCTTCTTTGTCAGTCTCCAAGTTTCTGCCCCATATGTCAGCACCGGTAGAATGCGCTGATTGTGCACGTTTCTTTTTAACGATAATGGTAAGCTTCCACCCAGGCCCTGACAGTGTCTGCCGAATGCGCCCCAACCCATTTTTATTCTTCTGTAAATTTTCTTCTCATGACCATGATCAGGGTAATTGACCTAGATAAACGTACTCCTTCACAGACTCTAGAGGCTGTCTGGCGATATTGAACTCTTGTTCCATTGCCCAACTTTTGATCATTATCTTTGTCTTTTGCATATTAATCTTTGACCCCAATCTTATACTCTCTCTGTTAAGGTCCTCAAACAGTTATTGTAACTCGTTCTCAGAGTTGCTTAACAGGACAATGTCATCTGCGAATCGAAGGTTGCTGAGATATTCGCCTTGATCTTTACTACTGAGCCTTCCTATTTTAATAGCTTGAATACTTCTGCCAAGCGCGCAGTGAATAGCATTGGAGAGATTGTGTCTTCTTCTCTGGCCCTTTTATTTATAGGTATATTTCTGCTTTTCTTGTGGAGAATAAAGGTAGCTGTGGAATCTCTGTAGATACTTTTCAAGATATTTACGTAAGCTTCCTGTACTCCTTGATTACATAATGCCTCTATGACTGCTGGTATCTCGACTGAATCAAATGCCTTTCCCTAATCTATGAAAGACTTATAGAGATGCTGATTTTACTCTGCCAATTTCTCGATTACCTGATTGATGACATGGATGCAATCCGTTGCAGATTATCTCTTCCTGAAACCTGCCTGTTCCCTTGGTTGACTAAAGTCCAGTGTTATCATCATTCTATTTGAGATGATCTTGGCGAATATTTTGTACAATATTGGAATATATATATATTATATAAGTTTGCTGGCCGACGACTGCTGCACCATTGGGATATGACGTCACTTCCCGCATCTACCAACCTTCTTTACTGATTTCGGCTACGTTTAATGATTACTGCTCCACTTGAGCTAGAGGAACGCTATGTTGCATCGCGAAAAAGAAAAGGACGTCAAAAATTACTCTGTTGCTCTTTGATCTAAGTGCCAATTGAAAGCAGCCTAACTCGGTATCGCTTTAAACAAACCATATTTTTAGGAGTAGGTACACCGACCCAGTGAGGCCTAAAGCTAGCGTATTCTGAGGGGGCATATTGTCCATGGCACGTCGGGTGTTTTGGCATCCGTCTGTCGCTGCGTCTTCATTTCCTGGTCATTGATCTCTGATTACTTTCCTGTGATGATCTATGGCTGCGTGAGTTGCGGCTAAATTCTGGCGCGCCTAAATTGGCCGTTTACGTCTGCAGTCGTTAAATGACAGACAACGTTTGTGTCTAAGACGATGCGACGTGTTCTCGAGGTTGTCTTAAAATATCGTTATCAGTTTTATAGCGTGTAAGCACATAAAAAACAAACAAACAAACAAACAAATAAAGCAAATGGCGCATGCTACAGGAGGCAGCACTGATGTCAGCTGTGTGAACGAAGCCGACGATGCAAAGCGAAGCACTGAAGCAAAAGAAGGAAGAAGCAACAGCTGTCGCTACCAAAATGAACAGGAAAAGGAATCGTTACATCGGGGAACAGCTGTAGGTAAGAGACGGGAGGGAATGGATCAATGAAGAATATGTAAGAACTGATATATTTTGGTTTTGGATTTCGTGCATTTGTGGCCTCACTCGGGCTGAGCACACGCGGGCTGACTCAGAAAGCTCGTACATGACCCGACTCGCAGGCTGCGTTTGGGCCACTCAACTCGCTTGTCTCGATCATTGGGCTGCTCTGGAACGTACTGTTGTATCAGGCATGTGGGGTACACAAACAGCGATATCTCGGACCGCTGGTGTTGGGCAGATTGTTAAAATGTCGCTGTGAATATTTACAGTATATAATGTTGCGCAAACTACCATGATATGTACTATGGGTGGTACTATGCATAAGCGAGTGATGCCATTGCTTCGTACTTTGGGCGAAGCTCTATACTTTTCGTTTTTAATAGGCTCCAGATTGCTAAATATATACAAGGGGGTCATTGCCTGCCCCTTTGCACGTAACACGGGCACAGCTGCGAGCGTCCATAAAAAATACCACACATCGCAGATAAAAAGGTTAATGAACCAGTGAATGTTGGGTTCGTAATGACAGCCTGGTATAAATGGCTTTCCCGGCTAAATTACATGGTCATTCGAGCTGCAACTCCACAGAGAAGTTGAGCTGCACAATTGTGTCCTTTATATTTTGTGCATGTATTCAGCAGTTCACTGTTTAGCCTAGGAAAAAGAAAACACACACACCTTAAAGCATCACATCCGTAGTGGAGATAACGGGATGCCCAGCGGTCTCGCTCAAGTGCTCGATGGGGCCAACTTTCTTTTAGTTGACAATATTTACATCACTCGCACGACGACGTTACAGACGACGAGTACGTCTGATTTTAAAGTGAACGAAACGGGCGGGGGGGGGGGAGGGGAGGGTCAAGTACTGCATCTAAACGAGAAAATAAAGCACGTGCAAGAATGCCAGCATTCCGTGAAATATTGGCGCTAGCAAGAAAGGCTGTTTGGTTTACAAGACTACTTTGTATGGGCCCAACATTCCTGCAAAACCTACCACAGAACGGAGATCGTTATAGAACATGCCTATGCCGGTAAATGTTTTGGGCATAAACGCGGCAGAGCCGGGTCGTCATGTCAAGCTGCCTCATTCCGTAGAATTAACTGCTCCAAAGGAATAATATATGCTGATAACCTGCAGTGGAAGTTGGCGCATATATTGAACAATTATTCGAAAGTGAGTGCATATAATGTTGAAAGCTGTAGTTAAAAGAACTGAAACCGTGTGACTTATGACGCAAACTTTGCCGTGCAATCGGCAACCTCAAAAACACACATCTATGTCGAGAGACCCACTCGATTTGTCAATCCCTCTCGTGGGTATGTGCAATGTTTAAAAAAATTAAGATTAACAGTTAACGAGAGGAGACGCAGATGATTAAAAATCAATAAGCATGGAGTCATTACACGTAAGAATCACTGAGCGCTGTAAGCGATGGATGGAGCGATACAGATTGATTGATGACCTGCCGCTGGGATAATACTAGAATTTATTTATGATGTCTCAGAATTTCAGATTCAAACGCGCAATCTTTTCCGTATACTTGCGGCACGTACGCATGCATTATACGTTTATGTATATTGCCAGGTGGTAGTGACGGTCAAGAACACAGTAGCAAAACTGTGAATAACGAAATTAACTCTTTAATGGGCGAACCTGTGCCCACAAAAGCAAGGTACTGTAAAGCACAACGACAGCGGCGAACACATTTCGGTTATCGTCGGAAATCTGATCTGCTGGTCAAGCGCGTCGGCTTTTATACACGAGTTATCGAAGTTTCCGGAGTAATGATTGGTGCCCGCGTGTCTTCACCGGGCAACATTTGTTGGCGGGTGTAAAGCGGTCACCGGTGAAAGATAAACAAGTACATGTGTCACTATATACAGAGGACAACTTGAAGTGAATATTGTGCTGATGTTGCCTATCGCTGTTTTTCTACGCACATTCTGTTGAAATTCATGCTATATGAAACTGTCCCTGTTGACTGAGTGATGAGCGTATGTGAATGGGTGCTGATACTCTGTCAATCATTCGTGCCTTTGTTATGAGCTTCCTAAAAAAAAGATAAATGTCCGTTCTTTCCCTTCTTCTTGTCCTTGTCTGAATAAACAATGAGTCTCTTCGTTTTCATCCAGAAGGCTGCCCCGAGCGCGTGACAGCACGCTTTTCTTTTTCGATATGTGTTTGGCGAGCACGCGACCACAATACATATGTGCAGCACATACCACCTTCGCAACGCAGGGAACTCGGGGAAGGCCATGACGAACACTGACTCTGTGGCGTCGCGAAAGGGAGCAGCATCGCCGCCCGGCCTCGGACATGTCGCCAAAGTCGAACTCGGCGAGACGGCCGAGGTCAAGGTTCGCTGCCTGTCGCGTTTGAGAGAGCTCATCGCCGGTGAGTAGCCTCGAACCCATTTCACACCTGAAATGTTTCTCTTGAGTTGCCTTTAGAATGCCCGCTCAGTCTCGCCATATTCTCGGGTACATTAAAAGACATCGAAGTCCCTCGGCGTTGGCCACCGCTTATGGGGCACTGGTGACAGCCTCCTCAAATCAACAGAGCTCCTTTACTGGCCATTACTTTTTGTATTACGCCTAAGCAGAGCACCTATGCATCGCTGTCATGGGGAAGAAGACCTTATGGCAATTCCTTGACTTTGGCAGCCCCTTGTATTGTGCGCTATGGAAACGAAGCTGCAAAATTTATTTCCATTGTGTTTCTAAGGCTTCTTTTGCGCAGCATGCGCAAAGCGTGACAGCTTCGGCAGAACACAGCGAAAATACATGATATTCTAGATGTTTCAAGATGCGAATATCCCGGAAGGTCTCTCTGTCAGAAGGACCCACGCCACCACGCAGGGAACTCGAGCTCTAGTAAGGGTACATACTTTATAAGCAAATTGGGTATGATGAGCATGCGCCCAGATCCCTTGCCTAATGATTGTGGAAGGCTGTAGGGTCTTGTGTCTCTTGTGAAAATGCAGTAACAGTACGAGCAGCCTTACTGCATTGTTTATGCTAATTTCTGTATTTTGATGCTGCTGAATAGGCTGGTTACTGTTCGTTTTCTTTTTGTTATTTGTTTCTCTCGCTCACCTCACATGTGTTGCTCTCCTGGGGAACAGTGGTTTTATTCCTTAGCTGGAATTTCTGCAAAGCTATGTAGATTCTCGATACCAAATTGTGACGATTGCCAAAGAAGCCGTGATAATACACATGAATGACTTCTGTCTGAGGTAAATAATGTTCCGTAGAAAATAAGAGGGCTATTCTTTCTCAAGTACTTACTAGAACGGTTAAGGAATAGGAAACCCGAAGTTAGGGGACACAAATAACCTGGCGTACAAGAGTACGTGACCAATAAAACAATTAAAGAATTTGGGTTCTGCGTGCGCACGTTGCCAGTGACGTTATGTTGAGGTACGCTAAGCCCGCGTAAGTACCGCGTTTCTAAAGCTTTTTTTTTTTCATTTCGTGCAGGGGACAAGCCACTACTTTGTCCAACGGACGACAAATTTTTGGTCAAGTTTCTGCGGGCCCGCAAGTACAGCGAGGAAGCGGCTTTCAAGAATATCCAGAAGTACTTCCGCGTTAAGCAAACGTCGGGAGACTTCTTCAAGAACCTCTCTCCGTACACGGTGCCTCTCGGCGCAGTGTTGCCCGACCATAGGCTCATGATGGTGTCCAAGAGGAAGGACCCCGAGGGAAGAAGAGTGGCCGTTATAAAGCTTGGTGAGACGTTTCTTCCTCCCCAAACTCGCTTGCAGAAGGCCCAGGGGCCGGGATAAATAATTCTATTGCAATAGTCCTTTTCGCGTTTGGTCAGTGATCTGGGCAGCGCTACGCGTACGTTATGATCAGCATCAGCAGTTCGTGAGCGGTGGGTGGTAAGAAAGAAACAGAAACGAGTGAAACGAACCACTGTACGTCATTACTGCGGCCCTGACCTGTATAATATGTAACGATACATTTCACTGGATGGCCTCCAAGTATTTTAATCCACTTAGATATGCGTATGGTCCTGCGCAGCGGGTCATTTTATTAATGACACAAGAGAAAAAAGAAAAGAAAAGCGAACGAATGGACATAGTAGGTCCGATAATCAGCGATGAAGAGACATAGCAAGAACGGCGAGTTGTTTTTAGCGTTCAACGCTTATTCGCTGCATACAAGCAGTATGTCTGCCTTTCAAATGAGGTTGTAGAGAGAGAGAGAGAGAGAGAGAGAGAGAGAGAGAGATAGGTAGGGAGGTTAACCAGAAGATAGATATCCAGTTTTCTACCCTGCATTGGGAAAGGGGTAAGGGAAGACAAAGATCTTAAGAGGGACACACATGAAAAGAGTGAGAGAGGGGAACGATTATAAGCACGCACGCACGCACGCACACACACACGCACACACACAGTGTGACGGTTGCGCATTGTGCCCACAGAACATATCGAAGCGCTACTCGTTGGCGCACCGGGGCCTGAATGCGCTGTTGCGTTATTGAGTTCAAGTGAGCCCGAGTGATTTCTATTGGGCGCGTGACATTCTAATTGCGCAAGCATAAGTTCTTTTTCTATCGTCGCTTTAACTCTCCTCCCCTCCAATCAGATGCCCTTCCCGTTAACCCATTTAAATTTTTTCACGTTGTATTTCCTCTCTGTCGCATATCTTATCGGAACAGGGCCTTGCTATCAGAAGTGAAATGTTAGAAAACCCATCTGTTGAGCACATATTTTGGTGCCCCGTTATTTCCAGGTTCATGGAACACCGGCGTGTGCTCGGTAACCGACCTCATGAGGTCAGCGCTGGTGATGGCAGAGTGGGCACTGCTGGACGAAGAGACGCAGGTTCGGGGAGTCGTGTGTGTTTTCGACCTCAAGAATCTGCGCATAATGCACATGGCCCATTTCACGCCGGGATTCGTCAAGAAGACGGCTCACATTATGCAGGTATACAGAAGGCGAGTGCCACGCGCAATCGCAGAAAACCGAATGGAAACGCTTTTAGCAACAGCGCTTTGTTCGAACCTGTAGGAAACCGTTCGAGCCTTGTAAGAAAGTTATCAGACGCTGTTGATGGTGCGACTGTCGTACGACAATCTGACGCTTCTCAGAAGCACATGTCGTGCCTTTATCTTTGACAGTTTGGATGATACGATTAGCTCACATGCTGGTTTGCGCGAACAGTCTGCAGCAGCCGCATATACTCCTGCACGTGTACGTACTCGGTATCTCCATTAGACGAGAAGCTGTTGAATAAAGTGCACCTCATTAACTGGACAACTTTGTTTCTTGACAATCAGATATACCACGACATGAGAATAGATCAGGTGTGCCAAGAAATATGCAAACGTCACAATGCTCCCGATCCCAGTGTTCATTTGCGCCCCTATTATTGTCCCACTTACTACGAAACTAGCGTTGACGTTTTTCTGCGTCACGCACGTTACACTGTTCGCACGACGTGCATGTAAATGTGCCCCATTGCATTTAAAGTGCCTCGTTTTACACATATTAGTAAATGACTAGTGAACAATGGTGTTTGACTAAGTCGCCATGAAAGGAATTATTCCGTACCGAGAATCGGTGCCCAAGAGTGAATTGGGAACTTCAAGCTTCCTTGTTATTTTCATTACAGGATTGTTACCCGGTACGCATTAAAGCAATCTACGTGATCAATAATCCCCCTGCATACGAAATTGTCTTCGCTGCTGTCAAACCTTTCCTGAAGTCGAAGCTTCTACAACGGGTGAGTTGAACGTTCGATGTAGCATAATTTTTGTTTTGCGCAACCACTTTTTTTTTTCGTAGCACGTGTGCACCAATCTCTATGTTACACGGAGATATAGGTCCATACATATACCACGTAACCTTGCCCATAACTCAGGCATGCACGTTCCTGGTGAAGAAAACTCGTTTGAAGAAAAGAAGGATAGTCAGACTTCAGTGATTCTTCTGGCTTCAAATTAATTCATTTACTGCGAGAGCAGCAGGATTTCACAGGGTTTCACAAAATACTTCTATGCGATGCAGACAACGTCATCAACCTTCGGCACAGTATTGCCTGTTGTGGGCTCCGAAATACATGCTCAGACGCCGCAACTCTCACAGTCTGTGCAGGCGTGACAGAAAACACGGCACGACAGGAAGTGGGGTGGAGACGGAGCAAGCGCTATATACTCTCAATTGTTTTTTTTTCCAAAACATCGTCAGAAAATATATACAGGGTGTTTCAGCGGGCACTTTTACAAATTAAAAAAAAAGATTGCCTGCCGCAGGTGGCACAATTCTAGTCCATTAGCTGGTCTACTCAAAGAGGGCGAACATTACTTGCGCAAAATATCGATATTGCATAATCGACTAATCAACAAAAACGCACTTATTCGCTTTTTAACTAATTACCACGTGGCACATATTGCAATTTACATATTCTAGCGAGTAAGAATGCAAGGTATATCCACTTGAAAAGAATTGTGTGGATGACGCCATTTACGATATATGCGTCATCAAATTTGTGGCAAAAGTGCCCTGTCGTTCCACTTAATAAATAATGCTCCGCCTCTACGAGTGGACCTGCTCATGGACTATAATTGCGTTATCTGCCACAAGCAATAAAAAAAAATATTGTAAGTGCTCGTTGAAACACCCGGCATACAAGATACACGCATGTGCAGATACGTTAATGTTAACAGAAAAAAAAAGTAATGACCCGGAAGTGGCATACCAAATAGCGAAACTTTTCAATTTGCAGTTTTTAATAATGTATATTTTTGGGCAAATCGCGCGCGCGAACTGTACGCGCTGTCCAAGGCAAAAAAAAAATGTTCCTCATAAAATGTGGGATATTTTTTGTATTATTTGTTTCTGACATGGTCACCGACCGATAACGCTCAAGAACCAAGCGGACGCCATTATGAAGTGCCGCTCTTATTGCTAAAGACAAGGTGGAGTTAGTCAAGCCTAAATTTTCAAGGCGTGTCAGCACTCTGGCACATCACTAGCTAGCGTCGTCTGCTTTTCCACCTACTTTTGCCCGCGCGTCAAGACATACTAGGGATTCGATATATTTGATTACCATCGAAATACTGTAAACGAGCATTTAGGCAGTACGCAGTGAAATCTAAACAGCGGCGCTCCACTACGGTTTGTTTCATTTTATGGCACTGAAACCTTACGATTGCGCTGACTTTATAATATACTTCCCTAGAACATGACTTCATAAACGAAAAGTGGGGAATCTCCCTATTGTACCTGCAATGCGTGCAATAATATCAGGTAAACGTGGGACCTGGCACCACGCAGTGCAATGTTTTGATGCCTTCTTAGCGCTCTGCATTCTTTGCACATTCGGGTTTCATCGTGCCTGACCAATTACCATTGCTGATCCGTCCCGTACTCACCTAACGTCAGATTTTACCGTGAATGCCACATTCCAGTAAATGCCTGATTTAGTCACCCTGCTGCTGGATCACAGTACTACGTACATCGCAGCGACTACTTAATTTCTTCATAACGTCCTCGACCGGCTTCCGTAATATGTTCTTCGAGCGCTTGACGACAAAAATTAATGGAATGGGGCGTACAGAGCATGCGGCCAACCGCGCATGGCGTGCTGTACACAAGCATTGAACTTGCATTGAACTTGCATTGAACTTGCATTGAACTTGCATTGAACTTGCATTGAACTTGCATTGAACAGTGCATTGAACAGTGCAGAGACGGTCAGCACAACTTACAGTGCTGCAGTTCATCGTTAGAGATAGGGCAGAGCGCGCAGTCAAGGTGTGTTGTGTAAAGCAACCACGCAAAAAAAAACCATCGCAAGCTATTTGTGCGTCGATGGGCGTGGACATGCATGCACACTGATAACTATGGCATACGATTCGAGTAGCGATCCACTTTTTAAGCGTAGTTCTGACGGCCTGCGATGCTACAACTCCTTCCGCTAGATCTCGCGGCGCATGGTGCACTAAAACAGGCCCGTGCACTGCCAGCAAAGTAGAAGATTTACGGGGTTTTAAAAAGTCGAGCCGGGGTGGTGCACCAACTGCTTTCAAGCAGGCTTCCTGTTGCGAGCACGCGTGCAGCGCGGCGTTCCACAGGTGACGTCACATGCTATAGAGCACACCACTCAAGCTTCTCGGAGATGATACTCGAATGGAGACATACTGCTAAGTATGTGATGATTTAAACTAGGCGAAAGTTGAAATAATAACGTGAACTGATTTCTCCAGGAAAGAGCAGGCACGCGGGTGATACGTGCACCAGGTAGTGAATGAACCGGGCACAAATACAAACCGGGCACTTAAACTCGGGAATGCTGCGCTTGTGGTATACGCTGGCAGATCTTCTCAGTCACTGTGAATCTATTAATTTAGGTTTGTTTTCTTGTGCTTCGAGCAAATTGCGCTTGAAACCTGCAAGCGCGAGAGCATAATTTATTGGTATAGATACTTCCTGTATAGTGATTATATTTGCCATCTCGTTACTGTAATGATGTGACCTTTAGTTATTTGTTTATTTTGATTTAATGTATAATTATGTCTCTGCTGCTGTAAACCCTGGTAATGGGGGCAGCGGGCTCGTCAAGCTGCCGAATGGCACCTTTCATTCGCTATTCCTGCCTGCTTGTGAATTAAACAAAATAAAGTGATTAATTAATTAATTCATTCATTTAGAGAGCTATCGATGCTTTATGTTGCAAGTGGCTTGGGTCAGTGACAAAATTTGTCCATATATTAAGTGTACCGTTTCTTTTCTACACTGATGGAGCAGAACTATTTTTCAGAGACTTGAATTTTGTTCGCACGTGTCACCTGGTGCATTATCGATGAGTGGAAATCAAACCATATAATGTCTAAGATGTCGTGCCGGCAATACGGATGTTTATGTTATGGTTAGAAGCAAGACAGGCTTCCAAGTGGATCATAAACAAATTATTTTTAGAAAAACAAATATCGTCTGATTTTATTTCAGATCTACTTTATGGGCGGAGACCTGCAAAAGCTTCACGGTGTACTTCCAGCTGACGTGATACCCGTGGAATATGGTGGCACGCACGAAGACTTCGACTACTACAGGCTAGAAAAGGACGTGAAGAGCTCTAACAGCTACTTCGAGCACATCAGCCGATTCGGTTATCGCACAGAAAGCCTGAAGTAGCCATTGAACTAAGTCAGAAGCAATACGAGTTGTTTGTTATGAAGGCATCACGTTCCTTGTGGTCAAAGCTCTTTAAAATGAGTTTGCTTAGCTTAATATCTCTAGTAGCGTAAGTGACATTAGCTCGCGTTATACGGGGTGATAATTTTTAAGTTTTCCGGAATCTTCAAATCTTGCCTGTCACAGATGACACAATTCTAGTATTTGCATTGCATTATTCCGAGAGGCGGACATTAATTGCGCGAGAAATCGAAACACATATTCAACTAATTAGAAAAATTCACTAATCAACTTCTTAAATTACTTTACGGACGTGTTACTATTTACTAATTCTGGCGGGTGAGTTTGCAAGGCGTATTCACTCGGAATGAATTTACAGAATGACACCAGTTTAGAGATACGTCCCATCAAACTCGCCATAGAAATGCACCGTTGTTCCACTTACATTTTTAACAAAACGGTCTTTTGTGCATTGAAATGCGAAAGTAACTGGAACGCCCACGTATTTCGTCTGACACTTCGAAGCTGGTGTCAACCTGGTGATTCATTTCGGCTGAATAATTTTAGCAACCTGACCGGCTACAATTCATAAATTGCGATATGTTCGGTGAAGTAGATAAGTACGTAGTTAGTGAATTTTCGTTAATGAGTTGAACGTGTGTTTCCATTTCTCCTGCTAGTAATGTGCGCCTCTTCGCACAATCCAGCTCAAGGATAAGAATTATGTTACCTACCGCAGGCCATTTTTGAAAATAGCCGGAATATTAAAAATCGTCACCTCGCACGTGGATTGCAATAGAGCGACCATTTTTTGTGCAATGCGCAATGAAGGCTTGTCCTTGCTGTGTCCTTTTCATTTGCTTATTTGCCAATGCTTTCCTATGCAAAACCAAAATGAAATATTTCAATTTTCTTCCTTTATAGGCTTTGTGCATACCTGCGAAAAATGGTAGTGCTACTTGTTGCGCCGACTGCAGTAGCCAACTTTCTGTCTATGCCGACTGTAACTGTAGTGTTCTATAGACATAATAATACATCACAGTATTTGTTACGTTTTGCGCCAGGCGTGTCGAAAGGAGCAGACAAGTTCCGGGTGAACGACGTTTATTAACCCATGCTTATGGGTTGAGGCTCGGCAAGAAAGAGAGGGCCGCTAGCAAGGGGCACTCTGCTTTTAACACTTAGTGGCGCATACGCACTTCGCAGAGTGCTCTTATCAGCATGAGCGCCAGCCGACACATCAGTATTCATACGTGGTTGTAAGGCATTGGCATATATATCCCCCACAGCAGGGGCGTAGCCGGGGGGGGGGAAGGTGGGGCTTATGGGGCTTAGGCCATCCCCCCTCTTCCCCCCCGGTAATATTTTCGTGCTGTCCCGCACCACCGATCCAAACAGCCCTCGGCGCCGGAAATCATTCTGAATTTTGTCTAAGATGTCTTTTTCCTGCTCGAAAAGACATTTCAGCGCGAACAGTGTGAACTCGGGCTGGATTTTGTGGCAATGGCCATGCACCTGGAGTCACATAACGCAAGGAGGCCCATCCGAGCACAAAGCTTCAAGGGCGCTTTGATGGCGAGCGGGCTCGTCGCGGCCTCTCGTGAAGGCCTCGGAATCTACAGAGCGCATGAATTTCAATTCCGAAATTTTATGGGTATCAAGTTCTCATAAACGTTTGATGCGAAAGGTACATTGAAATTTCCAAAGTCGTGCTTTAGATCTTTAATTCCAGAACTTTGTGCGTTTAATGTTGTCATAAACATTTGACGTCAAAGGCGCGTTGACTTTTCTAAAGTCTTACATCGGAACATACAACGAGACAACCGAAATGACGACACTATCAGAGATGTTCACAAAGCACGCGGCGAGGTCCCATGAAACGAAGCGTTGTGGTGATTCATTTGTGGCATCATGTCACAGAAAAGAATGTGAATTTTTTTTTCTCACCTGCGCCAGAGCATCCAAGTCAGACACTAAAGCCAGCAAAGGTCTCTACGTTTCTATTTTTTTGTACTTTGAATTTTATTCGCGAAAAAACATTGAGCCTCTTCAATTTTCTTGGTCTCGCTACCCGCGGGCTGCAGAGCAAGCTAGAGCGCATGCGTTTTTCTTGTGTTGCCCCGACCACCGCGCGGCGCATTTCGGTGAGCGTTCGTTTTTGTCTGGCCGAGTGGATTTCGGCCTGACAGAGTTTTGAATGCTTTCTGGCTAGCAGACGAGAAAAAGAAACAATGGTCGCTCGCCGCCATCACTGTGGGGACTCGACGGATTGCAACCCGTTCGCTTGAGCGCAACCTCTCCGGAAAGTCTTGTAGGGGGGGGCTTGGGATTCTGTGATCTGTGACTGCGCAACATATTTATTTGCCCTGTTTGACGCATTATATGCAGCAACCTTTTCTTAGATACGCATATTTATTGGAGACCTTTACGTATACTTAGATATCTTGTTGCGATGTTCTGTGTATACGTGCAGTGAACTTTGTTACCAGTGACACTTTTTTTTGCCCTTTATCAAGCTGTATCTTCGCATTTGTATATTCCATTGTGTCTTCGCATTTCTAATATACGAGAGCGAGTCAAATGGAAGTTAGCCAACACACTCCGCGCAATAATGATTCGGTCCATTATCTGCGAGGCACGCGCGTAGCACACAGGCATCTCTGATTTACAAAAGTGACACGGTGGTGTGAGGATAAAGGTTCTTTAATGCTCTCATACACTGGGATGAACATGGTTGCGTGACATAATGGACGCTGCAAAAGTTGAACAGCGTGGTGTCGTGAGGTTTTTGACAGCTGAAGGTGTTTCCCAAAAAGAAATTAGTCACCGTATGGCTGCCGTGTATGGTGAACATTGCATTTCACAGGCCACTGTGAAGCGTTGGAGCAAACGGTTCAACGAAGGACGTGAAAGTTGCAAAGGCGATCCACGACCGGGTCAAAGCCATCGTGCAATCACGCCCGACACAATTGCAGAGGTACATGAGCTGATTAGACAAGAACGGAGGATAAGATCCGATGAGCTGGAAGAGTGCGTGAACATCAGTCACGGTTCGGTTCACGCCGTAAATCATGAACATCTCGGTTATCGGCTCTTTTGTGCGCAATGGATGCACAAGATTTTGAACCACCACCAGAAGACGGAGAGGTTCGGCGCTACCTTGACTCATCTGATCCAGTATCACAATGAGGGTGACGACTTCTTGTCTGCAATTGTGACCGGGGACGAATCGTGGTACCACTACTACAAGCCTGACACATGACGGAAAAGCTTAAAGCAGAAGCATTCGGACTCACCACCACCAAAGAATGCAAAGGCCGTCATTTTCTCCGGAAAGGTGCTGTTGACTTCTTTTTTTAGATCGTCAGGGGCCATTGCTGATCGAATTTGCTAAAGCTGGAGAGGCTATCAATCGTTTCCGATATTGTGAAATGCTCGATCGGCTGTGTGTCTCAAGAACAAACGACGTGGAAAATTGTCGAATGAAGTCGTCTTGCTCGACGACAATGCCCGTCCACACGTCACTGATGTGTTTAATACAAAAGTGGCAAAGTTCAAGTGGGAAACGCTGCAACATTTGCTATACAGCCCAGACCTCTCACCCTGCGACTTCCACATTTTGGGCAATCGAAAGAACAGCTCAAGGGAAACAGATTCAAATCGGACGATGATGTGAAACTGTCAGTTAAACTTTTACAAGCAGGAACCCAAGGAGTTTTATGAGACGGGAATCACGCGAATGGCTAGTTAGTGGGACAAACGTCTAAACGCACATGGAGACTACTCTTGAATAACGTACCCCGTTTGTCATATATTCGCATTTGCTCACTTTCATTTGACTCGCCCTTGTATATTTCGCAGAACACCTGCTTTTTATGTATGCTCCCTGTTCCGACTATAATTTTGATGCAATTACATTACACAACCGGTGACAGCTGCTCCTGCGCAATACATTGGAACAAAAGAGAGCGTCATTGGGATTTTTCCCTTGCCGTTGCATATGTACAAAAATGTAAACAAGGTTCTTGAATGACAAAGCTTCACTAAAATATTTGTCCTCAACTTGTTCATTTCATGGCCTTTACATTTTTCATATCAGCGGCATGCACTGCTTTGCTGGTTTCGAACTGATACAGTTCTAAAATTCATGTGATATTTTCTTCACTTATTCAATAGACAAAAAACACGGAAGCATTGATATCAGTTTTTAGAATAAAAACAAGAACAGCGCCACACAGGACGAGCGAGTAAACAGGACAGAGCGCTGACTAGCAACCATATGCTTTATTTGCACAAGCGGCATATAAAGACATCATGAATGTGACAAAGAACATAAGAAGGAGGATAACAAGAATAACCATCAGTCAAGAAGATAATCAAGTTCTTTGTTGAGAGCGTCAGGGACGCAGAACTGACGCACGCGTCGCCACTTTTGATTATGCAAAATGCTTCAAAGATTTCCCGTGCACGCTTTTCACTATGTCTGCCAATTACTTCACAATTCTTAAATATCGGGGTGCAACCACCCATGTCACAGATGACTGTGTGGGTTTTAATAATAATATTTGGGCTTTTACGTGCCAAAACCACATTCTGATTATGAGGCACGCCGTAGTGGAGGACTCCGGAAATTTTGACCACCTGGGGTTCTTTAACGTGCACCTAAATCTAAGCACACGGGTGTTTTCGCATTTCGCCCCCATCGAAATGCGGCCGCCATGGCCGGGATACGATCCCGCGACCTCGTGCTCAGCAGCCCAACACCATAGCCACTGAGCAACCACGGCGGGTATGTGTGGGTTTTCTTTTAGTGAAGCGGCATGCTCGCACAGGCGATCATTAATGCACCTCCCCGTTTGCCCGATATAGCAGCGTTTACGATCAAGCGGGATTTCATAGACGACCTGCGTTGTACAGTCAATAAAGCCGCGAACATGATTCTCATAGCAGCTTTTGCGCGCGACAGTATCCTCCCTATAGACTAATTTGCACAACCCGCTCAGTTTATTAAGGGCATTGCACACCACCCTCACTCCTGCCTTGGCCGCAATCTTCATAATGTTGTGGGAAACATGGTGTACATAAGGAATGACGGCAAGCCTAGATCTCGAAGGCGATGACTGCATAGTTTGCTTTCCGGCGTTCTTTAACTATTTTACAAGGCCACCAGCAACACTGCACAACACGCTGGTCGGGTAGCCTGCTGATGTTATTCTGTTGACTTGCGCTGAAAAGCTCTGTTCAACAGAGTGCTCACACGAGCGCTTCAGAGCAGCTCGCAAACATGCCTCAGCGATGCCTCCTCACGCTCTCAACAAAAAAGCTTGATTATCTTCTTGACTGACGGTTATCCTTCTGATCCTCCTTTTTATGTTCTTTGTCACATTCATGATGTCTTTATATGCTGCTTATGCAAATAAAGCATTTTCTGTCCTGTTTGCTCGCTCGTCCTGTGTTTCGCTGTTCCTGTTTTTATTCCAAAGATGAACCAACCAGCCCCATCGAACACACTGATATCAGTTATTTCGGGCAGAAGTTTCGGGACATACGAGTACATTCTTTTATGAAAAAACACATATTTTATTTGTCTTGACAGAGCGTAGCGTTCAAGAATTCGTTTGTAGCATCTGTGGCAATGACACTGCAATAATTATTCGCCTGTTTAATCCCTTAACAAATTGTATAAGGCCAAGCTGCAACGTGAGTCCCCCTCCGAACGAAATTTCTGGCTACGCCACTGCCCCACAAGACTCCATGCGTACCTACCGAGCGGGTCGTGTCACCCGTTACACGTGGGCGGACAGACAGATTTTCGAGGGAAGTAGCCCTATAATGCTTACCTACTAACTATACTAATACATGTTAATACGAGCATGCGGTGGCCGCCCCTAAAGAATGCCAGGGGTTCAAAGCACACATCTAAATTTTCGAGGCTCCAGGGACATTCCTTGTTCGGCAACTCTTATCACTCGGAATTAAATCATGGCGGCACCATTGCGAAGGCATGCACGCCGTACCGCATTGCTGCAAAATGGAGTACACGGCAGGTTCCTAACCAACGGAAGTGTACTGCTCAAGCCAGCGACGCTGAGTTTGAGAATCGGTGGCGAAGCGGTTGTGTTTTCAGTCGACCCTCTGAGCAGCGCTACTGGACGAACCCAAGGCACTAACTATCCTGACATTTTTTCCTGGTTGTTTTATAGAATAAGGAAATATGGCTGGCTGTCTGGTCGTCGCTCTATAGACTCCATTATTTATCTACCGTCATCCACCCGGCTTCCACCCGGCTCTACAGATCGGCATCTATAGCCGGTATCTAGAGCTTGAACTTCTTTTCGACTTCCTGTAAAGGGACGCTCGCCGTAATCACGCTGATCGCTAGGTCACAATGCCCATTAAACTACCATAGATTCAATAAGTACCCGATCAGCAAAGGAAAGAGATAGAAATACATTAAAAGAGGTAAATCGGAACAAGTATTGAAGAGAACGGCTTCTGCAATCGGATAAATACGGGGATACGCGTGGTAAGTATACATGTGGAACGTTTGATGATGCACTGCTGCGCTTGATGTCTGCACTGCTCTACGGGGTAGGAGTCAACCAGCAGGCACGCTGGAAAACCACGTTGAGTGTTGAAATCAAGAATTGGACGGAAACCCATCTCGCCGGGAATATACATGACAACAGTTAAAAGCGGACACGTACAACCACGAAAGTTTGTAAAAGTGAGAGCGGTTTCGGCTCCCGCACGGGAGCCTTGTTCAGAATAGTGAACAAGGCTCCTTTATAAACTTTCTTGGTTGGTGTATGCTTTTAACTGTTCTCATGCTGAGTGTTGCACCGTAAAGCAGGCGCTTTACGGTGCAACCACCTGCAGACACTTCTGAAATCCGTTAGACGCGCTTGCCGCTTTACCCGACAGTGCGAAGGTGAATGAAGCGGCGCAATACGATAACAGCTTTCTGCCGGGAGCCGTTTCGCTTGGCGTCGTGCGTTGCCAAATGCTTGCGATAAGAATAATCATTGTAAAGAGTAGCTCTGCGATACTCGTGTGATTTTCTATGCAGTTTTCCTCCTCCGTGCACAGTGTTGTCCTTATATAACTTCAGAAATGCGGTTATGTAACAACGAAAAGAACAGTTAGTTTTTGCTAAACGGAAGGCGATGCTTTACTTTCTTTTGTCTGCGTTCAAAGCTGCTTATCTTTTCCCTCTTTATGCAACAACATGGCGCAACGACTTTGGATTGTGCCGCAGACGACAAGATCCCGGTCAGCAACCTCCGAGGGCGGAAACACTACGAGGAAGTGCCGCGAGGAGCGTCCAGAAATACCCTCGCGGAAAGCAAAAGCTCGTAGCGGTGGACCGAGTTTCTCGGCAGTGGCATTGTTGTTTTGGCCCAACACGCGGAAGACCGGAAGCTGTGCTGGTCGTTTTACTGAGAGGCTGACTTGTTCAAAGCTGAAAAAATACAAGCATTAGCGGTAATGCGAAAAATGCACTGTACAACACACACCGAAAAGCAATCGTTCTTCGCGGCCACTACTTCCCAGCGTTGTTCGTTCTGGGCTCTAAACTCGCTTGGGTGTTTCCGCTGTTGTCATTGTCTGGTAACACTTAGTGTTCGACCCGGTACATGCCCACTGCAGAAACACAGCTGTTCGTAAGTTGAGTGCATTTACGCATGCAAATGTACATAACGGTAAACATTTCCACATGCGCTTTAGTATAGGCGACGACTTATAGACTTGGTGCGAGCTCCTCCCAGGCCTTCATACTCCGAAATATAGTTGCCGAAAGACGCCGACATTGAAAGAAGTTTGCCTCCACCGTGACGTCACACAAATGAGCGAACGCAATTGGGCTATAGGAATTCCCTTTGAGATATAGTATTTGCCACAGTATTATTCTTAGGTTGTCACCGACTATATAGTTCGTATATGTTAAACGGTCGTGTATTACGCATGTGCTTGCATCAATGCGCGCACTTGATTGACCAGGCCTAACATTCCAAAGAAACAGTGAGATATATTGAACGGCTGCTGGATAAGTTTGACCGCCTGGAGTGGTTTCGCGCTCGCAGATGTAGCGCTAAGGTGATAGGGAGCTACCCGAGGTTCACCCTTGACCTGAGAACGTTTTTTTTTCTTTTTTTTCAAATTTGGCGGATTCATCACAGGTGGGCCTTGAGTCACCTGTGGGGAATGAGTGCCCGGACTGTGGTCGTTTTATATGCAGTCATCTGTTGCGCCAAATCAAAGTCAAGGTGTTATCACCTTGACTTTGATTTCGGCGGCTGTTTTCAGCCGGCACGTATAAGCTGTATCCTGTCGTTCTCACAGGCGCGAAGAAAATGAAATAATAAGCAAACCAGCTTATACTTCAGTCATATTGCCTGCTTCAAACTCTGCGACAGCAGGAAGATGGCACAGGAGACCCCGCCCGAGCTCTCAGGAACGACTTTTCTTTTAATTGCCATATGCATAACGTCGTTCTCGTTCGCCACGATATTGCCTGTAGTCTAAGATGCAAAGCACGTGCGCAGAAGTTGCTATTCTCAGCGTGGTGCGCAACACCCCGCCCACAGTGGCTAGCACCAAAGCTGTGCCACACCGCAGTGGTTAGCGCGTCCAGCTCGCAACTGCGAATTCGCACAGAAGTGCGCTTTTATTGCAGCGATGGGCAAAGTTATGTTGTCTTACTTTCCCTACATCGCGAAAGTGAAACTGAGGATGAATAGCTAGTCTGACGACGACGGCCGCACAAGGGACAGTACAGAAACCCAGTTTCAAGCACCTAACTGTTCTCGCAGTAAAATCTGATGCGTTCCGAGACGAAATGGCCCCTGCAGGCACGCGCACGCACACACACATACACACGCACAGGCACACGCACCTTTGTCCGCGCCACTGCAAGTCAACGATCTCTGCGTCGTTGCTCCCATTGAGCCAAACCCCAAGGAAAAACAAACTAGAACGAGATCGGCCTGAACGGCGGGTGGGGGGGGCAGGGGGGGGCGAAAGAAAAGGAGCGTCAAACTGTCGATGGTAGTGATAAGACCGGCTGCTGTATGGCGAAATCGGTGATACAGCGACATTTCTCTTTTTCCTTGATTATTTTCGCGTCGCACCCGTCGCCCGTGCATCGTATACGTGCATAAGGCGAGGTCACACACACCCACCGCAGCTGGTATTAGTTTAGAACTGGAAGAAAATATTTGCTCGCGACTTGCACAAGACGTCGCATGACTGATGCTTGCCGAGAGGCAAACAGGACGTTTGCCTCTCGGCAAACGAAAGCGGGCGAGGCGAAAATTTCGAAAGCGGGCGAGGCGGCGCGCCTGCACCGCCACGCGTCAAGGGCGTCCCACTTCGCGCGTGCAAACTGTTCATGGCGCAAGAACACGAATGGATACATCTTGACAACTCACGCGAATACCTTTCTATACTCCAATCGAATTGCCCTCGTATGGGAACCTCACTGTGACCGTCAGCGTCGTCGTTATACACTTTGCGCATATAGAGAAGTACAGACGGCATAAAATGCTCTCAGAACACGGATTTCACGAAAACGACACATTTTTGCGGTCGAATTCACGTGGCTCTTTGTTCCTAAGTGCACTTTACCATTGGCTGGCGGTTTTTACTGTAATAACATGTCCAGCATCACAATTGCCTTGTATTCTCTATTACGAACAATTCCAACACAATTAGTGTTTTTTGTGTTTTTTGTTAATACAGGCCGTGACCTGTTACGGCATGCCAATTCTAACTAAATGAATTACTTCGGAGCTTCCACGAACGACTGCGGTCTGCAACTCTGAATTTGAGGCTATATATGTGCCTAGGCTCCGCGGGCATTCAGTTTTCTTTTCTCACAAATACAACGTACTCCAGGCTTTTGATAGCGAATGTACACCCCTGCTACACAGTGATGAAAAAGTTACTTTGGAAGAAAAATCTGACGTAAGCGAATGAAGAAATAAAAGCAGACAAAGGCATAACAGATGACACTATGATGGAGCATGGTTTCAAGTGTTGGGTCAGCGCGAGGCAGTATATCTATACGCTCTTATTAGGCGAGGTGGTAGGCTCGAAAGTGCGTAAATATTGATCATTTTGTGCGCGACTATTTGTATTGGATGGTTAGTTATTGAGAATTTAACATCACAAAGTAACTCTGGACGACGAGAAACACTGTAGCCGGAGGCTCCGAATTATATTCGACCACGTCGGGTTGTTTAACGGGCACATAAATCTTTAAATACGAGCATTCGTGTATTCTGCTTTCATGATTTTGGGAAGTTACCGCAAGCTTTTCGGGTGCACACGTGTGTCTGATCTATATAAGCTTGGCGTTCGTTTCATTAAATCATCAGTTGTCAGTACCACTTCGTGTTTGTACCTTTCTTCAAGTTCCGTGTTCTGCTTGTGGTAACTTCCCAAACTCATGAATAGCCAACTGGCGTATACACCCACACTCTGCTATGTGACATTCTGCCTTCATTACGTACCTGCAACCACGTCGAGGCTTGATACCCGCTGTTAAGAACGGCCAGCTGCAGTGCAAGTTTGCCACGCAGTTTCAACTATGGCGGGAACAGTCCGGGAGCGTCGCCGCCCACTTCTAGCCACAGCGTGACTAAATCGACTTTGTGTCAGGGAACAATACGGGCATCCCCCACTCTCCGTCGCTTCAGCTAGGATGCGTTCGATGAAGCAGGCTTTGTGCTGAAACCGCCACCAACCTCTAGCGTCGTCGCCGTTGTGACGGAATGAGTTCGGCGGGCCAACTATTGTTCCCAAACTCCCCAATGCGCTACCCGGAACGGCTCCGAGTTCTACGGGGCCCCTCTGACGTCGGCTCCGGACATTCGAACGTGTGTGCATTTGTGTGTGTAGACCGTCCTGCGGGGAGGCGGCTAGTTTGCGATGACGAAACGAACGTTCGGATCACCTTGTATCGGGAGAGGACCGAGTGTTTAAAAACCACTGTTGTGCGGCTGCTCAGGACACTCTCTCTCAAGCAGTCATGTTAGACTGGTGTACTTTCTCAAACAGATATGTTAGACTGATATAAATACTGTAAATAAACCCATATTCCTCGTTCTCGATGAGAAGCAGTCCTTCCCTTCATCAACGTCCTCAGCGTGAATAAGTTGGACGTCGGCATGGGCCAGCTACCTTCTAATTCATGCCGGACTCCAATCTTGACAACGGATCACGAGCGACGGGATTGAGCCCCCAATCCTGACACCTCCATATCGCCATCTGTATAGCAGAACGCCGCGGAGGGTGAGTGGGTCTGACACTCAGTGGGTCTCACTCACTCACACTGAGTGAGTGAGACACTGAGCCGGCACAGTAGACACCGCGGCAGGCGCTTTAGGTTTAGGTAAACTGTGCGAGATATAGAGGACCATATGGAACGGAATGCAGCGTACAAGCCCCAACAGAGCGCTTTGCCGTCTAAACACAAGCAGTATAACTAAAAGGAATCACGCCGCATCCTGAATATGTCGCACATTTTTAGTACCAGACTCTCGAATTACAGCTTCCGTCCTTCAGAAGCCCAACGTGTCATTTGAGCTCTGAGCGCTCGGTGTATTGGGGGTTGCATGAGCCAACGAAGCCGCGACAAGCGTCAGTTGTTCTATCATCTGCTGTTTTGTCCACGGGCAATCACGACCTCAAATCGGCGGGCGCTGATTTCCTGTTGGAGCATTTCCCCTGGATAGCTGCTGGAATGTCTAGAAACGCTTTTCGATGTTGCATCTGTGTTGACACTGTTTCCTAATGTCCAAAGTCCCGAACATATTTTTCTTCTTTATTTCTGTGTTTGCAGTAAAATTAACAGTAATAGAGCAATACCGGTCTCCCTTTTGCTATTATGCTGTTTTTATCGTTGCACGCAATTTGAATGGGTTGCTATATGCGCTACTTGCGCATGGCAGTCAACAAGGCTGTCCAGCTAATCCTTATCTGCATCGAAATTACACATCACGTCTTTGTTAAACACATGAAGAAGAAAGGGAAACGAAATGAAAGTCCGGTACTAAGAAACAACTTCATAAGCAGTGACAGCCAGATAAATAAAATGTAAAAGTTGAAAAAAAGAAAGAAAGTTCGCAGAGGTTTACGTAAAGGTTACGATCGAAGTACACCCTGTTTTCCCTGTTTCGCCCAGCGGAGCTATTAATTTCTCAATACAGTGCTGGAAGGCTGGAAACAGAATCGTCCAGCCAACTGATACTTACTACAACGACCAATTCTTGCGAATACATCCTTATCAAACGGAAGCTCGCGAGTAAACAACAACATCCACAAAATTCCCGAGGGAAAACATTGGCTGCATCAAAAAGGCGACGATTCCAAGTTTGAAATAGCCTGTGGCGCTGCCCAAAATGTCTGGCTGCGGCCGAATCATATGTTTCTTGGTTCCATAAAAGCGCACCGTGGAGCCTGGGGACGTGGCGGAGAGTAGCACCAAAAGCGTGACCAACGGAGAAAGAGTGGACCAGGTAAGGGGGAAACCGGAAAAGCCGCCTTGTTTGTTGGCCCGGCGGGGTCCGAGAAAGAGAAAACAAACCCTCTAGGCGAAAGCGAGTTGGGGTCGCGCGCGGGCCTTTCCCAATGGTGTGCTCGCTAACTTGGCCAGGAGCGCTCGGAAACGAGCACGCGGCGCCCGGCCTGCGAGACGGAAGTTTACTTTCGGCGAACGAGGAACCGCGAGTAACAGTGACGGTCGCGACAGTGCCGAGACGAAGTGTGTGCGTAACATTGTACAGATGAGCGGATTAGACGGTCGCCCGCTGCCATTGCTGTAGAGCAAACACTGTCGCCCCGGCGCACTGCTGTAGCACGTCTGGCTTTGCCTCGCACAGCATACGAAACGAAAAGGGGTGCCGGAGTCATCGCATCCCGCTTCCGAAACCGGAAGTTGTTACGGCCGCTCCAGTGAAAGACGATAAGCAAGACGGCTGGCTCTCTGCGGAGCATACCTGGATGCACATGGTCGGTCGCTTCAAGCGGGAAGCCGACGGGAAGACGCTGTTCAAAGGTGAGCGCAGTGTTTTGGGAGAGGTCGCGAACATCGAAATGGACAGGTAATTTTCTTCTTGCAAACTTCTGTGCGTTTTAAATTTAGGCAAGGTCGATCCATATGGAGCAAGTCACCGCGCCGTAGCGCATTTGACAATTGTACGAACTCTGTCGAGATTAACGTCATTTTGTGCTATTAACCTAACTACGGACCGCGAAAATCTGCAAGAGTATCCGACGCTCAGCGCAGCAAGCTTAGCCTTAGTCCACAGTCGCCGACTTAGTCCACAGAAAACGGTAACGGCTTCGCAATTCGGCTCACGTGCTGAACGTTCTGGATTCGAATGCTGGAGTCCCCTGGAACCTGCTGGATTTTGTAATGGTAAGATACGACCGCCAGCGATGTGCTCAGAAGCCTGTAAGAGATTAGAATCTATGAAGGGGTTGGGGCGCAAGGACGGCGCTGTAAGAATTTTTCGTGTGGCTTCTGCAAGCTCATCGCAAACCGGACTTTTGTGGAGCATCCGCCACGGCTTTAGGAAGTAGAACAGCGACACCATCGGCTGCTACTGGTGAAGCAGGTACGGGACACAAAGGCCTCAGGCGTTAAAGTTTAGGCCGCTCTCGCAACAACGCTGATTGCTTATGCGACGTAGATCCTGCTTCGCCATAACTATCGTTGCACCTTGCCGACTTTCACTACAACCAACGATTAACGATGCAGAGCGTTCATACTAAATTATTAAACGGAAGTATGACGTTAATGTCTGGACTAGCTGAAGGAATGGAAGCTCAGGCCGCATGACAATCATGGGCTTGCATGAATTTGTGTAAACTTTGCCCTTCTGTCATAGCACGTCGTTATCGCCTCTTTATTATTGCATTACCATTCTTGACCTGTTTCGTCATCACATATTTGTTGCGACGACATCTTTAGTTTAATTTATCCAATGAGTGCACAAGACGGATTCGTTAGCCAGCAAGGTAATAAAAAAATTAAATGCCAGAAGGTTAGCCCATGATGACCGTTACTAGTATACATCCTTTACTTAACGAAAACATATTTGCTTTATTTATTTATCCACTGAAAATTATTTCGTAAGCTGAATCAGTTGCGTGTGGTTTAACACTAAACTGCTCTAAATAAATGTTGCGAGAAGCATAGAGCACCATGTCATAACAAAAGGACGAAGCCATGGCCAGTTAAAAACGAAAAAGAAAAGAAAAATTGCCTAGCACCAATGATTTGCAGAGGTGTCTAAGCGACTGCAGCGCTACACTGCACGCCTGCAATATTTGCATGAAAATATATTTGATGTGAAGAAAATATCCTACACCTTCAGCTGAGCTTCGATTGGAGTCAGCAATCTACAAATTACGAGGCAGGCGCACTGATTACTAACGCGTGAGCTTACCATTTCCGGAATGTGCTCGCTGTAGCTTTCGACGCCTGCGAAGAGCTCGTGCGCAAGACGAAAAAAAACATGATGAAGTATCGTGGCGACTATGGACAAGTTTGAGGCAACGCGCTCGGCAAATGCATGCTGTAGCTGCTAAAATAATATCGATGGAGGTAACACGGCAATACTAAAGACGAAAACGATGATTGTCAATGTAAGCGAATAGCCGAACGCTTCTAGAGAACTATTGACTTTATTAAAAAAAATGATTGACTTTGTCGCGCATATTTCCTGCGGTGAGGATATTTAGGTAGCATTTCCTGTTTCATTGCGCAATTCAGGGAACGGAGCTGTTTAACCAGCCATCACTTTTGTAGCGGTGGCTATACGTATACAATTCGATTCGTAATATCGCTGTTGTCTCCCACTAGTCGCGGTAGCTTAGTAGCTATGGCGTTGCGCTGCTGAGCTCGAGGTCGGGGGTTCGACCCCGACCGCGATGGGGGCGACATAATGCAAGACCTTTGCGCATGTTAAGAAAACCTCATGGTGGTAAAATTTCGCCTTGAGTCCACCCCTACGACGCGCCTCATTATCAAATCATGGCTTTTTGGCACGTAAAGAAAATCTCGGAACTTAATTTGATATAAGCATTGTCTCCAGGCGTGCGAGCGTCGGCGTGGAAAGGGACTCGCCGCTGGGGCCGTCTCCAGCAGATGCCAGAGGGGGAGAGGGTGACGAGGGAAGAGGAAGGCTGTGGTTCCCGAACGCTCCTACACAGCACCTAAACCTTCCGATGACCCAAAGCTCTCGCGCAGCGAGAGCTTTGCATCGGTGTCTTTGTGTTGGAGGTCAAAGTCCGAGCACCACAAACTACCGGCAACAAAAACTGGCAAAAGAGCCCAAGCGAGCTAATCGCTTAAAAAAAAAAAGAAAAGAAACGGAGAGTCAGGGGCCTACGGCAGAATGGCTTTCGTTTGCGCAAACTGTTTGTCATGGTACGTTGTTTTTTTTTCTTTTTTTTTGTCGAGAACGATGTTTGCATCAGAACCACAGCAGAGACAGACCCTCCTGCGATGCCACAGAGACAGTTATACGACAAAGCTCGAGACAGCCACAAAGTCGACGCCCAGGAAGCTACCGAAACATGCGGCACGCACGCAAATGTGGTGTGGACTTTCGACCATGAAATTTGCTACCTCGCAAGGGGCGAATTCGCGGTGCGCATATCTTGTTCTCGAAGTGCATCGAACTGAGTCATTGCCTCTTTCCACTTTGTCGCTTTTGATTTTTTTTATCCCCTTTGACGTTTCCCCCTCCGTAGAAGGTAGCAAAGAGGACGTTCGCCTGTCTTACCTCCATAGCTTTCCTCGTTTAGCTTTTCCTCACTCAATCCATCTATAAAAGCCACGGGACGTATTCTCGGACGGTCGCTTTCGGCGATATCACCTTCAGTGCGCGCTTATTGGCTGGTTGAGCTAAACCGCATGAGCTCAGTGGCTGGTTGAGCACTGTGTCACGCTAAAGCGATAGTATCGCCGAAAGTGATCATCCGAGAATATGTCCCCATGTCGCGGGCACGTGTACAAGACGACAAGTAAGGTGCGGGTCCGTTTAATATCACACGAAGCATTTCCTGCCTATGGACGCGCATTAAAGCGGAGAGAAAAGCAGGGACGGCTACTGTAATTACTGAACGCAGCCAGCTGAGCTAACTTTTTCTAGCTAGCTTCTGTGCCCTGAGCAAGGCGGATAAAAGAAGCAAGATGAAGGGTTGGAATGAAGAGGAGGAAGTGCGTCCATACGAGTACACAATGGTGCGGCATTATTACAGAGCAGCGTATGCAAGCGGGTGCCGTTCAATAACTCTAAAATGGTCCCCGTAGTCACCATAGTGCTGTTTGGGTGATGAAAAGAAGCTAGAATGCATTACTTGAACAGTGGTATGCTGTCCATGCGCACAGTCGGAGAGACCATCATGCACCGCGTTCACACACTTATTCGGGATCCGCGCAAAGTACGTGCGCTGGTGTCTGCAACACGTGACAGCATTTACTCAATGGCAGCGAATCGTGTGACTAATCAGGCTTGCACAACGTCTGGCGGCCGCGGATTCAAGATGCAACCCGTGCATAAAACTTGTTTTCGATGATTTCGCACGATGGGCATAGTCGGCCCAGCAGCGTCCTTGCCCAGTTTCTGAGGGTACTGTAATTGTAATACGCGATTGTTTATGCAACAATATTTTTTTTTTTACACATTGCACGTACTGATAGATAGCGCGTTTGTATCTACCGTGTGTCTGCAAATACCACTTCTTGCGCTCCAGTTCTTTCAAACGCCGCCATGCATGTATTCGAACGAAAAATTAGACTTTTCTGCAGTACAGGATGAAGCGAAATTAACCACATAGAAGCGGACGGCAACACTCTAATGACAGGAAGCCTTATCCCGTACATGTGAACCGGGGTAACTTTGACGTAGGTTCGAAGTGCCGCGGTGAATTTCGCGCTAGCTTTTTGCGTTCTCAGTGATATATACATATCTTTTTTTTCAGCGCACGGAAGTTAGGTTTACGAGTTTGCACGCTTCTATGATGAATGGCTAGTGATGCCTCATTAGAAGAGTTGGAAAATTGTTTTTCAATTTTTTCTCTTTTCTCCAGTTTTAACGCCATTGGCTCACTTGCTCACACTGAGATACACTGCTCGCGTGTTTTGAGCTGAACCAATTTCAGTAGGTGCGCGCGCACGGCCGACACAGGTGGCAGACATTAAAACATGAAAAAAGAAAGCAATGGCAGACTACGAGTGCGTCAACTTTAACGGGGAGGACTAAGAAGGAAAAAAAACACTAAATTATGGGGTTTTACATGCCAAAACCCCTTTCTGATTATGAGGCACGCCGTAGTCGGCGACTCCGGAAATTTCGACCACCTCGGTTTCTTTAACGTGCACCTAAATCTAAGCACACGGGAGTTTTCGCATTTTGTACCCATCGAAATGCGGCGGCCGTGATTCGATCCCGCGACCTCGTGCTCAGCAGCCTAACACCATAGCCACTGAGCAACCACGGCGGGTACCAAGAAGGAAGGTAACGCCCCCTTGTCTCGATTACGAAATTGAAGGAAGTGCAATAAACGTACTTTGGGATGTTATTTCTCCACTGCTCATATCGTTTACGCTGTTCGAAGGAAACGGATTTTTTTTTTTTTTGCAGCCGTAGCGGATTTCGTGGTAAATGCGCTCGTGAAACGGCAATAAGACCCGTTTTACTTATTCGTGAATTGAAAATACGTAGCGAGACCAGCAAGCCACGTGCAACCGGGGGCATATCTGGAAATCGAAAGTGAATTGCGCGTTGAAAGGGTTCGCATCAAGGGGCAGGTTTTCTTGACTTTCGAGGTTGGTCAAATCGGCCGAGATGATAGATCGAAGGGTTCTGGATGGAACGCTCACCAACCAGCATACCTCGCCATTTTGCTGGGATCTTCACCCCGGCTATAAGGAAGACGGCGCGAAAAAAAAAAGAAATGTGCGAGATTGCCTGTGCATTTTGCGATTTGAATACGTTTATTACACGGGCACTCCTATCGGGTATTTCTACTCACCGGCAAGCGTAGCAGCAGCACTCTGTTTAAAGTAGGGGGACTGGGACACTTCGCTCCGTGACACCTCCGTGACACCTCCGTGACACCGTGACACAAGTTTTGCTCAATACGGGAAGCATAATTATTTCGAACCAGAAGAGGAGTCACGAGTAGCCCACGCCCGTCCCTTTGCTCTTTGCCATTCGCCGACCCAATCTCTTTGCCATTCTTCCCTCGAAAGACATCGAACATCAAGGCTCCATGCTCGTGAGCGACATCGTTGCGTCACCGTCTCGCTGTTTGCATCCGCATGAGCTGCTGTGTGCATTTGGGCATAGCACGTAAACAATGAATTAAGCCCATAAACATGAACATCGCACAAGGCTGGAGTCGTGACCTTTGTAGCGCACGGTCATTGCATGAGATGATACGTCGCGTAGAATGAAAATAAAGACTATTGTAGGCATCGGATTTAGTTTTGCCGAACTTAAATACCCACTTCGGGAAAGCTTCGCTTGACAAAGATTTGAACATGTGCGTTGTACCCGCATAATGTATAATACTCGTGGAAATATTCCGCTAGGTCTAGCTGTATCTTCACTGAATTGCCAGCGATGAGAGAGATAGGGAAAAGTGAAGTGAAGGCAGGGAAGTCAACCAGACACACGTCTGGTTTGCTACCCTAAGCAGGGGAAAGGAGGTTTCGACTCCACGCCGCGTTAGATCACCCGGATTAAAAAGACAAAAAGAAGAAAACCTTCACGGGGACAAAAGTACAGTAACCACATGTATCGCAAGCTCAGAAAGAGATACTTGCATTACTTCAATCCCTGAAGTCGACAGGCCTCATTCAGTGACTGTAGATACGATGTGCACCTCCAGACCAAGAGAAACTCGTAATGTTTTCTCTTCGTTCTTTTTCTTTTTCATCAGCGATAAGAAGTTTTGTTATTTACCTGTCCTATTTTCCTGCGCGTGTTTTCATAAAATGAACAGACGCCACAAAATGATGAAAAGAAAAGCGATACCGTAAAAATCATACGTCAAATTGATAAAGTAGTTAAGACAATGTTCCTTTACACGCGCCAAACCAATCGGCCCGCCCACCATCAGGCAATCTCATGCAAATCTCAAATCATGTTAGCACCGCTCGCGCCGGGACGCGAGCGGCGCCTTCAGCGCACCGCACCCGTATATTGACGCCAGTAGTTCCGGAAGTGGAGATATCGTTACGGCCAACAATTACAGGCCGTGCGCAGAGGAGGAGCGGGTTGTAGAGGGAGCGCGAGCTTGCCAGCTTTGTGTGTACTTCCGGGCGCGTCTTACGTGAAACGCCTCCTCATCACTTTCCCTCACCTCTCCCATGCCGATATGATCACGGGGCGCAGCGATCCTCCCCATCGCGCTGTTGCCGTGCTTCAGCGAGCTGCTTCTGCCCGCGTTCTTTCACTGCGCAAGAAGTTGGCCACCAGTTACCTATCCCCACTTTCCCCCTTCTTCGTTTTACATTCACTGCATACACTGCAATCTATCTGTGCAAAGCACGTGCGACGGGTCGCCGGATGATTTGCCTTCCGGTTTTCGCGTGCCGGTTTTTTGTAATGAGTTCAGTTAAGCGCTCGAGTGACGAATAACCGTTCGGACCGGTTTGCAATATGGCTCAGTTTTGGGGTTGATAACTGCGCGAACTGTGCCTAGAAAGGGGTCGGCGGTCCGACTATTGGTCAATGAGACCACTAAGATCGTGCTTTGCTAAGCGTCGATATTGGAAAGGGGGTTCGAAATGTTTTGAAGCGGTTGCAGTTAAGTTTCCCGAATGAACGCGGGCAGCCGGATCTGACCGGACAACCGTATCTGTCTGCACGTCGTGGCTGTTTTCGCTTACAGTTCTGGCTTCAACGAAACCGTGTAACGTACAACGCGAATAATAAAAATCGTCATCATGATCATGATAATTTGTATCATGGGCGAACATACTAGTGATAGGGGCGAGCAATGAAAACTGATTAAACCCAAATCACGGTACCTTCCCACGTTTGTTCGCTTACCAAAAATAACTAAACCAAACGACATCTAGTTTGCACTTTCATGACATTTATGTATACGGTACACTGTTTACGCGTTATACATTTCCAATTGCTTGGAAAAGCGAGTGCCTGAAATCTGCTGAACAGCGTCAATCGGCACTCACGTAGACATTGAACACAATAGCAGACGTTAAAATTTATTTGTGTTATGTCTTACATGTTGCTGAGGAACTTTATTGCAATCATGTGCCACATTTATCTTCGTATCCTTCTTCTGAAACGTTGTAACCTTACCCTGAACAAACACAGGAAATCAACTGGTTTCATTTGCTGAACACGCACGCTCCCTGTGAAGTAAAATATTTTTTTATTTTACATATTTTAATACTAGGATCTATAATAATACAGATAGTTTTCTTATTTATCATGTTAACTGCAGTGCAACGGTACGCAGGAAATAAATTGTTGACGCTCATTTGTACACTTGCTTTGTAAGCTGGTATGTGACTGTAAACAAACTACGTATTATGATTTATCGTCTCACCTTTCAACGTTTGTACCTGTATAGTGTCGCGTCCCTAGTTCTTCGTAGTAATATACTTATTTGCTCCAGATATCCAAGGAAATGACTTGTAGCATTCAGTATTGAATAATAGGCGCTCATTATTTAAAGAAGATATTAGGACGAAACATTAAACACCCCTGCAAACCGACACGCAGTCTTTTAAACTTGACCGCGCCTAACATAATTCATTGCCCAGCGTGCACAGAAATGCTGTAGGCTTCCGTTAGAATGACCACGGTTAATTCAAGCTTTCGGATAATACGAGCAATGTGTACACTTTTGGAGGTTTCCCTATATACCCAACAAGATATCCCAACACAAACCGCTGATACGAATAGACTGAACTTCAACATCCGCGACTGACGTCTACTCGGGTCCACCAGAAGCCCTAATCGTAGACTTGGAAAAAGTGAATCTTCTAGCTACACGAGAAGTAAACGGCATTTCAGTTGACTACGTCAGGGTCGACGATGATATGGAAACCTGTAGTGGTGACACCATAAGAACAATAATTGAGGGTGTTGAAGATGTGCCTCTGCAGGTTGATTACTACGGTGAGGACACTGCCCAGAAGCAACGACAACCGACTTCACACATGGCGCAGCCGATAATTCCCTGAATACATTGGTAAATTTTTTTAACATGAGGGTATAGAAAACGTTTTTATCAAGCTTGGTGAAATGTCAGCTTTTGCGAGAGTGCACATATATTCACAGCGGTAGCAAGTAACGATAGCTCCACAAAGCTTAAGCAAGGGTGCACAAATCAAACTTCTGCATCACGTAAATCAATGTTTCTTTTTCCGCCTGCGTTTTAGCTTTAATGCTGTTCTGTTTATTATGTTGTGCCGTAGACATTTGGCCGCGCGATGAATAGCAGAAAGTTTCGTTCGGTGTATCGCTGATGAGGCGAACCTGTTCTCGCGGTCCGTGCAAGTTCGTCTCAACGGAAGCCTACTGTATACAAAAACGCGTTTATATGTGTGCGTTTTTCACCCTGTTCCAGAAAGCGAGGAGTTTTCGATGGCAAGCGACCTAGGCGTCGCCAATAAAATAGGAGGTGACATGACAGCAGACCTGGAGGAGATGGCGAGGCGCGAGCTTGGGGAAACGGCCGAAGTGAAAGCCAAGTGCATCGGGAAGCTGCGCCGGCTACTCTCCGGTAAGTTTGGTCAGACAAACAGATTGCAGCGTAGTGGATTCATAATAAGAAGCATTTAATATATATATATATATATATATATATATATAGAGAGAGAGAGAGAGAGAGAGAGAGAGAGATATCCGCGGAGTTTCATCAAGTTTCAAATAGCGACGTCGAGAGGGCATTTACTTTTAAACACATGCCCTTTTTTGGCACTTAATCGACACTTAGTGCTATACGTAACAGCAGTGTTTTGGTCCCTACAAAAACCCTGCTTAACTCAGCTCTGCTAACTAAACCCTGCTAACTCAGTGCCGTAAAGGCATACGCTATTAGAAGCCAGTACCTGTTCGACGTCGCTGACAAAAGCTTGTTGAAAATCGGTAGACGTTCTGAAAAATAATTTTTGAAGATGCTGCCTATATAGTTACGCAGTTTTATTGCACTGAAGGTAGACTACTTCTATGGGGGTTAATGGCCAAGATTCCTGGGGATGTCTTGAATAAGTGTTTTGAGCGTGATCGCTATCTCTTTCTAAATGCTAAGAGGGCGTTTTCTTATGGACCAGTAAAATTTTGAGGGGTCCTATAACAACGGAGCAGCTGTCCTGGCTACGACGCTGATCGTTTCCAGCCGTCTTCGCCTTTATTGAAAATACATCGTTCACTTAGTGAAACTGATTAACTGATTGGTTGGAGTTTATTTCGCACAGCTAAACAAGGGCTGACAGATAACGTCACTTTACGCTTTACGTCACTTTACGCCACATGGTTTAACATGTGCTTTCACCTCAGTACATATTGTTCTGTCAAGAATTGCTTAGGGCTGATTTAGGGGTTGTGGTATTGACACTCTGGCCTTCTTGACTAAGGCCCTAGTTCCATGACTGTCATTACATTGTTTCGTTTGTTGATGTATTACTCTTGGAAGCCCTAACACCTTTGCAGATCAAGAAAAAGAAAATAGAACTAGTTCGCCTCTACTTCTGACCTATGAGAGTATGCTCGTGCCAAAAACAAAAATAATAAAAAAAACAAGAAAAGAAGGCAATGAAATGTGCTTAGACGCAATATAATTAGCATTATAATTGCTTATTTAGTGATTGGTTCTCCGAGCTATCCACAAATGAAACTTAGCTCCAGTGTATCCAAAACTTATTATGCGCTTTCTGTTAAGCTTCTCTCACTTAAACCTGAATTTTGTGGTATCAGAGTCGGCGTGTCAATAATGATACGTTCGGCTTTGTGGCATTAAAGTAAGCCACGCGACGACAACTCACGTTAAGCGTGCCCAACTAAATCACATCCCTTTAAACCACACTGCTGCTGCTGCTGATACTGTAAAATGATCAGTCATGGCATGTCTCCCTCTTTCAGAGGAGTCCTGGCTGGAGTGCCCCACGGACGAGGAGTTCTTGGTAAAGTTTCTGCGCGCCCGCAAGTACGACGTGGAGGAGGCCTTTAAGAACATTCGAAAGTATTTCCGCGTCAAGCAGGAGACACGGGAAATGTTTGACAACTTGAATCCATATTCGGTTCCGTTCGACTCCACATGTCGCCAGCACCGCCTAGTCACAGTGTCCCGGCAAAGGGATTCACTCGGGAGAGGAGTTGTGCTTCTGAGATTGGGTAAGAATCGCGTCTGCCTGTTTGCGAAATGTGAGTTTTTAGGTAAACTAGTGCGGCTGTACTTGCGGAAGACTTTCCGTGGGAACGAAGCGAACGCCACGGAGGCGGATCCTCTGCACGCATGTTACTCCGCTATGAATTACGACAGCGTTTGACAGTGGTCCTGTTTTCTTGGAACAAATGCTGAATCAACGTAGTTTTCACATGTGACGGATTCGCATTTGCCCAAGTTCGGAAGGAAAAGAAAACTCTGAAATTAGGTCACATTATACATTCAATTGTCTATTTTGTCTTATTCAGCTGTTGTAAATAATGCGTGCTCGCAGTTCGAAAAGCAGAAGAGTCCTGAAAGATTCTGCCACTTGTCTAGCAACGTCTTTACCTGTCTGAAGTTTTGTTTTCCTCTAAGTTTTAGACAAAATGTGCTAACAAGACCAATACTATACCTGTACAAAGTTTACATATAGTACTGCATACAAGCTCTGGTCTTATATTCAAGTGTCCACTAAGAGGTGTGGCACGTAGCAACGAAAGGACTTTCGAGCAAGCCCAGAACTGTGCGGCGTTTTTCGTGGTCTACTGCTGTGTTTCTGTTCGCAGTAGGATTTCGGCTCAGAGTCTCATATTTCTTGTGGCTTCTGTGTATGGTTGCTGCTTTCAGGCGCATGGAACAGCCGAAAGTGCTCGCTCATCGACTACTTCCGAGTCAGCCTGGTACAGGTCGAGTGGCTGCTCTTTCAGCAGGACGTACAGGTCCGAGGCGTCGTGTTCGTGCTCGACTTCAAAGGTCTGAGTGTGTACCACATTACGCAGTACACACCATACTTCATCAGCAAGCTTTTGTACCTGATGCAGGTGAGATTGATTTTACGCCCTTGCGAAAAAAGAAAAGAAAAAAAAACAAGGCAGAACTCATTTTAGGATGACTGTCGACGTTAATGCGAGTACAATTAAAATCGCCAAAACGCGTCATGCATGACGTGTGTACTTCAGCCGGGCTCACTCTCGCGCTTTGGATGGATGGATGGATGGATGACTGGATGACTGGATGGATGGATGTTATGAGCGTCCCCTTTGGAATAGGGCGGTGGGTTGCGCCACCAAGCTCTTGCTATTATACTTGTTATTATACCTAGGTTAAAAAAATAACACAATGAGCTCCCACAATCAAATTTTCTGAGCCCCTATTGCGAACTTCGCTTTTGTACGTCTCCTTTTTTTGTCGTTTCCCTACTTTTCATCCACCAATCTTCCAATTGCCTCTTACTAAACTCTATTGCGGACATGTTTACTTTTCCCCTGCTCTAGCTGAACCCAAGGGCTTCAAGCAGGCCAGTAGTGCCTAAATCGACCACTGGGCAAACATCTTCACATTCTAATAAAACATGCTCCATCGTTTTCCCTAGCTTTAAAGCAGCAAGCACATGCTTCTTCTTCCTTCAGGACACGCTGCGCCATTTACCGGCGACGACGTGAAGTCTTTGGTAGACCTCCGAGATGCGTGGCGCATTGGTGTGGGCGAACGCTGAAATTTGTTTTCGCTGGCCGCACGCATTCGTAGCGCAGCTCGCTATAGCGCCGCGCTGCGGTGCTTGAGGAAACCGTGCGACGCGGGTTCTATCGCGCCTAGCACTAGATAAATTTCAAAAAAGTTTTCCTAATTGCAGAGCGGCACAATTACCAGTGCATTCGCGGCGCGCCTCGCTGACATGTCTGGTTGCTGCACCTATATGCTACGTGTTCAAATCAGCCCAGCACCGAAGATGCTAAAAAAATTTAATGTGATTAGCCTTCTTAGGCTAGTTGGTTTTGTGTTTTAACCGTTCTCCCGTCAGCTTGGCGCACTGGGTAATCTATGGTCTATAGTGTAGGGCAATTGGGCTGCTGTGCTGAGGGGAATCGTGTTCGAAACCAACCTTGGGTCAATGAGTACGTTACACTTGGTATATGTGCCGCATTTCAATGAACGTCTTTATATATATATATATATATATATATATATATATATATATATATATATATATATATATATATGTGTGTGTGTGTGTGTGTGTGTGTGTGTGTGTGTGTGTGTGTGTGTGTGTGTGTGTGTGTGTGTGTGTGTGTGTGTTTGTGTGTGTGTGTGTGTGTGTTCATATTACCAGTCCCTCGCCACGCGTGGGCGTCATGCCAGCACCGGCACATGGCACCGTATGTCCCGAGGAATTCGCGACGAAAGAGGGGCCCGGCTGCACACACGCCTCACACATGTCGCTTGAGAATAACTGCTTATTGGGCGAGCTGACGTTTGCTTAACATGTTGCTTTTAAGCCAAAAACTCGAAAAAATAATTACAGTCAGAGGCGAAAGGAAAAAGAGAGAGAGCGAAGAGAAGAAGGAAAGGCAGGGAACGATGAGAGCTACACTTACAACTGTTGTAAGCGTAGCGCTCGCCTTTCCTTTCCTTTCGCATCTCACTGTCTTTCTTTTTTTGAGCTTTCGCGCTAAAAAGCAACATGTTAAGGTCACACATGTCGCGTTTCAGCAGCGGCAATACGGTGTGTCGCTACATTGCGTCGATACTCATTGCATTAACGCCTACAGCCATTGGGATGCGGGATCTTCTGGGATATCTTATACGCATTTAATTTTCCTTAGCGGCTCGCTATTGCAGTACCGTGTTCTTTTTTTATTTAGGAGCGCTAATACCCCTTGGTCCACGCTCAACCATCCAAGCTGACTTGAAATAGGTTAATTGGAGAGTCACATATACCCAGTAGCACATAACCAGGGACCCACGTGTAAGTGAAAGAGGTTAAATGAGGATGTACGCATACCGAATAGTGTGTGATGTTCCTAAAGATTACTACTCACATTTCAAGAAAAAAAAGCACAATAATAAAAAGAAATGACTCCAGACACACATTTGCTGTGTGTTTTTGTGTGTCATTCATTACACGCCGAAAATAAGAACAGGAGTATTGGTAACGACTTAATTTTTAGCTCAAGTACCTGACGTTTTATTTCTTTGTGGGTGTGTGTTCTTTTCTTCAAACCCAGAGAGATGGCGCAAGAAAGAGAGAAAAAATTCAATCTAAGAAAAACGGAAAGCCATCTATGTAGAATAGAACCGATGACATTTATGCTAAGATCTCAAAGATAACGGAAACGCTTGGTGATCACGATGACAGTGTTTCGTGGATTTAAGCCTTTCAAGGAAGCCATCATGTAAGAGTCTGTAACTACCCTGAAAAGACATACGCCATTTCTTGCTTGCTTTTAAACGTAATTGGTGGGAAGAGGTTGACTGGGACACAGGGGCTTGGAGGCTTGGAAGAGGACTACAAAGTGGATTTTTGGTTTTGCTTAACGCAATGCAACCCATTCTTTTCAGGACTGTTATCCCATCCGTGTCAAAGCCCTCTACGTAATCCACAACCCAGCATTGTTTGATGTACTTTTTGCTGCAGCGAAGCGTTTTATGAAGCCAAAGTTGCTCCAAAGGGTAAGCGCAGAAATTGTATGCAAGTTTGGTGACAGAATTGCACTTACGTGTGTATTCAACGTTGATAACGGAGTGCCAGTTTCCTTGTGTTGGCCTTAAGGAAGCGAAGAGATGCTTGCTAGGAGTGTGCAAATAGCGAAATATCCGAATGTAATCGAATACGAATACGAATATTCGAGAGAAACGACACTCGGATATCGAAACCAAGATCGAATGTTTGGAAGCTTCGACAGTTTGCG
This sequence comes from Dermacentor albipictus, assembly GCF_038994185.2. Classification (NCBI taxonomy): domain Eukaryota; kingdom Metazoa; phylum Arthropoda; class Arachnida; order Ixodida; family Ixodidae; genus Dermacentor; species Dermacentor albipictus. The sequence continues at coordinate 63,814,209 of NC_091823.1, read as the reverse complement.
TGGAGTCCACTTTGATAACTTTTTAAAGCGCAATGTAAAGACAATTAAGCAAGCCCCTATGTCCATTTCGGAGCGTGGAGGCTGTTTGGCAAAAGAAGAAAAAAAAAGAGCGAGAGGATTAGTTAGTTATTTGATACATGCATGTAATAGTTTCTCATATTGCTTCCGAGACAACTAAATAAATTCTAAGTTTGAGACAAATGCTTTCGTTTATCGAGAGCACCATGACGACAGTGATGAAGCGAAAATATGCACGTAGGTTGTTGTGCTCTTTGAAGGGGAGGAGTGTGATTCTAGAGCACCTCACGTCGTTTTAAATTATGCATACACGTTTAGAGTGGACAAATAATAGTTTGGTTTCCCTAAATGGAGACGAGAACTCGAGACTGTAAATGATCTAGCAGAATTTACGTGCCCGTAAGTTCGCCAAAGGAACTCATGCCTTTGCACAAGAACTGCCGCTCTCCTGCAGCAATATCCTTCGGAACAGTGATCACATGCGTCGGGCTCGCTCGCTCGACACTCTGCAGTGTTGTTCAGTATTTCGAATATTTAAATGGAAACGAATATTCGGAAATTTCAATTAGCAAGCTCATGAATCGAATTCTAATCGAATTCGAACGGCAAGGACTGTTCGATTCGTATTCGAAATTTCGAATATTCGCACAATACTATAATGATTATATTTATTCAGATGAAGAATGAATAGTTCTTGTAAGGAAGGGACACTTGAAGAGAAGATGCAGCAGGTGACGCAACGTAATCGTGCTAACTTCGACAACAAGAGGAGCGTACAGCACTTATGTGCAGGTGATTGAAGAAGCAACGTGCCAGGCGTTATGTAACAGACCAAATAAATCTCGGTGCCCCGTTGAGCTCTCCTAGAACACCGGGCCAAGTACGCGCTTCGTATAATGCCCCTTAAATACGATAATTTATTAATTATTTCCAACGCTTCTACTCAACCTACGCACATCCCACTTTCGGTACCCACCATATAACGTGATCCCAACTTCCCTACAAGTATAAAATTGTTGCCAAATTTAATTATCCTAGCGCAGCGGAGATATTTCGTAAGCGTTTCATATAATTCCCCTAAACAGGCAAAGAATGAACACTTAGCAATTTTCATTTAGCTCCTTAATGACGAGCACAATTCAAGATTTGCTTGTACATTAGACACAATGCGGCTTGTTTTTCCTCTAAATAGAAACTCGCGGACTTGTGTAGTTTACCCAAGACATCGTGAAAAGACGCATATACTATATCGTGCCCATTAAATCGCACTAATGGCTTTGCTGCAAAACGTTAAGGCGAAGCACACAGCACCTTGCTATACATACGACCTCTACAGGCACATGACACTTTGTCTAGCTTCGCTGTAAAAGTGTTGTGATGTTTGATTTCTCTTGCAGGACCGACGCCAATGTCCCTCGCGTTTTTGGTTGGTGACGAGTCCTCGGACGGTGACCTCAAGGCTTGCGCGGCAAATCAAATTGAGCAGTAAAAGCGTCTCCAAAAGAAGAGAGCGAAGATGAAAAGCGAGACTTTCGTCTCGACTGCGCAAATCCCAAAAATTTTTACGAGTGACAGAGCAAGGTGCCGCAAGTTGGCTGAACTTGAAGCTACCTGCACTTCTTCCTCATGTGTTTCTTAAATGTTTTGACTCTTCTGTCTCGCTCCGTATGCAGCACTGAGTGGAATTTAAGTGAACACGTATATGTGTTTAGGTTTCGTTTATCCCCCGAATTTTCAAGTTTGCATAATTTGCCCCTGGAACTCTTGATTTAGTGGGCGTACGAATACATTACACTGCAGCCAACCCAGCATTGTGCGACGATTTAGCAGGAGTTGTCGAACATACAATGCTGTGCGGTTGAAGCAAACATCCTCATTTCGAAATAGCCCTTGGACTTCGCTGACAAATCGCTTCTATCGAATGTCTACATAGTTTGAGGCATATAATATACGCGCTTATTTGTTCACGCTGACACTTTGTTTTGCTTTCTTCAGGTTCGTCTTCTGGGACACGACCTGGTGAAGTTACACAGCCTGCTTCCTGCGGACGTAATACCCAAGGAAGCTGGCGGAACTCACGAATTCTACGATTACGACAAGCTAGAAAAAGACCTGCAAAGCAAAGCCAAGTTCTTCGACGAGATCAGCCGGTACGGATATCGCATGCCCATCAGTCGTTGCAGATGATTCAGTATCGCGCTGCTAGCGCTGCCTGACGAGCGAAAGCGCATAACGCCGAATGAACGTTTGTGATAAGACATTCTATGACACAAGAGTGTCTGAAAGTAATGGCGCCCAATTTACTGGGCTGAATAATAAAACGTATCATAGTAGCTTGGTCAAGAGGCTTTGTCAAAAAGGGGGCTATTAAAGAGCAATATTTTCATTGTGAGGAAATGCGGTTGGCACATGTACGCATGCTCACACACACACACACGTACGCACACACACACTTGCACACAAACACAAACACAAACTGCAAATTAAAGCTTGCTTGGTGTGACACTTCAAAATGACTTGACGGCAAATGTGCGGTATTCATCGTGGCTCAGCGATGCCTTCAAGACAGCGGACCTCATGAAAATCACAATTTCAAACGCATTTACGAGGTAAGTAGACAACAAAACTGAGGAAAGTGCGCTCACTCTTTTCAGTATGGTTTTTCATTATGAATGCGTATAAGATGATGTCTTGACGATGATCGCAAACCATACTTATAAACGTTCTTGATTAGTAACCTTTTGAAGTATGTTCGGGATTATGATCTCATCTAAAATTATTAGGGAGCGAGGAGGGGTGTTGCCTGCTGCAGGTGGATCTAACTTTACAAAAATTGGCTGTAATTGCTCCGCCTTAACGCCACCTGTCTACCCCAATACGGTCTGAAACACTTCGCAGTACAACTAAAAAAAAAACAGGTTCCAGAAACAAGTTGACTCGGAGCTCATTACGTTGCATGTTTCCCGAACCACGACTACCTATACAGCTCACAATTCACTTCCTATCTCTGTTTTATTTACCTAACGTACAACCCTTCTTTTTTCTTTTTTTTCCTCTATCACATTTCATTCTTCTAGCCCTTTCTTCAGCACAGGCAGCCAGCCGGTAAACTGGCTGATCTCCCTGTCTTTCCTGCACGGCAACTTCCGTCAGGCTTTCGTACAAGGACCAAACTCGAGTTGTAAGGAGACTGAGAGCACTGCATAACTCTTAACTCAACATGTCATCGACTTCCTTCCCCACAACTTCTCTCAAAGCGAACGGCAGCAGGTTTGGAGGTGTATTGATGGGCTCGGTGGCCGTCAGATTTGGTTTTCCAGGAATCTCAGAAAAAAACATCCTTGAAGGTCTCTAAAAGTGTACGCAACTCGACACGGTCACTCTTGTCTAGTTCATCAGAGATATTAATCGCCTCAATTCCCTTGCTCTCTTCAATTTCAAAACTCGGAAGCTGGGATTTCGCCCTCTGCCTCTTCGACAATGACAAACGCTGAAGGTTGACAAGGTGGGATAGAGCGTTCCTCGTAGCATTTTAACATATTTATGTGGAAGAGGTACTTACAATGGCCTAAGTCCACCCAGTAATCATAATCATTCTTTTTTTCCAATCACCGAGAATGGTCCCTCCCATTGCATAAGCAATTTGTTGGTATCTGCTGGGAGCAAGATCAACGCTCGATCTCCGACCTTCAGTTGCTGCCACGCGGAACCAATGTCAAAACATTTCTTCCGAGTCTGAGCTTTTCACATGGGGATCGTTAGTGGGCTCCATGCTACAGTTGTACCAAGCACTTCTTATCGGATTCCTACGATATAGCTCTCCCGTGCTTGCTAAAACATGCAAGTCAGCTCTTCGAGAACTTCAGAGCGTGCAAGCACAGGCACGTATACGCGTTTGCCTAGGCCTTCTGTGGAGCGCCTAGGCAAACGCAATAAGCAATAGCAAGCAAAAGCAATAAGTGGTCACTCATTCATAACCTCAATCGATGCATTAAAACTTGTACCACCGCTTCATCATAACCCTCATTATCGACTGCAATAAAGCATTGCTGTCCGAAGATGTGCTTAAAGAGCACCTAAGTGACTAAGAAAAGCTTGGAAGCACTTGCACGGGCTACCTGGAGACTTCGGAGGCCGGCCTTTGAGAACTTTCAGCATGATATCGCAGTTAGAAACACACCCTATATGACGGAGCTCCTTGAAACAATAAGGCAAGTTGATAATACAGCAAAAGCCTGTGTAATAGGCGTCCCCTTCCCTCTCGCCCATTTAGAAGAAATCGGCAATTTCCTTTGTTTTCATGGGATCACAGAAACGCTGGAACTTTCTGCATATTGCACTAATCATTTAAAATTCTTAGTAATTTTTCAGTAAGTGAACTTCTCAGTAAGTATGATGAAAGCGTTGGTAACTTTTTACATTAACGTTTTATGGTATATGTTTACATTAAGGAGATCATAAGACAACTGCAATTTTATTTTGTGTTTTCGTTGAGAAATATAGATAAGATAATTGAATTTGACACTAAGTAGGCGAATTTCGCGTTCATGGATGGGAGTCTCTAATCAAAGACCTCCCCCCACCTAGCTAACGGCGGCGTAAGGGGGATGTCTTGCGTTCGCCAACCGAGAGGAGCTCCAGTGTGTGTTCGGGCGTGCGTGTGGTCAGCACCTCCAGACTTCTACGCCAACAATCGAGCTACGGCCCTAAATCCACTGGTTACGAAACTCCCGCCTCTGGATGCAAAATTAGCGTACTGATTGTCAAATTTGATAATGAATTCACTCACTAACCGATTTTCCAGATTTTACGCAAGAACCTCCAACTAATCAGACAGTAAGAAAGAAATTAGCTTCAGCGGTGAAATCCGTTTTGTTGTTGTTACAATGCCAGGGGTACGGAAAACTTAATTTTGCCCTACGAGGAGCTTCACCGAAATATCTGTTTGAAATACCGCGATGTTTGAGGCCGCGTGGACGTTTCGTGTTCGCTCGTCGCGCAGCCCAATGTGGGTCATGCGTCGTCGGGAAGTGCATGATGTGCGCGCACGGCCTTGTGTTGATGCTGTCAGATTAAGCCTTGGCGCTGTCAGCGCAGGCTGCGTTGCGAGAATTTAGTTCGGAGCTGTCTGCCAGCACACACGCATGCACCGTTCCGTGCAGTAAGCGCACAAACAAACTCGGTCGGTGTTCACGGTAGTTGAAAGCACATCGCCCGCGGACGCGGTGAAACCAATCTCGGCTTCTACAAATGCCAGTCTAGCCAGTGATTGTAACCTTATTATCGATCGCCAAAGAGGTCTGTCAGGCCGAATGTACTGGCGGCGAGATTGACACGACGGCAAATTTCTGTCAAGACAGCTGTCAGGCAGCAAAAGATGGACAACCAGTCGGTTTAATCAAAGACGGTGGAGACATAACGCTTAAAAGCTAACGGCCCTTTATACGAATAGTCTATCGACTTCAAGGGTCCCAGAGAACTGGAAGAATGCCAACGTTATACTAATCAACACATAAAAAGAAGACGTTAAAGAATTGAAAAATTATAGGCCCAGTAGCTTACTTCCAATATTATATAAAATATTCCCCAAGATAAACTCCAATAGAATAAGGCAACATTGGACTTTGGTCAAACAAGGGAACAGGCAGGTTTCAGGAAGGGGCATTCCACAATGGATCACATCCGTGTCATTAATCAGGGTAATCGAGAAATTCGCAGAGTACAGTCAGCCTCTATATACGACTTTCATAGATTACGAAAAGCGATTTGATTCAGTCGAGATCTCAGCAGTCATAGAGGTGTAAAATAATCAAGGAGTACAGGACGCTTACGTAAATATCTTTGAAAGTGTCTACAGAGATTCCCCAGCTACCTTGATTCTCCACAAGAAAAGTAGAAAGATACCTATAAAGAAAGGGGTCACAATCCCTCCAATGCTATTTACTGCGTGTTTGAAAGAGGTATTCTAGCTATTAAACTGGGAAGGCTTAGGAGTAAGGACATATGGAGTAAAGACATATGGGGCAGAAACTTGGAGACTGACAGAGAAGCTCGAAAACAAGTTAAGGACCGCGCGAAGAGCGATGGAACGAAAAATGTTAGGCATAACGTTAAGGGACAGGAAGAGAGCGGTGTGGATCAGAGAGCAAACACGGATAGCCGATATTCTAACCGACGTTAATAGAACGAAGTGTATCTCGGCAAATCATGTATTGCGTAGGTTAGATAACCGGTGGACCGTTAGGGTTACAGAATGGGTCCCAAGCGAAGGGAAGCTCAATCGAGGACGGCAGAAGTCTAGGTGGGGTGATTAAATTTTAAAAATTCGCAGGCGCTAGCAGGAATCGGTAGGTGCAGGACAATGGTAATTGGAGATCGCAGGGAGAGGCCTTCGTCCTGGCGGTGGACATAAGATAGGCTGATGATTATGATGACGAATTCGCTCGTTCTCAGCGAAAAGTGTTCGGCTTTTTAGTTTAACCTATAATCGATGACATCGCGCCCAGCAGGCGAGCAAGCGATAACGAGAAACTGACCCGCAGGCGGTTTCTTAGTGCATGCGGAGCTATAATCTCGCTGCTTAACGTCACAGGACACCGGGTGCCGTAGCCATTAAATGACGAGAAAAAGACGGCACTCGCCGTGCTCACTTGCGCCGTCCTCTGTCAAGTGATTTTTATACCAAAATAATGAACTACAGAAGCAGAGATTGGCTTCCACTAATAACTTGTTTTCTTTGCCTTCATCAAACAGGGACTGCTCTTTCGCTTACTCCAACAGTCGGCACAGGCCGACCACGACAGGGTCGGCCTAGTCTCTTCCTCTGAGTTGGTCCGAGCAGAGGCCATAGCTGTCATACATGTGCTCCGATGTCAGCCCCACCGGGACTCCCCATTTAGCGTAATTTCGCCATACGTCACATCGGAAAAATGTGCAGAATACTGCGTGACCATGACTAAAGAACCAAAGAACCAAAGTTGGGATTACGATGAAGCGAGTAAAAAATTCTGCCTTGCTAGGCAAAGGTCGAAAGGGAAGCGAACCCATTTCGTTACATAGGTAAGTACAACTTCTTTTTGTAATGCAGAACGCAAACGGCTACGTAATTTATTTATTTTTTTACTTCTGCCGTGTTCATGACTTTTCCAATGTGGTAATGTAATAAGAAAGGACTGGTTACCGGCATGCTCTCCAGCGCAACCAGTTTGTAGAGCAAGCATTCAAATACCTTCGGCGGATATAAAGTTCGAGTTTTCTACTCGTGGGAAAAATGAACAGCAACCGCTAACATATGGCGAAGCGGAATTTCCGTCTGCGCGTCAGGTAGCATCAACCGGCCAAGTAGCTTCAGTTTCTTACAACACAGCATAAAAATGCGCCGCGCAATACCAAAAAAGATAATCGCTCGAAAACAAGCGTGGAAGGTCTTTCGTTTCGTCCTGTAACTGTTTTGATAAGCACAGCGCTTGTTTCTTCATAACGACTGCAGAAAAAGTGTGCTTACCTCTCGCCCGCCTGGAAACGAAAAATATTTCGCCGTTGTGTTGCTCCCCGAGTTGCCACATCACACATCCACGACGCAAGCCTTGTATCCTTTCCTCAGTTTTTTTTCGACATTGGCGCCACATTCGCAGGCACGGAACGAAAGTTTTAAACTGCAGAGTATATGAAAAAACGTGCACTAGCACAGAAGGCGGCCGGAGCAGACGAAGAGAATGGCGGCCGAAAGTCCGAAGCGATATGAGCGAAAACACCGCCCGTTGACGCAACAAATTAAGCGATGAAATAAAAATATAAGGTGTCGAAAAAGAAAATCGCCAAAATCACATTTTACTTCTGCAGATAATTGCATCACTTCCCTTTATTGTTATACTGCTTGAAAAGACAGAACCACATATGCAAATGCTATTCCATTTTCCTTTGGCTACCAGTGTCATGGCGAAGCTTTATTGCCAATACCGAAACTATAGCCCCACTGTCCACCCATCGGTTTTATTGCCATGAACGAATTGTTCTCATGCATACAATTCTATGACGTCACATAGGGCCTTGTGCAATTTCCAATCGCACCATATCGTTCGATAAGCCAACACGACACACAAGAGCTTGCGCTACGACAGTGTATAGATTTAACTTTGCCCAAGATTCTGTCTAAGGTGTATATAACAGTAATCACAAAGCTATCGACAGTACCATTACCAAAGCATGAAAATAAATACATACACCCTTATCTAACCCTGTATGAGGTTCTACAGCTTCGCTGGTCATCCACCTTGGCAGAGTGGAGTGGCTCCTGATTTTTTCTTCCTCCAGCGACAGCCTCCTTCGCGCGCTGGGAGTCTGCGTTGCTCAGCTCGGACCTGCAGCACCAACTCTGGGCCGTCCAGTGAGCCGAGGAAGCTGCCAAGGGCCAACAACCCTTGGCCAAAACCTAGGCGGGGTTCAGGCTCACTCCACCAAATCGCAGGCCATTTGAATGAATGAATGAATCGCGAAGCTTTGTTTCCTAAGAAACTCGTACGGGTTTCCTTCGTAGCTTCGTGCTACATTACAATTTTCTGTTTCGTGAACTTTCCTTCATCTTGCGGTATTCCGCAGAACTCATTTGCCATACTCATTGTGCCTGTGCTTCGAGTTGTCAATCGATTCGTCATCGTGCTGCCACCTGCATGCTAGCCTCCCGGTTAGCGCAGATGGTAGCTAGCGACCACCCCAGAAAGGCGTTGGTCACAGGTTGGAGTTCCTCACCAGGACGACCTTTTCCTCAACTGCGAGAATTTGTTTCTGAGAAACCTGTATGGGTTTCCTTCGTAGCTTCGTGCTACATTCGGGTGGATGACAATTTTGAAGCGTTAGCGTTCCTATATGGTGCTTCACAGACTTTTCAGGGGCTATGCCTCTGTGTATGTTTGGATCTGTGTACGTTTGTATCCAACCGTTTTCCCATCTGCCTGGATGGCCGATAGCCTTTGGTAGACCGGGTAGCGCACGCAGTTGCTGTGCTGCGCGAGCAGGGTTCGTAAACAACCATCGATCGAACCAAGTTGTGTCACTGAGTATGTGGCAGCGCGTACATACGTGCTGCTCTTCAACGAACCTCTTTCACGCTGACATGGGTCCCTGTATATACGATACTGAGTAAGTATACTGCTGTTCGAAGAAACTATTTGACGCCGGCTTGCAAGCTCAGACCATCCAAAATTAATACGCCTCACATTCCGGTGCAAAAAATTCACAACGCAGCATTGGGAGACCTGACTCACCAGAGAGGAAAAGTAGGCTCATGTGGCGTTTCTCGACCAAGCAAAGCAGGCTGCTGAGGCCAGTGGAGTCCCGGAAGGAAGGTAAAGGTGTCGTTGAGGTGACTAAAACTCGCTAAATTAGGCGACTTTCTTTCGCTAAGTCGGCAACGCTAACGCGCAGCCACCTCTGGGTTAGCCCGTCGGCTTCCTCACTAAGCGTAAGGTTTCCGACGCGCAATACATGAGCCGCCGCCACGTCATCTCACATCCACTTCGAACACACCCGAAGCTAAACTGCAGCTGGCGGCGCGAAGACTCTCGGGGAACTGAATCAGTCGAGGCGCCATTAGTGGCGGCCTCAAGGCATGCAAGGCACTTAAGCGCGACTTCTATTAAAAAATTAAATTATGGGGTTTTACGTACCAAAACCACGTTTTGATTATGAGGCACGCCGTAGTGGAGGACTTCGGAAATTTTGACCACCTGGGGTTCTTTAACGTGCACCTAGATCTAAGTACACAGGTGTTTTCGCATTTCGCCCCCATCGAAATGCGGCCGCCTTGGCCGGGATTCGATCCCGCGACCTCGTACTCAGCAGCCTAAGCGCGACCGCTATAATATCCTGTGCGTGTATAGACGACATTGAAAGGAAATGTGATGAAAGAGCGAGCACACGCTGTCAGAATGCGGAAACGGCGAGCAGCGAGGTTATCGGTTGTCTGACATCGCCTAGTCTAGTGAAAAAAAAAATAACGTACGGATACTTTCTCTTATCCTTCTACTTTGTCTCGCACAGCGGCTTGCAGATGAAATCGTGACTTCGGGTGCGGTAAAGCGAGTCCTTCATTTCTTCCTTCCTTCAATATTCTTTATTTATGTATAATTACAACAACGAAAGAAATGAAGCCAATAAAAAAGAAATAAAGACTAGACGCAGATGCGTGTATACTAGTGGACGGCCAAATAAACGAAATAGTTGTGCATTTGGATGTAATCAAAGCATTCGTCACTGTTTTGTCGTCCGTATCCATACGCACTGTAAATAACTAAATAACAGAAAAGGTGCTAAAATATGAGGCAGCCGCCGTGCTAGTGTCACTTTTAAGAGAAGCATTGGATACGTCGTCGCTTCCGCGGCTTTTGCATGGCTCCTGAAACTTTATTATACCTAAATATAAAGATTAGGGTAGGCTTATGGACGTTACGTCGCTATAGGGCGCTGTAGCTCACCAACATAGGCTACTAGATCTTCATAAAGATTCTCGGTAAGACTTTACAAACTGCAATAAAAGGACTAGTTCCTGACTGCCAAACATGTGGAACATATAGGTCTATTCACACCGAGCAATAAATTGGCCAACGTTGTCCGCATTTGCTGGAAAAAGAGAGAAAGAGAAAAGGAAATAGAGTTAACAGATAAAGACTTTAATCACAAATAGGAATGTCAGCCTAAAGAAATGCCTCACATATTACTTCCTCTAGATCATTAGAGTGAGGTATAAAATAGAAATATAAATAAAAGAAAACAACGAAAGAGAACCAGAATAAAATAATCAGTAAATTGAAAGAAAGACAAAAAGGATGCAAAGGCACTCATTCACTGGACAAGAACAAAAAGAAAAACAAACACTCAGACATGAACGATAAGTGAATGGAGTTAATTATAGAAGTGTTGATTAAGGCCTGTGGCTTATAAAGCACTCTAGTATGCTGTCGATGGCCGTGTTATACTGGATGACCAATAAATACTGGAGAATGCGTTCTAAACAATCGCCGAATATTTATTGGCTGACAGCCGGGCTACACACCGCCACAAAGGAAGAAAACACGCTCGCAGTCTCTTCCATATCCCAAATAAGCAGCGTTACTTCTAATCATGTATTTTTCCTCTTCGTGCTTGACTTTGGCCCGAAAAGGTAAATACACAATAGTAGTGACACGCTAGGCCGCCTGCTGTATGGTACCGGAAGAAAAGATAGCGCCCACAAATGCAGACAATGCGGAGGACACCTCGATACACTCCATACAGAATGGGACTGATGAAGCCGTCAAAATTTATTTATTTTTATTCACCAGTGCTTCCACGCAACAGAAAGTCCGAATAAACTGAATTTATATAAGCAAACCTGCAGTTCAATTTATGCTTAAATGAACACTAAACAGAAGCAACGAATCAGTTCAGATTGATAAAAGGCATATTGAAAATTCAGTTTCCGTTAACTTCGCGGTAATATAGGTTGAATATAAAAGGAGAAAATGAAGGTCAACGTTTCATTTCTTGAATTTCTTGACAAAAACAGAGCGCGGTTGCGTCAGTGTGACGTCACAAATTCCCCTTCCTTCTTCTTTTTTTGTACTGTTGCGTCTCGAGGTCGAGGACGAGAGACTACCTCTCGTAGCAGACGAATAGGAGACGACAAACTTAATACAATATGTACAGTATAGCAGGTAATAGCATACAAGCAGCGGACCCGACCGACGGGGTGGCTGGTGGTGATTCTGCCTCCTAACAATAAGCCTGCTCTGCTTTAAATCCCTTTGGCGACCCATCGTCGGCGGGAATCAGGCAAGGCGGGTGCTGACGTGAACCGCATTGCATTCCTATTTCGTGGCGGGAGAAGTCCAAGCTGCATACCGCCGGTCTCCGCGGCAAGGGGTCAGGAGTTCTGCGGAATTTTGAAGGCTGTGTGCCACCGAAGGCTCTGTGCCATCGGGATCCTCAGTTCAACCCACGGAAAAGGGTGAGCAATTTCATGAAACTTTGAAGACCATCGGTGGATGTTTGAAGCCCAGCACAAGGGCAACCACTTCATAAGAACGATGGGGGAGGGGGGAGCGCCCGTTGCCTCGATTGTTGCCTCGGCTGTTGTGCCAGGCACTGTGGGACAACAGCCGTTGCGCAACAGTAAAAGTTAAAGAATCAGCTAAGTTCAGTCATTGGCTCCTTTATAATGAAGCCCATGCTTACCGATAAAAGAAAATAACTAAGTCCGGGCTGATGCCATCAAAATTCATGACCTCACAGTGAGCTAATTGGGAGCTTCAAGACGGTGTCGCCACCCGTCTTTTGTCTGTGCATGTTTTTCTGGCTTACCATACTTCTCGGGGTAAGAATGGATATATTGTGAAGGGGATTTTGACTAATGCAGCTCCAATTATTTTTGTCTTCAGTGTCTATTTAAAACACTACGTGAAAGACCCCACATATTGGAGGAGTGGCTGCCTAATTCAAAACCGGCTGATGCAGCGGCGTTAACGGGCTTTACCACGGCGTTGGGCTCACCTCACCTGACAGACGTAGACTCAAGCCGGCGCCACCCAAGCACCGGCGTCATTAAAGTCGCACGCTTACTGCCGTCTCGTCTCACCTATCACCATCACCATAACACTATGTAGTCCCGCACAGAAAGTTTTTCTTCATGGCTGTTTTTTTTTTGCTTAAAGCAGAAAGTAGCCATCCTAGGATGGCTACTTTATCAGCTGATAAACAGAAAATGTCTCAAGTCACAAGATTACTAATGTGTGTGCTGCAAACGCCAAGAATGTTCTTCGCAAATTGTAGCACAGACTTTGCAAGGACACGTGGTTCATCAAACATGCAGACTCACGTACAGAGTTGGATCAATTGTGCTGCTTTCACCCAGCAAAACGATTGTCCGCGCCTCCATTGCTTACGCTTAGGCGTAGCCTACACCCCTCACTTCTTGGACAAGCGGCTCTGACAGTGATGTGAGATGCCGCGCAAGAATGGCAGACTGTAACCAACGATGTGTGTGCCGTGTTATGTGCTCTCTATCTCTTCTCCCCATCTTTCATCCCCCCCATCCCGCTCCCATGTGTAGGGTAGCAAACCTGTATTCTAAACTGGTTAACCTCCCTGCCTTCCTTCTCCACTTTTTTCTTCCTTCCTTATGTCGCATGAAAGTAAAATTAAACCAAACTGCATTTTCTTGGGTAATCCCGATGCTTAAGTGTGAGACATTATCATGAAATGTGCTCAATATTGTTACAGAAAGGTGAAAGAAGAGAGAGAGGAAGAAGAAGATCGCGAGACGCTGGCTGCTGCGTGTTGTTTGTAGTCAGCCACTTTAACCCAATTTACTCACTTTGTATATACATTGTAAATGCAGTCTTATACTCCCAACATCCCCGTAATGTATTGGTGGATGTGTGGGCTATAAGACTTTACCAACAACTGGCACGTCTACGGAACTGTATGAACTTTCTCGACAGATTTCCTCTTGCAGTGAGCAAAGTTCTTGGATCATAGCCATACATGACCGTTTACCATTGCCAATTACGGCCTTCATTGCAAATAACCTTTATAGTAACGGTACTACGCTCACGCTCATTATCGTGCATTGCGCTCAGCAGGTAGAAGCTCAAATCAGTTATATCAGCATACGTGCTGCACTAAGAAACAGAAAAATTGTTTTTCTGAAAAATACAATGATCAAGAGACGTTCTCTGCGACGTTGAAGTGATTTGCCAAGCTGTAAGCGTATACAGGCCACAGACAGTGAAAGAACGACGAGGCCAATAACACGTACCGAAAATAAGAAAAGTAACAACGCGATTATCAAGCACAGGAAACGAGAGAGTGCTTACCGCCTGCAAGGACGCCCGGAAAGAAAACCAGTTGTGTATAGTTCGCTTACAGTGAGACGATGACACGTCTGGCTCCAGTCTAACGGTAGAGCGGACACGGTGTTAGCTGAGCGCACTTCGCTGGTGAAGTGCTGCTGCAACAGTTAAGAAGTGAATCGAGTGGTTTGTCTAAGCATCTCCACCGCTGCTGAGAAAGTGTTGCGGTCACTTTGGTGAAATATTGGAAGTTCGGATAACGGGGCGACCCAAAGACAAGAACAAAAGATCATATCGGTACGTTTTGTTCTCTCATTTTTGACCATAGAGGAACGCTTCTCTTCTAGATTGCGAGATTTCTCTGCAGATCGCAGCTCCTCTAGCATCTGGTGTGCTTGGTAGCAGGGTGTCGAAAGGAACTTGAACGTAAATTAAACACTGTACTTGAAAGAAAATGGGAACCGATCTCGAATCGATATTCCCAGAGGGTACTACAACCCGAATCAGACATGAACCGAAAATAAGCGTAACAATAGCAGAGACCGGCTCAAAATGAAACGGTAAAAGCATTAGAGTTACACGGAGATCCAGAGCTTTAGGCTGTGTAAAATGTTCGTTTCTCCGCAGAGAGGCTTTACTGACAGCCTGTCTGAATAGCCTAACCTAACATTGGCCAGTGTGGCCGCGTTAACGGGGGACGGTCCTTAGGGTCACCGTTCCAGACGTATCACGCTCAGCCCAGTCTCCCCCGATCTATTACCAACGCCGCAACATCATGTAGCCCTGGCAGAAAGTTATTTGATGCGATTAGCATTCTTTATCTACTCCAAACACCGTCCGTCCGTCCGTCCGTCCGTCCGTCCATCCATCCATCCATCCATCCATCCATCCATCCATCCATCCGTCCGTCCGTCCGTCCGTCCGTCCGTCCGTCCGTCCGTCCGTCCGTCCGTCCGTCCGTCCGTCCGTCCGTCCGTCCGTCCGTCCGTCCGTCCGTCCATCCGTCCGTCCGTCCATCCATCCATCCATCCATCCATCCATCCATCCATCCATCCATCCATCCATCCATCCATCCATCCATCCATCCATCCATCCATCCATCCATCCATCCATCCATCCATCCATCCATCCATCCATCCATCCATCCATCCATCCATCCCTTCCCATCCCATCCCTTCCCTTCCCATCCCATCCCATCCCATCCCATCCCATCCCATCCCATCCCATCCCATCCCATCCCATCCCATCCCATCCCATCCCATCCCATCCCATCCCATCCCGTTCCAACCATCCTCCGACGCCGACCCAGTGACCCAAGTTGTCTGCCATCTTGAGCCATAGGTGTGGGACCGTGGCCTTGATGTCACTGTGGTAGTTACATCGTCGTCATCCCACTCTTGTCATGTCCTTGTCACGCCATCGTCCTCATCCCGTTGTCATCATGCATCGTCGTACCATCGTCACCATTTCAGAAAAAAATGCTGTCGTCATTAGATCACGAGTATGCCGTCGTTGTCATGACAGGGTCGTTATTCCAGCATCGTTGTTGGATTCTCGCCATAATGCCGTCGTCACGCTTTCTTTGTTCTTGTGCTATCACTTGCTTGCTTTTTTTATTATAGTCCCATTTCTCTAACAGATTGCAATCATGTGCCTGGTTGTAGTTCGCTTTTTTATTTTCGATATTATTTTGAGGTGTTTGCACATTGCGCATTGATAGGGCCTTGATTCTCTTTGCTTGGCAAACTGGTTGTAAACCATCCTCGTGGCTGTGCTTCATTTCGTGTGCGCAGCATGCATGTTTTCGAAATATTAATTTCAATTCGTAGGTGATCTTTGCCTTAAATGCTCTGTATAGAAGCTTTCTTTCTTTTTACTTTCAAATATTATTGTGTATTTTAAAATTTTTTGTTTCACAATATGCTTGATTGTGCGCTGGTAAACTTTATTGCAACATTGATGTTTCTGCTTGAAAGACTACTTAGACCACATTTATTGCTTTAATGCTACCCTGGCAAATGTGCTTCGGTATTTTCTTGTCGATATTTTTTTTCAGTTTTTTTCTTTTTAGAAAGGATTGTCTTTGCAATGCCCACCTGCTAAGCTCTCAAATGAGAGTGGCAGTATTGAAAATAAATTAATAAAATAAATAAATAAATAGATAAATAAATAAATAAATAAATAAATAAATAAATAAATAAATAAATAAATACCACTGAATGGACGAAGCAATGGAAATAGAAGTATGATCACTACAGATTCTAAATAAAGTGTCTTCAGTAATATGGTATGTCACTACGTTGCTTGAAAGTTTATCGCGTTAACGTCAACAGTTCATTGTGAGATGGGTGCTGCCAAAATGTTGTTTCCTGTCTCTCTTAATTTCAGATTGACTTTTCAGACATTTCAGACACTTTTAGGACAATGATAAAGCGCACCGTTAGTCAATCTCACCGCATTCGTACATATAGTTGTCGCTTGCGAAAGAGAGAGAGAGAGAGAGAGAGAGAGAGAAATAGAAGAGAGGAAAGGCAGGGAGGTTAACCAGGCACACGTCCGGTTTGCTACCTTGCACTGGGGGAAGGGGTATGGGGATGGAGAGAGAGAGAGCACAATTTGACGCACATTTGAAGGTTCACACCGAGCCTACACACGCTAGCCAAGACCTGTCCACTTGAGGTATTTCAACAACGCTTTCGTGGTTTTCTGTGCCATCGTGTCGATCGGCCGAGCTCCAAGGGTTTTCATTTCCGAAAATGGTCTAGAGCCCAGCTGGTGAAACGTTTTCCAGAGAGCTTCACGCTCGACGTCATATTGGGGACAGAGACATAGGATGTGTTCAGTCGTTTCTATGGTTCGCTCGTGAAGCAATGTAGCAAGGTGAAGGTCCCCATCGGCGTTTGTGAGTTCACAGCGTGCGACGCATGCCCCAACGCGAATGATAACGAAACATATAATGCAAGCCCGTTTTAAATATAACAGCAAGAACATATTTGTGAGGCTAGAACACCCGACTGCGCTTTCTGTGCAGGTGCTGGTAGAGACACAGTGCGTGTGCTTGTAATGCGAATGCGGCTATGTATAGCGCTTGATTATAATTTGTTCTTGCTTTTTCCTTTTCTATCATTGCCCGAGTAACTTGGTACTTTTGTATTGCCTGCTCGGACGTAGACTACCTTCCTTCGTATAACGCACAAAAATACCAATAAAACGAAGGTTAAGCAATGCATTGCATTTTTAATTAAGCCAGTAGCGTTCAATATTGCTACACATTAACCCTAAAACACTATATATATATATATAAATATATATATATATATATATATATATATATATATATATATATATATATATGTGATTTGTTGTGCTCCTTCGGAGTTTTCAGTGAGGTAGCATCCTCTGAACTGCCAGCAATGGCAACGAACAATGCCACCATTTTCCCCATGCGGCAGAGAGGTCGCTGAATCAGCCGGTTAATAAGTACTTGTCCATCTGATGCTCGGTGCAGGCGCTCTACGTGGCATAACGCTCTCTGATCTGCCTGCAGCCTCAGGGGCAGCTGGTGTGCTTCAGTGAGTAATGGGACAGACTGTGCCTCACGGGGTAAGCCAAGAATGACTCGGAGGGCAACACGATGGTCCCATTCCAATTGAGACATCAAACTAGGCGGCACGTTCAACACTGGCAAGGCATACATCACGCCAGGAAGTACACATGACTGATGTACCTGTAGTACTGTCATCTGGTCACAGCCGTCACCCCTAGCAGTGAAGGGAGCCCCATATCAGAGCCGCACAGAGGTGACCGCATGGTACCATGATAAGCGACCATGGATAATTATGCCCAGGTATCGGTGTTGCTGTACCCAATATATCGGTGTATCTCCGAGGTATAGCCGGCTCAATAGTTCGACGAGCACGTTGTCTAGGATGATACGCAATTGCGGCTGATTTAGCGGGTGAAATCTGCAGACCAACTTCATTCATGTACTCTGATGTGACATTCAGAGTTCTCTGCAAGATTCATTCTTGTGTGTAATAATAAGCGCAAACTTTAGCCGGTACAGTGAGACAGACTAGGGGCAGGCGCTATGTTAAAGTGCCTGTCCCTTGTTTGTTTCACGGTCGCGCCTAATGTTTGCGCTTATTATTCCACAAATTGACGTGGACATTTGCTAAACTGTATTGGTTAATTTGTTCTTTTTTAGCTGCGCTACGTTCTTAAACATTGTCTGTGGCAGCTAGCACAACTTTAACTCTCAATCTAAATTATTCGGTGAGGCGGCCATGACTTCTACGAGAAATAAATTCTTTAATTGCACAATTACCATAATTACACTAATACGGTTTTTAGTTTTTCACTTTACCGTACATATGTTAATATATGAATTGAAAAAAAAAATATGAGAATGGCATGGGATTCCAGGCGTGCGCCGTCAAACTTGCGGTGAAAATGAACTGTTACTCCATTTATCCTTAAAGAAAACGGTCTGTTATGCATTGACGCACATAGGTAACTGAAACATCAATGCATATTGAAAATAAAAAAAATGAGTAAAATTATGGGGTTTTATGTTTCAAAACCACGATTTGGTTATGAGGCACGCCGTAGTGGGGAACTCCTGAAATTTGAATCACATGGGGTTTTCTAACGTGCACCTAACTCTTAGTATACGGGTGTTTTCGCACTTCGCCCCCATCGAAATGGCGCTGCCGTGATTTGACCCCGCGACCTGGTGCTTAGCAGCCCAACACCACAGCCGCTAAGCAAACACGGCGGATTATTTTCTGAAAAATCATTATCACGAAACTAGTATAGTCCTGAAAATACGTTACAAGTGTATAAGCTTTGTGAGCTCACTTGCTACAATTAGTAAATTAAATTAAGTACCGTAGGGTAATTATTTTAAAAGTTAATTAGTGATATTCTGTTCATCATTCTATTAAGCACTTTGATTTCTCGTACAAGTAATGGTCGCCTCATCAAGTAATTTAGCCCAAGAGCTAAGTTTATGCTACCTGCAGGTAGCAATTATTAAGAAGTTGTTGCTACTAAAAAATAACAGCAGGCATATACAAACAACCGATGGTCAAAGGCCGATGAGGCTAATAATAGCTACGGGCACTAAGAAAAGTAAGAACCCGGTTACGAAGGGCACGAAGCGAGAGAGTGCTTATCGCTCTCAAGGACGTTCGGAAGAAAAACATGCAGCGTCTCGTTTGGTTGGATCGAGAAGATGCAAACAAGTCTAACTCCAGTCTAACGATAGAGCGGACACGGTTTTAGCTGAGCGCACTTCGCTGGTGAAGTGCTGCCGCAACAGTTAAAGGGTGAATCGAGTGGTTTGTATAAGCATCTCTGCCGCTGCTGAGAAGTTGTTGCGATAGTTTTGGTTAAATATTGGATGTCCTGCTAACGGGGCGACCCAAAGTCCTGAAGAAGAGCTCATATCGGTATGTTTTGTTGTCTTATTTTTGATCACAGAAGAACGCTGCTCTTCTAGATGGCGAGATTTCTATGAAGATTGCAGTTCCTTTAGCATCTGGTGTGGTTGGTAGCGTGGTGTTGAAGGCAACTTGAACATAAATTAAACACCGTGCTTGAAAGGAAATGGAACCCGATCTCGAAACGATATTCTCGGAGGGTGCCATAACCCGAATTCTAGCAATCTTCTTTTTGCACCTATATAACTCACATACTCCAAAATTTATTTGAATATCACCATGAACATTTCCCGCATTGTCTCAAAATATATAATGCGTGAATGATCTAGTCATTTTTAAAGAAAACTTTGAGGACGATCTGATTATGAGGCACGCCGATGTGGGGTACTCCGGAAATTTGAACCCCCTGAGCTACTTTAACACGCACCTAAATTTAAGTAAACGGGTGTTTTTGCACTTCGCCCCTGTCGAAATGCCGCTGCCGTGGCCGGGATTCGATCCCGCGAGCTCGTGCTTAGTAGCCCAACACCGTAGCCACTAAGCAACCATGGCGGGTCATCTTTTGAAGATCAATAACGCGAAACTGGTGTAGTCATGAATATTCATTCCAAGTGGATAATCCTTGTGAGCTCACTTGATACAATTGGTAAACCAAATTGAGTACCGTATGGTGATTGATTAAGAAGTTAATTAGTGTACTTATGGTCATCATTCCATTAAGCGCTTTGATTTCTCGTAGGAGTAATGGCCGCTTAATCAAGTAATTTAGCTCAAGAGTTAGAATTGTTCTAGCTGCAGCAAGCAATTATTAAAAATTTCGTGTAGCTAAAAAAGAAGCGCTGGTATATACACACAACCGACGGTCAAAGGCCAACCAGACTATAATAACAGCTACGGGGACTAAGAAAAGTAAGAGCCCTATTATCAAGGGCACGAAGCGAGAGAGCGCTTATCGCTTGCAAGGACGCCCGGAAAGAAAACCAGTTGCGTAAGCTTTGGTTAAATTGAGACGATGTAAACACGTCTGGCTCCAGTCTAACGGTAGAGCGGACACGGTTTTAGCTGAACGCACTTCGCAGGTGTACGGCTGCCGCAACATTTAAAAAGTGAATCGAGTGGTTTATGTAAGCATCTCCGCCGCTGCTGAGAAAGTGTTGCGATCACTTTGGTGAAATATTTGATGTTCTGCTTACGGGGCGACCCAAGGCCAAGAAGAAACGATCGCATCGGTACGTTTTCTTGTCTTATTTTTGACCTCAGAGGCTCTTCTAGATCGCGAGATTTCTATGAAAATGGCAGCTTCTCTAGCACCTGGTGTTCTTGGAAGCATGGTGTCGAAAGCAACTTGAAGATAAACACAGCACTGGAAAGGAAACGGAACCCGATCTCGAATCGATATTCCCAGAGGGTACCATAAACCGAATCAAACCTGAACCGAAAATAAGTATAGTAATAGCAGAGATCGGCTCTGGTAGAAGGGGCTGAAACATTCAGGTTTCACGGGGATCGGTATCTTTAGACTCTACAACAGGTTCCTTCCGCCGTCAACGGTGGTAGGAATGACCTAACAAAACCCAACATCGGTTAATGTGGCCGCGTTAACGGGGCTTACGACGTCCCTCGGGCGCGCCGTGCCATAGGTAGCGGAGCAACCGTAATCAAGAGGTGACGCGACGAACGTCGCAAGCTTAGTCTTTCCATCGTAATCATGGTGTCGTAATTTGATCGTGAGTATGCCGTCGTTTTCCTGCCCTCGTCGTCAGTCCAACTTCAGCATTCGATTCTCGTCATACCGTCCTCATTACGAAATTCGCGTCAGACAGCAGTCGTCACACTTTGTTCGTTATGCCGTTACTATCGCCATCATCAGAATCGTCATCCCATTGTAGTCGTATCTTCGATGTCTTACGGCCTTCACCGTTCCTACGACGTCCTTACTTCTTTGTCACACAGTCATCGTCATGCCTGACCCTGACGAGCTCGTGTCATAGCAAAAGTTGGCTGATCCCTAAGACACTGTATATCGCATGAAGCCGAAGCGATGGAAATCTAAGAATGATCCCTACAGATTCTAAAGATGTTTTCATCAATACGGTGAGCCGCCACGTTGGCTTGAATGCTAGTCGCATCAACGTCAACACTCATTGTGAGATGAGTACAGCAGGATTCTTTTTTCTTTCTCTGCTTTTTCCAGGCGGACAGCTATAGGCATCTTTAGGTCAGTCATGGGATCGTATCCTGGCCACGGCGGCCGCATTTCGATGGGGGCGAAATGCGAAAACACCCGTATACTTATATTTAGAAAGAGAGAAAGAGAAGGGAAGATGGAAAGGCAGGGAGGTTAACCAGACTGAGTCCAGTTTGCCACCCTACACGTGGGGAGGGAAATGGGGAGCGAAAGAGAGAGAGAGAACTTAGGTCTAGGATGTCTATAGTCGGGCACTCAAGTCTTATATTTAGGTGCACGTTAAAGAACCCCAGGTGGTCCGAATTTCCGGAGTCCCTCACTGTGACGCGCCTCATATTCTGGAAATGGTTTTGGCACGTAAAACCCTATAATTTCATTTTAGGTCAGTCATAATGCACGCCATTGCCCCATCTGACCGCATTAAAACATATGGGTATCGATTGGGAAGCAATGCAGCAAGGCGAAGGTTATCAACAGCGTTTGTGCGTCCACAGCACTCAACGCAAGCACCAGAGTGAATGACAGTGAGTAAGGGAATAAACTTTATTCCGAATGGCGGAAGATGGGCGGCCAGCCTATTTCGGGTAGCTGTGGCCCCATGCTGATAGCCTAGGCCTGTTCACCAACCGTAATTGACAACAAAACAAATAACGCAAGTACGTCGTAAAACAACAACGAGAGCATATTTGTGCCGCTAGACCACCCGATTTGCGCTGTCTGTGCTGTTGCTCGTGAGGACACTGTTTGTGAAGTGATTGCGAGCGTATGATTTATATTTGCTTCTTGCTTTTCCTTTTCGGTTGTTGCCTGAGTAACGAATTTGGCATTTCGGTATTGCCTGCTTTAACGTAGCCTGCTTTCCAGTTTTTCTAAATCTAAAATAAAGCCAAGAAGCGACAGCCGGAGAACAACGTCGAGGGAAGAACTCAACAACCGAAAGAGCCATAATTTGGTCCACTGAGCTGTTTGATATGTTTTTGATAGTAACACGGTATGCCTTAGCGTATTTTGGATTGCCGGATGGCCGGCCCTATAAACAGGCTACCGTTTAGATTTTTCAACATTTAAAATAAAATATAAAAAATAACGCACTTTGATTTTAAACGGAAGCTGTGGTATAAGTGCAAGCAATTACCTGATTGCGTGTGCGTAGGTTGCATAAGGCATTCGCTGCTTGGTTTGTTAATTTACATGGGAGCACATATGACGAACGCACCGAACCTGTTTCGTCGCGGGCATTGCGGACGGTTTGGTTCGTCACATCGGTACGTGCGAAGATTGCATGGTGAAGAAATTCCACTTTTCCGGAAACAACTGAGTGCAAATATGGGGATTCCGAAAATAGGGCAAGGAACAGGTGCTTGTCGGATAATTGATTGATCGGATAGTAATTGGATTTGTTGTCTTGCTGGCAGGTATTGCTAGACAATTTTCGGACTAAAGCAAGAAAAGAGAAAGCACAATTTTATCTGCGACACCAACGTGCGCTATAAGTGCCCAATTTACGCAGCGGTGGCAAGCACTGAGTTTCAGCCATAGAGGTATCGTCCTGCATTATTAAAATTCACCGTTTCCAATTACTGCCTCCATAACATACTACCGTTACCGTAACAGTATCACGCTCAAACTTATTCCAATGCGGCATGCTCAGCAGGCACCTACACAGTATTAGAAGGGGTAGTAACGGTAATGATAAACGGTGACCCTATATGCCTCGGCACTTTATTGCGGTGACAACCGAAACGATTTGTGCGTGCATATGTGCCGGTCAATAGAAACCAAAAATTGTTTTCTTTTTTTTTGGCTGTTTGCGAAATTTCCAAGTTACGTTTTCTCCTACATCGATGTGAAAATTTGCTCGGTTAGATGTGCGGACACCGACGGTGACAGGCCGGCTACGCCAATAACAGCTACAAGGACTGAGAAAAGTAAGAACCCGACCACGAAGGGCACGGAGCGAGTGAGCGCTTATCGCGTGCAAGGGCACTTGAGAAGAAAAAAACATCTGCTTATAATTGGGTCGCAGTGAGACGAAGCAGACGCGTCTGACCCGGCTATAATGGTAGAGTGGACACGGCGTTTGTTGAGCGCGATTCTATATAAGGTACGGTGCTGCTGCGACAGTTAAAAAGTAGATCGCGTGCTTTGTCCAATCATCTCCGCCTCAGCTGTGAAGCTGCTGCGATCCCACTGATGAAATATTGTATGTCCGCCTTACAGGGGACCCAAAGTCGCGAAGAAAAGATTCTTTAGGTACGTTTCGTTTTCTTTCTCTTGACTACAGAAGATTAACGCTGCCGTTCTACATAGCGAGAGTTCCCTCAAAATGGCAGCTCCTTTAGCAGATGCGTGCTCGACAGCAGGTTGCCGAATAGAATTTGAAACTGAATCGAAAAGCGTACGCGAACCCAAAATAAACCCGCCCTCGAATCGATATTATGGGAGTGGGCCTTAACACGAGTCAATCCTGAACCGAAAGTAAGTATAGCAATTACAGTTACCTCTACAGAATGAAAGAAAATGTTTACGCGAGGATCGAGAGCTTTATGCTCTCGCTATATAGAGCCCTCGGTGGCATTCTGTGGGACTGGAAACACTGTTTGTACGCTGTAGTCAGAACATGAGCAGTGTATATGCGCAAAACTACGGGCGCCTATATTGTGAGGCACTCGCAGTTCCGAGATACCGGACGTACTTGTGTGTTTAAATAGCAGCACTGCAACGTTGAACCGCAGCGACGAGGACCGCACATACGATGCGCATCTATCAACTGTTTATTATAAACAAATAGCGGATGTACGTTGTGGGCAACAACGTCATGCGCAAAGGGTAATGCGCAAAACAAGCTTGACACGTACGGCCCATTCCAACTAGCCCCTATACGCAAGCCCTAATCAATGTCAGACATATCGAGAGGGAAATCCGTTTAAAAGTGACAGAGTGCTACTTATGCGGCGGCTTTATATAGTTCGGCCGCTGACTAAGGCAGTTCAACCACCAAAAAAAGTAAAAAAAGAAAGTAGCGTGACAGTGGTAATTACACGTTAAGAAAAATCTCACTCTTCAGGGTGTTCTCTTGTTTCTATAACTCACCACTTCAGCCCCTTTAAAAGGTGATCTTATCGAAATTTCAGCTTTTCCCCCAATGCTCCACTTTTTTTTTCAACAATGTGTCTTAATTTATCACTATAATCTTGGGACCTCCACCGAAGTAATCCCGATGTGTTTTCCGAGATGTCTTTTAAAAAAATCTGCGCAGCCTGAACTCGAACTGGGGATCTACCGACTGCGATACGGTATCGTTACCGCACGAATACTATGTTTCTTCTTTACTGCTTTCGACTACTCCGCTGACGCAACTAGAGGGAATAATGCAGTAGCACCTCTAGCTGCTTCGATAGGCTGGCGCCACGTTCTTCAGTGCTTCCGTTTATCGGTGAATCAGCACCAAGGTGAAACGATTTATGCGAAGCTAGTTGTAACGTGCCAAGGCCGGTAGGAGATTAGAGGACAGAGTAGTTGTGTATTTCCACTTTACGACGCAAGTCTGCCACCTCCACAATAAATGTGTTCTTAGAGGTAGGGTGCTGCTTCGCCCATGCAGATGGGAATGTTCATTCGAACCGATGTTGCGTGAAACGGCGCACAATTTATTGAGCATGATATTGCACCATCCCCGATGTTAAACCGGAAGAAACATACGCCGGAAGAACTATGATTGGCTGACGCGTTATGATTTGCTTGAGATTCGCAGCTTATATGCAAAACGACACCGGCCTGAAAAAACTTAACCTAAGGAAGTCGTAAAAAGCGAACGGCACCCGACACGTCATGTGCACCAAGTAACAGGTTGCCATCCGTATGACTGGGACCATATATGACGTGATCGATCAATGACTTGGTGCAAACTGCTGGACAATACGCTTATAGCTTTTTACTTGCTTGCAATATTAAGGTGCCCGAGCACGCGTAAATTCTGCGAAGTGTACGTATCACACAACACCTTTCTAATAATTAATGAACGAGTGCATTAGGGGTTCTGCTAACGGATGCATCCATCTTTTAATGTTTTCTGATAAAGTATAGGTTTAAAGAGGGTGTTTCGACGTCCAATTCAGCCTCGAGGGTGTAACTTTTTCGAGTGGGTATACCGTGCGCTACAGCACGCGCATCGGGATACTTGCAGATCAGAAGAAAGGTGCGCTTATGCAGGGTACGCGGAAAATACATCAGAGGAATGGCGCAGCCTTGCGCTTGTGTAATCATCCCACCGCTTGGGCGAGTGAATTTGTCTCAATAAGCCAAGGCGCACGAGACATGTGAAGCGGGCCATCACGGCTGCCGCACGCAATAAATTTTATTTTCATGAAAAAGATCTTTAAGTGAACAGCTGAAAATGATTTTGCACGTAAGAAATGTTCTGCAGGGAAATCGCTGGTCTCCATCAAGACACACCTATGCGCTCACTCCGCCGTCTTCAAGCGAAGCCTTATTCCCTTGGACATGCATCAAGCAACGCCTTCGTTCTCGTGAGGACGCTGCTTCGACGTTTAGTAATATGCATCCGCTCGATGGGGTGTCCGCATTTCGGCATAGCTCGCGAAAGGTGTAGTGCGTGAAGATATAAATCGCAGGACATTAAAATTACAACCTTTATGGTGCATAAGCATTAACATTGCTTGAATTTTCACTTTATAGGACACAAACATACACTAGTTTAGGAATCGCATTTAGCTTTTAATTACCCATTTTCACGAAAGCTTCGCTTTGCATGGATTGCACAGATTCCAAGGTGTACGTTGCATCTACATTTATATATATATATATATATATATATATATATATATATATATATATATATATATATATATATATATATATATTGTTACGGTGAAGTGAAGGAAGAAGTTGATGCGGACTAGAGAAAGACGAAGGCTGGCAGTTGCCTGAACGCCATATCCATCATTTGTAAATATATGTCATTTTACACTAGTGGGCCTGCTTAATAATGGTGCCACTCGGTTCCCTTTGTTCCCGTTGATTACATAACGAGGGCCCCGAATCCGGCGACATTGATGCCTTCAGATGCCATGTGTTGGTTTATTTACCAGTTATCACCCATATAGATCAGGTGCTCGTGACGCCTGGAGCAGAAAGGATGTTGCACATCCGCCACCAAGGATGGAGTGGTGGTGCTGGCTAACACTCCCAGGGTTAGTTCTAGTAGTAAAACGTACCCCGGAAAGTGGATGGGAAAACGGCGCCGCGACAGCTCAATCAGTAAGAGCATCGCACAGGCATGGACGTTGGTTCGTATCCAGCGTGCGGCCAGTTGTTATTTCGTCCACCTTCATTTCCACTTATTTATCATTTCTTTAATTCACTTACTAATAATATTTCACCTACGTTGTCCTTGATGACTGTTTTTGGGCTTCTTATGGTTTTATATATATATATATATATATATATATATATATATATATATATATATATATATATATATATATATATATATATATATATATATATATATATACTTATTCTATTTTCGAGTAATTTAAGAGAATACCCCTTCCTGTGGTGAACAAAATTGCGTAGTCGTGGTTGGGTGATATGGTTTAATAACGACATCTCCATAATCATCAGTGCAAGCAGTGTTCAAAAGAAGGATTTATCCACTACAGGAATGATTTACTACTCGTCCTTTCATCGCGACGGACATCACTTGGGTGACTAGCGCCGTCAGTCCATTTACTAAATAAAACTGGATTTTAACTTTGCATATGCTGTCGTTAAGGGCCATGGCTGCAATTTCAGCATCGCAGCGACGCGCCGCAGGAGGCAATAACAGTTTATAGAATTTCGAAGACGTCATTCGGTTTTACGATTTCTGTCAGCGAAAATCGTCTTCCTTCCGCTTCGATTCTGAAATTACTACGGGTGCGGAAAGGCGCGTCTGACGCGCTGCGCACGTGACACCTGACGCTTTGGAGAAGCAAGACAACTCACTGCGATGGCCTGCTGATTAGGCACGCTGTAACGTGTTGCGCCGTTATTTTACCCCCAGCGACACTCCTTCGCAGAGAGATGAGTTTCGCGAGATAAGAGGCGCGTATACAGGCAGTGAAGCGAAAGAGAGAGAAAAAAAGCCACTGCACGCTCTCCACATGTGATTCTTGGCGCTGTCGTCTCGCGAAACAGGTCACTGCCGTGACCCGCTTAAACGCCTAGATCTGTCTTCACGTACTTCCACACCACGTGAAGGCCCGTCGCCGACAGATGAGCTTCGTAACCTAAGAGGCGGTCACCGGCGGTGAACACGTTGGCGTAAGATGATTCTGACGATTAGAGAAACGTCACGTGGGCAGCTATACCAGCGCTCCCTGTGCGCCTCCTTTCGCGATGGGAGCAGAAAAAAAGAAGTTGTTATTTGCGGACCAACATCTCAACTACGTATTACTCTTTCGAAATTGCGAATTGACTCGTTTAAGCTCCCGAGCTTCTAAACTGCAGTCGCGAATATTTCCTGAACACCATCTCCACATTCAACGCTTGCAGCTTCCTAACTGATGCTTTTAAGGTCCTGAAATAAAACTTTCTATTGGAAGCTTTAGTTTGCGAGCTTCTAGCTATCTAAATGCATGGGGACAGAGAAACAGCTTTTCTCGGCAACCACTGCCCGGATTTTGTTGAGGTTTGTCGCATTTAAACGATGAATTTAAAACATAGCCGCTGAAGCAAGTGCACTTTCAATTTATGCGATCAATATTAAAAGAAATCGCAAAAGTAAAAGAAACGGGCCCGGGTATGAAGCTTGCAACTCCGTAACTCGTCAATAAAATGAGATCACACAATTCTGTCAACAGCAGCTAATGAAATTTGTTTAAAGCGAAAAAAATTGACGTACTGTACGCCTCTTTCAAGTGTATACCACTAATTTGTGTGGGTAGGACTTATGCAGATACCTTTCAAGCATTGCAATAATTTCAAGTGAGCTGCAAATTCGTATATCGCTTTTGTCCACTTTAGATGTTCTAATAGATGCAGTTTAAATAACTGCGATTCACCGTCGCAAGCCACCGTCGCAAGCGAACCTACCAGCAATTCACGCCACCTGCCGGGGCTGTC
The DNA here is from genome assembly GCF_038994185.2 of Dermacentor albipictus. NCBI lineage: Eukaryota > Metazoa > Arthropoda > Arachnida > Ixodida > Ixodidae > Dermacentor > Dermacentor albipictus. The sequence goes on along the minus strand of NC_091823.1, from coordinate 63,785,605 downwards.
AGCCCTAACGTCTCATCCGGTGTGTCTTTTCTTTTTTTACTTCGCTCAAGTTTGCTGTAATCCGAATCGTTCACGAATTCACTGTAAGCTGCTCGCATTGTTATTATTGTCAGTTACCGTTTCTTTTGCTCGTTTCAATCATTCACGAATTGCAGAATTTTTCCAATTTTCTCCACTTTCCGTGGCGTTTAACGAAGCAATCGATGTACGTAGTTTATAAGGAATTCAATGCTTCCAAATTTTTATTTTAGGAAGGGCACATATCTGTCGATAGCGTGAGCTTTCGCAACTGGGGCTGAATTGACAAGGCTTTTCGTTCATGAGTTCTATTTGCCACTGGCAGACCACCCTCGCTAATGATATGTGCAGCATCAGGATTGACTGAAGTTTTACCTTAACAACAATTTTAGCCTGAGGATTTTTTTTTTGAATACGAGTCCTGTTTTCTATGATGGCGTATTTTTTTTATTTGTTATGAAATGCGTGTAAGTGTACGTTGAAAACCCTTGAACGTGCGGCCACTGAACGTGAGGAAGGTTTACGGCCGAATCTCTACACAGTAACGGAGAACTCATTTTGGCTCGTCATCCACTGGGCTGATCTCTATTAGGTTTGTTGCAGTTTAATGAGAAAAAAGTTCAAGTTTACCAAATATTTAGAGAAAAACTTACCCCTTAGCACATTGTTTTTTATAACAGCTGGGATTTTTCGACACCTTGTAACTCAGCGACAAAAAAGATATCAAAGTTCTGTAAACTTCGACTGTTGCTGCACTGAAAGCGCTGAAAACCTATATTTTACACAACAATGAGCTACAGGCATTGCATCTGAATAGGACATTTTTCTAAGATCCTGCAAACAATTCATAATTTCGTATGTGCTGAACCAATACATCGATTTAGACGATCTTACAGATGCAATACAGAATTGGGATACCAATTTTCAGCGCGGGGATACCAAGCCGCTAAGCTTGTGCTTGAATATTTTTTTAAATATAAAAATTCCTGTGAAATGAGGACTAAAAAATAAGCATCTGAGACCCTAAGATGAAGTTTGTGCGGACTACAAGTTAGCTTTCTGGTGAAATTCAGCTCTGTTTCTTAAATGCAGCAAACTTCAAACCTACTCGGGGGGAATTCTCTGCTATGAGAGCATTTCTCTGCTCTGCACGTGCTTGAATCAACTGGAAAGTTGGAGCACGCGCCACGCAAAAGCTTTCCGCCCAAAGCAAGATGCGTTATAGTTCCTAGCTTTGTGACCCAACCCCCTATACAGACGGTTGAAGCTAATCGTATGCCATCCGTGACCCACGATCTAACAAAAACGAGGGAAAGGTCACATGACGTGGATGACATAAGCCCCATTCCTCGACTCTCGCATATTAGCGTACTAATTTCTCGCCACTTTGCCACGCAGCAAGTTAGGCAAAATGTTTGCCTACAGTTTTCTTCTTCCTTTCTTTTCTTTCTTTCCTCCACTGATGGCTGTGTTTTCTTGACTTACCGAATTGTTACGACGCGTACAAGGCAACTTTGCATAGAACGGGTGCGCGAAACCCCATTCGCGCGGGCGCGATGTTTCCTTTAGGCTAAAGATGCAGGATTGGCATTCGCATGTTTATACTGGTGAAACCGCGTCACAAAGGCTTCGCTTCAAGTAGATTCTAAGCTGTGCAACGAACATGCGTAATCTTTTTTTTCTTCTATCCCTCCCAGACATTGCTTCTATGGCAGATGAGAAGAGCCCGGTCCTATTTCAAGCCGTCACCTCGCCGATGTCCTCTGTAGACCTCGCGAACAATGACCTGGCCGGAAATGCAAATGCCGTGGAAAAGGCTCTAAATCGACTGCGCGAACTGGTGTTGGGTAAGTACATGTACGCCGGACGTAAGCTCAGTGTTGTGCCATATCATTTGCAAGCATTTTACAGCAATATTATTTGATATCGAAACATAGAAGATGTACCTTTTTTGTCGGTTGGTCCAGAATTTTTCAATGTGGCATGTGGCAGGTAGAATTCTAATCCTTGAATTGAATTACTCGAAGAGGCGGACATTTCTTGCACGAGACGCCAACACGCGTAATCAAATAAATAAAAAAATAGACTGATTAAGCTTTTAAGTAATTATATTATGGCATTTATTGCAATTTACGCATTGTGGCCGGTGGGATGGCAACAGATTCCTTGGATGACACCCGTTTTGAGCCATTCCTTTCAAATGTGTGCGACGAAATGAATTGGCGTTCCAGTTACTTCAATGCGTAGAACGGCGCTTTCAGAAAAAGTTAACTGGAACAACTTCGCAATTTTACCTGGAATTTCGTCGGCGCAGGTCTTGCCAACCAGTGGTATACTTGGAATTCGTTCTAAGTCGATATCCCTTGGAAACTCACCGGCTGGAATCTATATATCGCAGTATGTATGGTATAGTTACTAGTAAAATATTAATTAGTGAATCTGTATTTACATGTTACGCATTTTGATCTTTCGTGCAATGAATGTCCTCCCCTTCGAGTAATTCAGTTCAGTAATTCAGTACTCATTCTTCCTAAAAGAAAACAAGTATTTCACCGTCCCTCTTTATACCCCAGTGGCACCGTGATCGAGTACGCGGACACCTCCAAATCAGTGGGGGTAGCGTTCAGCAGTACGATGACATGGGATGCCCATGATAATAATCTTTCTTCCACACTTTATAGAATAATAGGATTTACCTCGCGTAAAAGTCATATATTAACTACCAAACCTAACATTACTTTGTATTATGCATTCTTTATTCCCACATAAGCTATCGTCCCCTTGTCTGGAGCAACATAACGATGTCTAACGTTCTAAAACTGCAAACCTTGCAAATGAAGATCCGCCGCGCGATTGTCAACGCGTCGTACGATTCGCCCACTAGGCATGTTTTTGTACATAGTGATATTGTACCTGTCAATAAATTATTTGACTACAGATTCGCGTGCTTTTATAAAATAATAATGAGAAAAAGTGATTCCTTTCTTTCTCAAATTGTCCCCCCAGACGTCGCCACTCATCATATGCCATCAGAGTACAGAGTACTATTGTATTGCCAAAGTGTAGAACAAACTACGGTTTTTCTATGTTAAGCTATATTGAACCAAAATTCCTGAATTCCTCATTTCGTGACCAACTAGATACTATGTCTGTCTGCCATCCGGAAGAGCTTTATTGAGCAATCTGTGCTACCGTGACGTCAAGTGTTTCATGTTAACTTACACTGTACCACTATGTGTTAACGTTTTACAATTACTTGCACTATCTATTGTTGCTGACTACGAGTCTACGAGACACAAGTACTCTCTGTCAATCTCGCTCTTTGCAAGATTGACAGAGAAGCCTGCTGTTGACTTCTAAGGGTGGTGACGCCCGCCAAGCGGCGTATAATTCGGTCATTTCTTTCTCACTATTCGCAGTTTGCTTATATATACAAAGTGAAATAAAGATTTGAAAGATTGGAATCGTGCTATTTGCCGCAGGCAATTTATGAAACTTCTGCATTATCGAAAAAAAAAGAATACATACAAACCGAAGGAAGCAGGCATGGTAACTGAAGAAGCCCAACGCTTGTCAACTCTATGGAAGGTGGCGGTAGAGACATAGAGATAGAAGATAAAGAAAAGGAAACAAGGAAGACAGAACAAGATGACAATTCACAAAGACTAGAGTAGAACATTGACGAAGAATAGCGCAGTTGTTCTAAAGGTACGTTTCAGCCGAACGTGTGTCTTTGGTGTAGTTCCTGGTCAGCCTCTTTTATTGGAACTAATTCTTTTTTTTACAGCTAAGAGTTTCGTGGCGCTTGGTTTTGTCATAAGTAGCCAGCCGCAGAATTGAAGTCCACCATGTTTTCACCCACATTATCAGCGCACCCAGTGACTTTTCTAGCAAATGCTAGGCAAGAAAAGGTGCGGATGCCGCAAGGACTCTAGCATGATGCTGCATAAAAACGAAGATATGGCTGGTAACTTTTTCTTTTTACTCCGGAAACAGCGTGTGCCACATTTTTTTAGAGTGTTCACCTACAGACTTCAACCCTCCGCTCCGTGTGCACTGCAGTGCGCCCATTCTGATTGAAACGTTCATTCTGACTGAAAAATGGAAGCTTGAAGCCACGAACAGTTGTCGAACAAGAGATATGCCGGAAGCCAACGTTTCGACAGAGGAACTTGTCCAACAGAAGTTTTGACAAATACATTTGTCGAAACGCTGGCGGCAGAGACGTCTCCTGTTCGACCATCGTTAAGAAGAGAGACAGAGAGAATGTTTAATGAATGCTGATGGATGTATGGCTTGCGGGAGGCTTGGCACGCTACTTCAGATGGGTATAATGAAAAATTAGGTGATATGCACAGTTCACGACGCCTATACACAACAGCAACCCTCGACAAACTAGGGTATCTTGTTGTCGCTAGTGCCTCTGAGGAAGTTTAAAAGTGCATTCGCTGCGCGAGATGCAAAGGCGGCGTTAGTCCACGGGTCAAGAACATGCCTTAGCTCAAGAGATGATGGCCTTTGATAAATGCTCATTGCGGACATTAAGGCTGCTCTTTCTAAAGTAGATTGCCTGCAAGCGCAGATTCAGTAGGCTATATTCAGTGGGCCCTTAGGTTGTGCAGGTGCTGCTTGAAGACCGTCCCCATCGCTCGTGGGCCCGCAAAACTATGAAGGCACTTTTGTCTTTCTTAAGGGCGACTGGCCTATGTGAACGTCTTTGACCCGCTCAGGCCCACCGCGTACGTGTGCGAGCTCACCAAGGCTTTCCTCCCTCTTCCCTACTTCTCTCCATCTTAGCTTCCTATTCCCTCCTTCCCGTCCCCCATAGTAGGGTAGCCAACCAGACGCATTTCTGGTTAACATCTCTGCCTTCTCTCTTTATTTCCTCCTCCTCCTCCCTACGTTGACCATCGTTGACGATTTTGTTCTGACCGGGAACGGAATAGCCTTACTCCTTCGGGGAATGGTACAATTGTTGAAAATTGGACTTAGATGCTGCAGAAGGAGATACTTCAGCAAAATGAGTTGCCAGACCTCCCGTTTTCTTTACAGAGTGCAGTACTTCATTTCGCAGAAGTATTAGGTGCTGCTGACTAATTACGCTTTCTCTTTTGGCATTAGCATGCTCCTCTCACTCAATGAAGCTCACATTGTGCGACCTGCATTCACTGCCAGTGTAGTAAAGTCCCAAGCTAAAGCTTTCTAACAACCGTTCCCTGACCAGGCGAACCCCTGCTACACATCCGAACGGACGACGACTTCCTTCTCATGTTTCTACGATCCCGAAAGTTTGACCCCGACCGCGCCTTCAAGAATATCACCAGCTACGCCAAGGCCCGGCAAGACTACCCCGAAATATTTGATGACCTGAGCCCTTCCCGTATCCCCTTCGAAAGCGCCTGCCGCAAGCACCGGATCGTGACAGTGTCTCGCCACACAGACTCAAAAGGAAGGCAAACCCTAATGCTGAAAATAGGTAAACTCAGTGAAACTTTCGCGCATGATTTTGAACGTTAAAGGGATCTATGCAGAACCACTAACCACTATGCAGAACCACTAAATGCATAGTGTTCGTATATGTTTTTGTCATCTTTGTACCGTGCTTCGCAGTATATTCTCCCGAGACCTGAACACTGCTCAGAGACAAACTCTTTTCATATCGGTTCTTTTTTCTCACTACCTTGTTTCGAACGTGAAGAACGTAATTTTGATTTAGATACCACTGTTGATTACAGAGACCATACCTGCATGTACGTGGACAAAACGATCTCCTCACGTTTAAAACGGTGAAATAGGCCTTTCCTTGCATAAGCATGAAAATGAAAATGTAACATTTTGGGGTGGGTCACCATGTTGACGCTACATCTTGAATTTTTGTGAAATCTCGTGGTATTCGAAACGCACTTAATGATTTCTTTTCGTTGTCTGTGATAACACAACGTACTGTATCAATTAGTGTCAATTTTCTGGAAAGCTGGCGCTCAGAATGTGATTCAACCACTTTGATTCAGTGTGACCAAACAGAAAGCTCATCCGGGGTGAACATATTGCGTGATCACTTCCTAGTTAATTTTGAGAAGGATTGAAGACAATATAGTTTGACAAAAATATTGCACCATGTTTTCCTTGCATTCGCTTTATTTTGGTTTTCACTTCCTCTTATTTTAACCACGTAATCCTTAGGTCGCGAAGACCCAACAGAAAGTTTTGCACTTCCATGTTATTTCACCAGGCGCCTGGAGCAGCGATGTTTGTTCACTCAACGACTTATTCAGGCTTCTAGTAATGTTTGGTATCCACCTCCTTCTGCAAGAAGAGTGCCAAGTCAAGGGCTTGGTGGGCGTTGTAGATTGTACGGGCCTCGGCGTCTATCATTTGGCCCACTACACGCCTTCTGCAATCCGAATGTTCATCAGGCTTTTACAGGCAAGTGTAATGATTTCAAATATCTTTTTAGCATGGTGGTGGTTAAAGTTGTTACCAGTATAGCGAGAACGCACGTGCTTTTTTGAATGTAGTGGTCAACCTGGCCAGTTGTTGGATCATGCAGTCACGAAAAATCACTGCCTAAAACGGGTCATAAACAACACAAAATCTAATCTTTGGTGAGAATGGAAACTTTTATCTATCGCGGCACCCATAGATTTTCTTACATACTACCCGAAGGGAAACAAGGCACCGCCGTCTAGGCGAGTTTCCTAATGTGCACTTTGCTTTCTCGGGAATTCCGGCACAGTGGGTGTGCGTGGCTTTGTCTCGCACGCGGCTTGGTCAAAAACATGGTCATGCATATAAAGCTGTTTCTTGGCATCCACGATCAACCGCGCTAGTGCCAACCGGGGTGCTCTGGTGCGCCGACTCATCTTCGATCAACGAGGCACACTTATCCCCGAGCACGTTTTTGTTGCCCCCCCAACTGCGCATCAAGAAAATCGGCGGTGCTCAGCGCTGCAACCCCGGCAAGCCAAGCGGGGAAGCGCGCGCTTAGCAGACCGCACTCGGTAAAATCCGCTTGTGGGAATGGTCACGTGGAGACGAGCATTACTGCTTGGCACTGTTGCTGAACTATTGCCCAGTTCGTTGACCAGAAAATATGACGTTATTCTAGACATGGAACTGAGTAGTGCGTGTCACTGAGCTAGTCGGTTCAGACTGAACAATTTCGGACCGTAGGACCTATGGCCACTTACCACAAAATATGAATAAAAAAAGGGAAAGGGACAAGGTAAGCGCTAACCGTGCCTCCCACCTCCACTTCTCCCCCCTTTTTCGGCATAACAATTTGAATAGATTGAAGAAACAGCGGCGAGAAGCGGTCCAAAATCAGAGTGTTTGTGGAAGAAGCCAGGAGCATCGACGACTATATAGATTGCTTCACGACTGTTTACAATTGTTTAATACTACACGAAATGTAGCTCGAAAGGACATTTGCTAGTACGAAGTGACGTATATTTATTGCAGTTCCGAACACATTTCCGAATGTGTAGGCTTGCCTGGTACAGATTTACTTATTTTATTTATTTATACCCTGCAGGATTTCGTCATGGGGCATTGAGTAAGGGGATTTCGAACAAGTTATATAGAGAAAAATAATAGAAATATAACATAAGAAGCACATATAAATGGGGGAAAATCGAGCCCATGGAAGCAAACTAGAACACCACCAGCAAGAAATACATGAGAACTGACTGTCTAGATATCACTACCAGACAAAGCAAACAAAAGCAAACAGAACGTACAAAACACAATTCAATAAACCTACCAGAAAGTGGAGAAAAAGGATAGTGATGCACAAATCATCGCAATAAAGCGGTAAAGATGAAAGCAAGGGCTTAACTGATTGTATGCGTAATGAGGGACTGCCGAAAATGCTCCAGGCTAGTTTTTGCAACTATTCTTTGGAGAAAGTTAACCCAGCGACCAATGGCGCGTAGAAGCGCTGACGAGTTAATTGTGTCGGTATTACCATAGACCATCGATTTCAGAGTTTGTGAACTCTGACTTCTATTCTAAATTGAAGGGAGCAGGCCCGTCATTCGCTAAAAACAACGTAAAACATCGCATATTCATTATATGAATATGCGCATATTATTGCATATTATTATTATTGCATATTATTATTATAATAAATATGCGGATCGCATATTTATTATAAATCCACGTTAGGATTGCGCAATTCCCAGCTTATAAAGCTGGGTTATTGCCGGTTTCTGATATTAACTGGTTGATAATAATTAGAGAGCAAGTCAGATGGATCATTTGAAAACTTTGAAGTTTTGGTCTTTACCCTTCATATAATTGTACATACAGGGACGTCCATATTTGAAAAAATGAAAAAAGTTATTTCATGCTTACCGCTGCACTCTTTCTTCTCAAATTTCCTAGAAGGATCGCATTTTGGTGTCTATGTCGTTCAGTTTAACATTTGACACAGTTACTAGTATGTTTTTAAAGAAAAAAGTATGAAATTGCATTCGGTTGAGAGGATGCAAGCTGCTGCCGCGACGGCGCAAGCATAAAGTTGTGCGGTCGTCTACCGGCAGCTACAAAAATCAGCTGGTCAAGAAGTACTACCGCGTGTTGCGCGCTCCCTTGGAGCAACCCTCCCTGAATAGCTGCATTCAACAGCTGCCGGCAGGTGACAGAACAAGCCTGTGCTGGCACCGTCTTCACAGCTGCGATTTTTTTTTTCACAGACGAAAGCAGTTTAGCATTATTTTCTTAAAAAGATGGGCAAGTACTTCTGCCAATGTGACACCGAACGACGTAGACTCCCAAACGCGTTTTTTTTTCGAGAAATTTGAGCAAGAACCGCGCAGCGGTAAGTGCAAAATCTTTTTTAGAACAATTTAAGCGGAGTATACACGTTCAGTTACATCTAAGCAAAAGGTTAAATTCGGGAGTTTTACGTGCCAAGACTACAATCTGATTATGAGGCACGCCCTAGTGCGGGCCTCCGGAAATTTCGACTGCCTGCGGTTCTTTAACGGGCACCTAAACTTAGGTACACGGCTGTTTTCGCATTTCGCCCTCATCGAAATGTGGCCGCCGTGGTCGGGATTCGATCCCGCGACCTCGTGCTTAGCAGCCCAACACCATAGCCACTAAGCAACCATGGCGGGTGCATCTAAGCACAAGTCCTCACGTGTGAATGAAAAGCGGTTTCTTTCACGTAATAATAATAACAAACTGCTCCTTAAGTGCCGTTTTTGTAGAGAATAAGTCATTGTGACAGAGGAAATGGTGGCTCCAAGGTCTCCCTCCTGGCACTTGGAGAACAATGCCATTTCGAAAGCGCCACATTCTAACATTTCCATGCACACAACAGCGGCGCAGTGCCAGTTTTCCCTTGTTATGATTGGGGGTTCAATCCCGTCGCTCGTGATCCATTGTCAAGATTGGAGTCGGGCATGAATTAGAAGGTAGCTGGCCCATGCCGTCGTCCAACTTATCCACGCTGAGGACGTTGATGAAGGGAAGGACTGCTTCTCATCGAGAACGAGGAATATTGGTTTATTTACAGTATTTATATCAGTCTAACATGACTGTTTGAGAAAGTACACCAGTCTAACATGACTGCTTGAGAGAGAGTGTCCTGAGCAGCCGCACAACAGTGGTTTTTAAAGACTCGGTCCTCCCCCGATACCCAGGTGACAGAAACGGCCGTCCAAGCACCGTAGGCGAATTGACCAGGCATCGTAGGGGAGACGAAGCACCGTAGGGGCATTTATTCCCCGAAATGCAGCGCGCACGCCGGCCGCCCATTTTCTGGCGTCTTGGTCGGCGCGTGGGAAGGGGTGTCAGTGGAAGTTCCCGCGGCTCAGTAACGATAGTTGGTCCGCCGGCCCGTTTAGTTACAATGGCGACTTCGTCAAACTCGGCTCCAGCGACGGAGAGTCGAGGACGCACGTATTGTTGTTCACACACAATCGACTTAGTCACGTCGTGGCTAGAGGTGTGCGGCTACGCGCCCGGAATGTTGCCCCCACAGTCGCATCTGGTTGGTAAAACTTGCACTGCAGCTGGCCGTTCTTAATACCCTCTAAGTAACTTCGTTAAAAAGAAACAAGCTTTATGGCTGCATTTCTTCGATGATTTTCAACTGAGCTAATTCGTTCACGCCTGAAGACACGGGACAAAAGGGAGACAACAAATCTCAGCTAAGTTATTGTTTTGCCTTGTGGCTTTAGTTCAACTGTTAAGCTTGTATTAGAAATGAGCCAACTAGCTCAGTTGAATACAATTCTCAGCGACCTATTTGTATCCTTCTTGTCCCATGTTTTCAATGCATTTGTCAAGCTCCCGTTTTAACCTATGAGAATTTCACATCTGCCCTTACGGCATTCCGTACCAGCCTTGGGCTGTCGAATGATTTAGTGGCCTTTCATTTAGTAGACAACCTTTCTAACGAGTTGATTGCCTTGTGTCAATATTAGAGAAGAAGGTGCTCTCGAGCACTATTAAATCACGTTTTCGCCGTAGATTTCCTAGTACGTTTATTACGTTTAGTACGTGTAAATGACCGTTAAACTATGTGCAATTCTTGTAGGACTGTTTTCCTCTGCGGATCAAGGCGGTATAAGTCATCAACCATCCTGCAATATTTGAGCTGTTGTACGCCATTTCCAGGCGCTTTTTGAAGGCCAAACTGGTACAAAGGGTAGGTACCGAAGAAGTGTTTCTTCGTTTCTATTACTTTTCTGGAACTGTTTGCGATGCAGTTGCTGCACGTAAATTATGCGTTTATGGGCGTCACAACATTCCACGAAGAAGATTGGCTGGAGTGTTTGGCCCATGAAATCAATAAATTACAACAGTATAACTGTGATGTCGTATTGTCATTACGCAACAATGCTGCAATTTCTCAGTCATGGCGGGGTTAATAAGTCTTTCGGTTATATTGAGTTACAATAGAGACCACCCTAATGCGTCGAAGAAAAGTTCAAGGGAATTATATTTTCAATTGGGGGCCAATTTATTGCCTGCTTACCAATAACTGGAAGAAACACAAGAATTAGTCCAGGTATCTGTTTCTTCCCCCAATTTCTTAGTGAATCTATATGTGTATTTCGTTAAAAGAAATGTTGAAACGGCACTGATGTTGGCCGGTGACTATACCGGTCGCATAGCCGGCGCCATATTGCACCTGCGATGCAGTAGAGCTCCAGGATGAAAAGTGAACGCTCGTCTCCACGCTCCACAGATCTCTGTAGCAGCAGAGCAAGGCGTCAACGCAAGGCAGCACGGACTGGGCAAAACTTTTACTCGTAGCGGTTTTGCCTCTTTCGACAAAGCCTGTATATGTGCACACAACGTTGTCGTGAATATGTAAGGTGGACTTGTCACAGGCCAATCCGAACGGTGCGAAGTGTCCGGTGAGACCGAAGGTGGCCACAAGTAGCATGTATATAGTCTATAGGCGAACCGTCCCAGAGTCTTCTCACCGTGGTGGCTGCTGCTGTTGCCTTTCCGGATAGCTCACACAAAGGACAGCGCTCTTGACGAATCGGCTAATGTGTGTAGCCACATTAATACTGCGTGCGCTTCAAACATCCCGGTGGTCCGTTCTTCCTACGGAATGACGCTCTGAAACCACAAGCAGAGCACCAATACACTCGCCGCGACAAATATACACCTTCGTCACACAATTAATTTATTAAAGCGCAGGTTTCAATGGCTTCATTCCTAGGGTTTGGCGCGCCAGCTCTGTCGGCATCTTGCCAAGGAAGGTGGACCGGTTGAGGAGATAGTGCAGTAGTGAAACCGGGCTGATCCCGGGCTTCCGCGTTTTGTGGATTTGCCGAGCAGGCACCGTTCTAGCTATGTCGTTGCTTAACGCATCTCAGTTTTGTAGGGACAGATTTGTAGTATATAAATAACCACTTTTACAAAAGCTTAGTTTGGCATGGATTCGAAAATGTGCTTTGGATCTGTATAATACTTAACCATAAGGAGTCCGGGCGTTCATCACCTAAGAGCACAGTCGTCTTGGTTAAAACAAACCATAACCCCCTGAATGAGATTTGGCGTTCTTTCTAGATACGGCTATTCGGCTACAACATAGACAAGCTGCACGACCTGGTTCCTGCTGACCTGATCTCAGTCGAGCATGGTGGCACATACGAAAGTTACGACTACGACATGACTGAGAGGGAACTGATGGATGAGGAGGACTTCTTCGTGGAATTCAGCTCTTTCGGTTATCTAGACAAGGCAACAGGAAAAAAATGCTAGAGCTAAAATTTTCTGCGCAGGGTTATCGCTGAGATCCCCTCTGTTTCTTGGTTTGTCTTTCGCATCGTCTACGCCTCATCGGCTATTGCCCAGCTAGTCAACTCAATTTGTTTCAGCCTTTCTTTTGTACAAAAACACAACAATGCTAGGACACGCATAAAAAGTTGGTAAGATGCAACTTGACTGGATGCTTGCCCCATTACTTGGCAGAAACAAGAGAAGCAGGAAACTACACATCAGTGATCAACAATAAAAAAAATATTTACACTTTTTGGCTCTTTGTCTATGTTCTTACATGAGTGCGAAGCTGGGCTAGGTACGCATCCACCTTGCAGGCTCTATCTACTACAACGACACCGGCGATTTCTCGGCAGGATGAGCACTGAGCGTCGTGTTTTCGGCGCTCTAGAGGAATACTCTGTCGCCAGGCAGTTGCAGTGACAACTTATGTGTGGCGTAGTGTGTATGCCTTGTGACATGAATGTGGCGTGCAAACGCAAAACGTTAATTGTCCTGCAGTGTTTTTTTTTTGTATAAGAAAGCTCCGAATAAAAATTGATTTTAGATATCAGTGCCGAGAAATGTCACCACTGGGATATTTAGTGCGCGTGCCTGAGCGCACATCGGCGCACCGAGCCGTAACGCACACAACAGGAACGGCGACGCGAGGGAAGCGCGCATTATTCTGTTCCACGCGCTTATGCACAATGTACGTTATCGTGAAATACGCGAATCCAAACGAGATACGTCGGACGTACTCCCATTTCAAAAAGAAAAAAGAAAAAGAGAAGAACTGCCGGATCCTTTTAATGCACCTGTGAAAAAAGAAAAAAGAAAGTTGAAGGGATACTTTGGACGTACCATTGGCCACAAGCAAAAAAAGCACCAAGTTTTTCGCTAGACTTACTCGTAAACCCACCGTGGTTGCTCAGTGGCTATGGTGTTCGGCTGCTGAGCACGAGGACGCAGGATCGAATCCCGGCCATGGCGGCCGAATTTCGATGGGGGCGAAGTGCGCCCATAATTTAATTAATTTTACTTGTAAGAGCACGTGCCAACGTATTACAACGTTGCGCATATCGGTAGCGATGAGGCCGGTCCGGGTCAAACACGTGGTTTACGAACGCAAATATTTCGTGAACTCGGCCACTAATTTACCTATTCCGCACTATGCCAGACTGTGTAAGCGGATTGACTCCACCACATGAGCTGGAGTGTGACCAGCCATTAAAACGGTGTACTCCGATGTATCTTACGTTACACCAATCATGGACAGCGCGCTGTGCGAGTGCAATGCGCCCAGCTAAGTAAGCACGACAGCCCCGCTACACCTACTACAACGTGCATTACCGGAAGTACGAAAAAAAAAATTATACGAACAAACATTGGATGCATCGGAGATCGAGAGACGTTTGGCTGCCTGCCAAAGGGTCACCCGACAGAAATATTAAAGAAAGAAAGAAAGAAAGAAAGAAAGAAAGAAAGAAAGAAAGAAAGAAAGAAAGAAAGAAAGAAAGAAAGAAAGAAAGAGATAGAGCGGGGACATCTCTTTCCGCTGGGCTTTTGTGATGTTTCACAGCTGTAGACTGGCAACAACCTTGATTAGCGGTCGCTACAGATCGAATAAAAATAATACAAAGCAAAAAAGGAAAATAGCGGTATGAAGAAAAAAAAAAAGAATTTCAAGGCAAGGCCGCTATCGCGGCTCCGAGTGCGGGAAACCGGAGTGTGGGCCTCTCGAACCCACCTCCCTCTTTCAGCCAGCTCTAACGTTTGCTCTCACCCTCGAACTGCCGCGATGCACCAGCATGTTGCGCTCTGTTATCCGCTGTGTTCACACGGCGGAAAAGAAACACTAAATTCTTTCTCGTGCGCAACACAGCTGATAGCGGGACAGCCAACTACACGACGCTACAAACAAACGATGGCTACGGCGTTGCGTTAGACGAGAGAGCTGCAGACCTGGGGGGGAGGGGGGGTGAGAACCAAATATAGAGAACAAAAAAAAAAAAAGAAGAGAGAGTGATGCTTCAGGGCGTTCGCGCAAAACATATTTTTGTTCTTCCAAACGATGTTGAGCAATGCGTCAGAGGTCATTCGCTCGTTGAAAGAGCACATGGATGCGCAGTTTCCTTTAGTCCAAAGACCTGGTGGTCGGATGAGAGTTTTATGAGTGCACTCTTCTACTTCGGCTCTTGAGGACAAGAACCTACGCCTGAGGCCTTCATTGTTGTTAAGAAGACACAGCGACCGCTAAGCGGCTTTTTTGCGCATTTCAGAGACCAAGAGCCCCTCAGAGGAAAGCTGTGCACGGTACGTTTGTATTTGGATTGTTCTGTCACGGGTTTACTTTCTACATTCGATGGCGTTCGCAACTTATGACGCATTAAATATTTACTTTGCATTCACAGTACCCTATTGCAAGGAAAATATGCATTGAAAAAATTGGTTTAATACTTTGTGCGAAGTTTTGAGTAGCCGCAAGTACTATAGGCCAGCGCTTCGGGGTAGCGCGGGTCTGCGTTCGCATCTATGGATGCCCCACACTCTACAACTCTCTCTCATGTGGATAGCCTACGCGAAGCGAATAGCACCCGCTAATTTTGACAACTCTAATTTTTAAACTCCCCATCGTTACTATTCGTCGCGTCCTCAATGATCCCCAATGCCATCGCCATGACATATTTGCATGATGAGAATGCGCTATTAACCCCAACTGTGACCGACACGATGAATACTATAAGCACACACGTTTCCAGCACTTCTGAGGTTTAAAAAAATCTCAGTGCCCTAACACTCTGTGAAGGAGGTTGGCCAGCGAAGCTGTGTTCGTGGGCCCCTTAATG
Organism: Dermacentor albipictus; assembly: GCF_038994185.2. NCBI lineage: Eukaryota > Metazoa > Arthropoda > Arachnida > Ixodida > Ixodidae > Dermacentor > Dermacentor albipictus. Next base: position 63,770,507 of record NC_091823.1, on the reverse strand, counting down.
GCGAACTGCATTTCCGCCGCGGGTCGGCCCGGCATTGCACCATCTTCGGGATCGGCCCACGTGTGGGCAGTGCTTAACGTCTACTTCACCGCCGCCGCGGGTCGGGCCGGTATTGCACTATCTGCGGGATCGGCCCACATAGGATAGGATAGGTTTTTCTTGAACGGTAGAGGTATACAGCTTCGCTGTAAAGCGTCAAAAATGTTTTGGCAGAAATAAAACAAAGCGAGCCTGAACAGTGGTGGGATGCTATGCCGGATGCCCTGAATTTGGAAAAGTTTGTCACCTACGCGAGGCTGCATCGACGCCCTCCTATGAATGACGCAATAATATCAAGACATTAAAGTCAACCATGAGAACGCCTCCAGTTTCATTGGCTTATTTAGATTCACTCTTGAACTATCATCACAAAGAACTATCATGGTCAAACCGTCTGTGCCTCTTTTAATATTTTTTTATCGCTCCGGCCAGTGCATTACCTGTGCAAGCAAGCTGTAGATGTTTTTTTTTTCGTTCTTTAACGCAGTCGAAAGAAAGCAAAGGATTGACGCGAGAATGCGCCGCGTCTGCATTGTTCGCATTCGATGCTGGATAGACAAGTAATGTCCGAAAGAGGAGACACACCTGTGACGCGCCTCAAGAAGGCGTGAAAAGCTGCTTGCGCTGCCTGTGTAGTACAAAGATAGCGGGACAGTCACGGTGTGGCGATATTATCCTATTGCGTTGATAACAATAAGCGGTGGCGGCGCAAACACTGCCCAATATTATTTGCTTGGAATGAGGAAGCGGCGTGCGCACGGTGCGCTCGTGTTGACATACCTGGCTGTATCTCGACATATTGTTGTTTGCTGTTTTAGGTCTTTCCGCGCTATTGTTGTTCACTGACTGCCGCCCAGCAAACTCAGATGAACGAGAAACTCGGGGCATTCTGCATAGCACAACTGAGGCCCGAATTCACAATAACTTCTTAAACGCAATAACTGTTCGGAAGAGCAAATTCCAGCCAATCCGGGTACCAGACATATTGTGGCAGCACTGCGCGACTGAGGCGGAGAAAGAAGTAGAGTGAGCGCGCGTTGGCTCGGCTGTACTCCGCGCTTGCTGGTCCTTGTCTGTGGCTTCCTCCTGGACCTCCTCTCACTCCGTAAATAAACATTTTTCGTAACATTTTTGGGGGAGGTGCGGGACAGACGCTTTCCCGACGAGCTCAGTTACCTGGCGAGAGAGAGAGAAAGCAAGGGTAGGGAAGGCAGGGAGGTTAACCAGAACAGCATCCGGTTTGCTACCCTACACAGGGAGTGGGGGAAAGGGGAATAGAAAGGGGAAGAAAGGGAGAGAGTCAGCACTGAGTACATGTGGGAGGGACACCTTACACAATGACACTATAAGCGGTCTCTTAAGCCCGTGCACTTCAAGTACCGCACTAGTGCACGAATCGCTTTTCGAGCCAGTGACGGTTGTGGCCACGGTCCGAGTATCTTTGACTCGGTGAACGGTCTCGAGTCTAGTCTGTGTAAAGTTGCCCGCAGAGAGAGGCGTTGGACATCGTAGCGAGGGCAGGTACACAATAGGTGCTCGATGGACTCCTCGCACCCACAGGAGTCGCACATCGGCCTCTCGGCCATGGCGAAACTTGTACAACGTACATAGAGGCTGGTTCGAAACTATGCGGGATCGTCAGCTACACCATGACAGACGAAGACAAAGTAGGACATCTAGTTAAAGGAATCGCTGAATGAATTTAAATTTTTTTATAGTGAAGGAAGACCCTAGTTCTCCCTCTAATTTGAAGAAACATGCCGGGCGTTTGAAGCGCTGAAAATGACAAGGATTGGACCTAAGTTCGCAGGCTTGGACAATGTCACTACTATTGCAAGTGTGTCCGTCCCAGCCCATGACGACATCTCGGTGATGCGGCAAGTGGTTAAAGAGGACCTCATAGGCCTTAAAGTTGTTGACAGCACTCATGTATGCCATCAGTGTGCATTTGACGATCACTCTCATGTGCTGCCGGCCACCTGGGCACGTCATAGTTACCTAGAGCCTTGCAGAGCCTACGCTGATCGTCCACAAAGTAGCAACTTGCGACTGCAACCGACAAGTCTGGGACGCCGGCAAGATGCACAACGATTTGTTTCGCGGGCTCTGCCCTCCTACAACCAGCCTGCGAGTTCGTTTTACCCCGTGACACCCATGTCACCGGTGTCACACGTGGCAAACCGCGATTCCCGAATTTGCTACAGCTGTGGTGTTCCTGGACACATTGATAGGTCTTGCCACCGCCACCATCAGCGTGCTCCACTGTTTAATGTCTACACTCAGTGTGCCCGCTGACGAGCCCTGGCCGTATACCCCACTTCCTTCCAGCGGCTGCAACAGGGACGCACGAACCGCAGTGACTCCCCTGTTTCCGAGTGCAGCCTCAAACCACCGCCGGCGCAACAGCGGTGCTCTCCGTCACCTCGTCGTCGCTCGTTGCCGCCAGCGCCGCTGGGAAACTAGCTGGTGTGACCGACGGGCGTGAGGCGGCAATATATTCATCTTCATCAAGACCCCCTTGTGCAATAACATGTAAAAACAAAGTGTGTGTTTCAGTTGACACACACTTCAGTGTCAGTACTTTTGTTTTAATTGGTACCGGGTCTGCAGTTTCTGTTATGAGCCCGTTTTTCAAGAAATCGTCTTGGACAAAAGTTTTCCTGGGATCGGAACGTTACCTTTCGCGCAGTTGGCGGGGAAATGTTACGCCCACTTGGGGTTTGTTCTATTTCAGTTATAGTAGGGGACCAGACATTTCGGAGTGGATTTACTGTGATTCTACGCCCAACGCATGACATCATTTTAGGAATTGTTTTCTTGAGTGAGTGGGAGGCGACTTTGGATTGTGGCAATGGCGTGATTTCTCTTCGCCGCGACGCGCGAACTTCAATAACAGGAAACATTAGTGATGCCACGAACGTCATCTCCGTGTCGCAAGATGTGCGTTTGCCCTCTCAGACTCCAATGTTTGTAGCTGTCAACACGTCTCGCTCTCATACGGGTTCTTGTTGTCGCTTAGCCAAGCCCGATTATAACAACGCGCTAGAGAGATATGTGATACTCTCTCGCTCCCTCGTTGTCACCACTGATGGTTGTACTCGTTTGTGAACCGTGAATGTTTCAACCCAATGCATAACTTAGCCGCTTGGGCCTGAACTGCCAAGCTTTGGCGAACAAGCCATGGTCAGCGTCGGAACGGTCGAAATGTCAACTGGCGGAAAGAAATTCAACCCCGAGTGCAGCCATGAAAATTCTGCTGACTTTAAGCGCATGATTAACCAGTCGCTGTCTCTAAGCAGTGTGTGCTACAAGGAGTGCTCGCTGGCTACGCCACAATGTTTGATTTTGCTCAAGACTAACGAACGTCCCATACACCAACGGCATCTCGTATGCAACAACGCATCTATACAGGGCAAGCGACGCCAATTCGTCAGAAGCCTTTTCGCGTTTCGCCTTCAGAGAGAAAAGTCATCGGCGAGCAGGTCGAGGAAAGGTTACGGAAAGGAGTAATTGAGGTATCTTGTAGCCCATGGGCTGTTCCTGTGGTCCTAGTCAAGAAAAAGACAACTCGTGGAGATTCGGTGTGGACTATCGCCGCCTAAACACAGTCGCAAAAAAAGGCGTGTACCCCCTACCACAAATAGACGATACCGTCGACTGCCTCCACTGCGCATTGTATTTCTCTTTTGTTGTTTTATGGTCAGGATATTGGCAAGTTCCAATGCAGTCCTCAGACAAGGAGAAGACAGCCTTTGTAACACCTAATGGCCTCTTCGAGTTCAGCGCTATGCCATTTGGCTTATGCGACGCTCCAGTGACATTCGAGCGATTTATGATACTGTGCTCCGCGGAATCATATGGGAAATTGGCATGTGCTATTTAGACGACGTCATTATCTACGACCGGACATTTCACAAGCTCAATCAGCGCCTGTCGGTCGCTCTTGACTGTATCCAGCAAGCTGGCCTTATTTTAAACTAAAAAAAGAAGATATCATTTCAGTGAGCGTCAAGCCCTTGTACTAAATTTTCTGATCTGCAACGACGGCATACGACCACACCGTGAAAAGATAGCAGCGGTTCACGACTTCCAACAGCCACAGACGGTGAAAGACCTGCGAAGTTATTGGGCCTTTGCTCATATTTCCGGCTGTTTATCAAGAATTTCGCACAGCCTGCCTCTCCCCTCACGTCTCGTCTTCACAATGGCACCCCATACTTGTGGACTGCTGACTGCGAGTATGCGTTTCAACAGCTGAAATTTTTGTTCACGTCTGGACCGGTTCTGCGGCATTTTGACCCTGCGGCGTTCATCTGAGTGGCATACTAACGCCGGAGGTGTGGGTGTTGGCGCTGTGGTTGTTCAGATCTGCGGTGGTCGCCAGCATGTCTTTGCCTATTCTAGTCCGACATTTACAAAAGCGGAGAGAAGCTACACCGTTACTGAACTTGAGTGTCTAGCAGTCGTCTCCGCCATTCAGAAGTTCCGTCATTATCTTCACTGCCGCGCATTCATGAGAGAGACTGGCCATCACTGACTCTGTTGGCTAGTTGGGCTGCGCGGCCCATCTGGCCGGTCGGCCCACTGGGCGTTGCGCCTTCCAGAGCAGAGCTTTTCCGACAACTACAAGAGCGGACAATGTCACACGAATGCTCACTGACTATCCCGTCTCCCTTCGCCGCACACTAAGGCTGACGATGATGACTATCTCATTTCCATCTCTTCCGAGTTTCCAGACATTAGTACCTTCGAGAGCGAGCAACGTTGCGACCCTACTTTGAAATTCCTACGGGCAGCTGCACACGAGTCAGCAGGAACAACGACGTTTACTTTTCATAATGGTTTGCTGTACAAAAATTTACTCAACTGATGGTCCCTCCATTGCTTCTAGTTGTGCCCGAAAACCTGCGCCCTGCTGTCCTTCGTTACATGCATGACGATATCACGTCCGGGCACCTTGGCTTCGCACGCACACTACATCGACTTCGCCAGGGATTTTTCTGGCCAAAGCTCTGGAAGACAGTGAAACAGTATGTCGCCAGCTGTACTGTTTGCCAGCTCTACAAGCAAATGACGACGGCTCCAGCAGGCATTTTTCAACCAGCTAGGCCACCGACATTGCCCTTTGAAAAATCCGGCATCGCCTTGCTCGACCTGCTTCCAAATACGTCAGCTGGCTATCGCTGGATTATAGTATGTGTCGGTTAGCCTACTCGTTACATGGACACGGTGACGCTTCCATTTATGACTGCAACAGATGTCTCTCCCTTTTTGTTGCATCTCGTCACACTACGTCACGGCGCTCCACATGTTGCCATCAGTGACCGTGGACGACAATTTACCGCCAACGTCGAAGAACTTTTGCGGTTTTGTTGTTCTGCATATCGTCATTCCGCTCCTAACCACCCGCAAACGAATGGTTTCACGGAGCGGACGCATCGAACCTTTGCCAATATGCTATCAATGTATGTCGCCGATAACCACAGAAATTGTGACGCTGTCTTACCTTTTGTAACGTACGCGTACAATACTGCCACGTGTGAAGTCACTGGATATGTGACATTCTTTTACAACGAAGCTGTTAGGCTCTAGTTGGTCAGGATTTTTCATGTCGCTCAGCAAAAAATAAAAATAAAATAAAATAATAAGAAAAGAAAGAAAAATGGAAAAAAGTGCATATCTCTTTTGGAGTCAGGCATACAACACAGCTCACTACTCATTTCAGTAAAGAAAAGCACAAAACGAGCGTCAAAACCACATGACCTCATGGTTTCACACCTTCATCTGTGTAGGGTAGCAAACTGGACGTGAGTCTGGTTGACCTCCCTACATTTCCTTCCTTCTTTTTCCTCCTCCTTCTCCTCCTCCTTCCTTCCTTGAGCTAACTCAAGCAAGGAACATATCCAAAATTCACAGGGTCAAAATGACAGAATCCACAGAAAATGAAAGTTTCAATACTTTTCTCTTTTTGTTTCACTGATGTCACAAAGACGTTCATAACATTTGACACAACAAAAAAGTGGTCCTAGAATTAGTGCCGACATTGCTTTAAGCATTTATTTATTTATTTATTTATTTATTTATTTATTTATTTATTTATTTATTTATTTATTTATTTATTTATTTATTTATTTATTTATTTATTTATTCTTAAAGCATTGCTGTGAGAGCTGCACACTTCAATACAGTAAAGTGAATCCGTCGAACACACTCGCTGGCAGTACGTTCGAAGGACTTAGTGTCGCACGTTAGTGTCACCTTAGCGAGTGACACTATCGGTGAAGTATACTCGCTCGTAGTCTAACTAAATTTGCCAGTCTGACTGGGGTATAATAGCAGGACACTCGAATGCGCCAGCCCTGAGGGAAGGGCAGATAATCCACCTACTATCTCTCCGGAAGGAGCGAGAGGGACTAACCGAATCTTCGATGCCACAGACCATCCATCGGCAGCCGTGCAACAACGAGGCAGAGAAGGTAGTTTTCGCTGAGTGGTTATACCAACAGCCTGGCCGTTTCTGCCCGTAACGCATTCCAAGTAATTTGCGTCAGCAAAGAGAGAAAGAAAGGTAATAATAATAAATACAGAAATAAAAAAAGAAGAGAAATGCTCCAGCAGCTGGCAAGGAGGCAAGAAAGAGAGAGAAACGAAAGCAACAAAGAAGCTTCCCGTGGAGAGCGGCCGCAGAGGCGACGAAATCGCACAATGCGGCCCGACTCGGTGACCGAGTTGCGAGCCCCACAACAAAGTAGCAAGGCCCTTGGCCGAATGGCTGACTTCGCCCCCCAAAGAAGGGCGAACGCCTGCTGTGCAACAAGCTGCAAGCCACCGCCCAGATGGGTTGGACGGGCCCTTGTTGGTCTTCCGTGCCGGGAATCCCAAGAGCAGCGGAAGCGCATTGACAGAGAAAGCTGTGTCGGGAAAGAGCGGGGAGAGGGCACTTTCGTCGATACCCCGGCGCCACCACCGTGGCACCCCGTTCCCTCCTACCTTTCTCCCAACCGGGGAGCCTACCTCTCCACCGCTTCGTTCACCCCCCGATACGTTTTTCTCTGGCGGTTGACGAGCTTGCGAGTGCCTGCATTTGAACTCGGCCGTGGAGATCGCCGCCCGCCGTCCTGTTGCCGGGTCTCCGGCCTTTGTCAATAACTGGCCGCTCCCAGGGCGCAGAGCGCGGATTCACTCAAGGTGAGCCGAGTCCCTTATCAGCTTCTTGTGTGATCCCTTTATTTGTGCTTGTAGCTACAGCTGTGCGGAACGCTCCGTCGCTGCGTGGTTTCGTTGTTGCCTGTCATTGTTTGCGTAACTGAGATGACTAATAAACCCGTTCAGTTAAAGACTCTTCCTGTCCCCTTTGACCTGAATCCGCCGTCGTAACAAGTCGCTGCGAACCGCGGGTGAGGGGTCACAGCTCGGACTGTTAGGACAGCTGCAGAAGGGCTCGGGAGTGACAGCCGCTCCACGGGCGCGGTGCGTGCCGGATAAGGAATTCGAATGAGCACCTCTATAGTGCATAGTTGCTGAAAATCGAGTTTGCGCAGCGCGAACAAAGATACCAACATTTAGGCAAGCAAACGAGGGACAGCGGTACCAGAAGGCTTAATAACGCCCAACTGGGGAAACCAGCTAATGCTGTACGCCCAGATTAGTGTATAGTGGGATACATTGACTGTCGCTGCCTATCTCGTAAGATTCTGACATATATCACTACTTCTCCAATGTATATTTGCTGTAAATTGTGCCCATCGTTTCATTCTTCATCCTATCCATCTGGAGTAACAAGTTAGGCATGTCACCAGGCAAATCCCTTCAGGATTCAATAAATCTCTCTCTCTCTCTCTCTCTGTATCTCGATCAATCCTTATCTATACTTGGTAATATCTCAGACATTAACAATTCATTTCGGTGCTGCTCTTAAGCCGTTGGTGAAGAGACGAGGAGAGACTCGACGACATTGCGCAGCTTTTACCGGTTGCTGAAAAACGACTCGAAGAGGCTACTGCGTTGATTCAGGCTGATTCAGGATGCTGATGTATGGACACCAGACGCCCATGTAATAAGGCTTGCAAACTGCCTCACAGAGTTGCGCTGAAGTGGTTGCCAGCTCACTGCGGAATACAAGGCAACGTCCAGGTTGACTATGCTGCCAAAGCTGGACACGACACTTCGACAGAAATGGTCCAGATGCCTTTCTCGGGAAAAGACGCGGCGACACTGGTATCAGCACACGCTTGGCGTCTCCAACGATCCCTTTGGGCATATGCAAGCCACCAGTACGGACCCTATGCAAAACAGATCCATTGTGTGACTTCTACACGCCGCGAGGCCTCAATAGAAGGGACCACATCATGCCTGCACCGCATCAAACTCGGCGTCGCTTACGCGAACTGCTTGAAGCGCAAGATGCAACTGACGAACTCCCAAACGTGCTTTGAATGCAACGCCCCGGAAGACCTGCAACACGTTATGTGCGACTCAGCTGCCGCTACGAGTCAGAGAGACGGTCTTTGTAGGCGGCACTACACCTGCAACGGGACTCGAGCTTGGAACTGCGGCACATTCTCGGCTGAGGCTAAAGCACTACCTACGCAATTTGCACCACGAAAGCACTGCTGACGTTCTTGCGGTACAGGACGCTTAACGAAACGTTGTAAATATCTCTATAGTGCCTATGTGTGCGTGAATGTATGTGGTGTTAAGTATTTATCACTGTATATATCATCATCATCCCCGAGCTCCTGGAGTAGCACGTCAAGCGAACAGCCAGGCTAGTATCTCTAGCATATCATGGAAGCGTGTGTTTCTCTCAGGATAAAATATATATTTCAAGCGAAAGAAATCATTAAATAATAAAAGCGCTGGTAATCTGCCTAACTCACGTCTTCCATGCTGAGCGTGCTCGATGTGTGTCGAAGCTTCTTTTAAAGACAGAAAAGGGACTAATGCTAGCAGCATAGCTATACAAGTAGTTCGTTACTCAATATCACCTTATTGAAATTACGGCAGCTTCTATAAACATGGTTCCTCGCCAGATTTTAGATTGCTCGAGGTCTTGGAATGAACGATTAGAGCATGCTAAAAATATAAAATTTCGCCGGGACGGAAGGGCAGTAAATTGCTCTGCAGGTAGAATACCAGAATGTGTGGACTTTATGGTTGCATTACTCTTGGATATCACGGCGCACATAAAAACACCGTTAACGCGGTTCCTCCCTATCCTTCGGTGCATATGGCTAAGATGGTCTTTTTATTTTCTTTTTAGGTCATAATTTTTTTTATTGTCCGTGATACATAGCGTAACTATGGTGCTTGAGATGAATTACTCGATGCGGCGGACATTACACACACCAGAAATCGAAACGCTTATTTGAATAATTATTAAAAAGCACTAATTAACCTTCTTAATTAATTAGATTAGGACACATATTGTAATTTACGAATTGCAGCCGATTATCAAGTTTGCAAGCCATACGAATTCTAAAGATTGCAAGGCATTTGATGAATGTTCTCGTGAAAGTTGCAATAAAAATGCACTGCTATTATAGGTACTTTTTATAGCGAAGCTGTATATGGCTAGGTTTTAACGTACTTTTCGTGTCCGTGCGTTAATAATAAAGAAGGTGAGCATAGGCTGATCCCAGAGGTAGTGAAATGCTGGGCCGACCCGCGGCGGAGACTTCAAGTACTCCGCCAATAATAATAATAATAATAATAATAATAATAATAATAATAATAATAATAATAATAATAATAATAATAATAATAATAATAATAATAATAATAATAATAATAATAATAATAATAATAATAATAATAATAATAATAATAATAATAATAATAATAATAATAGTGAATCAAGACACATTGTTTCAAGTAGCTGTGAAGAAAACATGGACTCACGAGCAGGAGGCCTTGCCAGATACGCAAAGGACAAAATGCACGTGCAACCGCACGCCCGTCGCATGGGTTAGCCGTGATGACACTACATCGTTCGAGACTTCAATGTGGGCATTCCAAAACCAGACAATAAATAGTTTAGCGAGAATGTGCTAGAAGGAGTTTGCTTTGAAGTGCCACACCAATTCACATCCCTCAGCTAATCAACAACGCTCGCGTATAGATTTGATTTTGGCCAAGATTCTGTCTATGGCTGTAACCGAAGAAATCAGTGTATATCACAGTAATCACAAAGCTATGGTCACACCATTATCAAATGATGAAAATAAGTACATGTACCCTATGTGTAAACCTATGCGATGTGCTGCAGCTTCGCTGGTCATTCACCTTCACACAGTGGAACGGCGTCTCAATTTTTTTTCCTCTTACGTAGAACAGAGAGGCGCATGCTTCATCCAAGTACAAGGATCATATCCAGTTCACTGGCACTTTCATTCGCCGCACATGTAACCCTCGTAAATATATCCACAAATATATCTGCCAGATGGCGACCGACCCAACAGCAGCCAGCAGCCCGGCAGTCACGTCAAACGCGCGAAAGTAAGCAAAGACAGCATCGCTTATAAAAAAAAAGAAACCCAGTAAAGATAGAAATGGAAAGAAACTGAACAGAGGCGGTAACAAAAGAAAAGAAATACGGAGCCGTGCAAGGTCAGTTAATTGGCACGCGCCCCACGTAATCAGCTGGTTGTGCGATAGTTCGATTCGTCTGTAGTCTCTAGCGTGGCAGCACATGAGAAAGCCCGCGTAATACACAGGACGAGTCCGTGCCATTACCCGCTGCGGCGAAGCAGAGAAAAAGATAGCGCAACCACAGAGAATGTGACGCACAGGAAATAAAGAAGTAGAAAAAAAAGAAGACATACGACCGCATGTTTTCGAACGCGCAACGTGCAAGTGTTGCAGGCGTGCCCAACGATTGGCATACTGCCACTTGCATGGCCCGAGAAAAACAAGGCAAGAGACTAAAAAGCATCGTTTGTTCCTTACATCCGTCTATCTGGACAATAGTGATATAGAAGACAATCGCGCAGCTAGTGGCGAACGGACTGCAGCTACGGTCATTAAAGGTCTCACCACATTAGATATAACAGATAAAACTTGAGGAAATGAGTGATAACGAAGACGCGGACTAAAGGAGGAACATGTATAACGGACAAGCGCCTCGTCCGTCGTACATGTTCCCCTTTTAGTCAGCGTCTTCGTTAGCGCTCATTTCTCCTAGCAGGCAAAACCAACTCGCCCACATCAAGCTTCTGGTGATAAAAGATTTAAAAAAGCCGTCGACGTTATGATGTTGTGCTTGGCGAAGTGAGAAACCGTATAGAGGGTGAAGCGCGTGAAGAGACTCGGAGAATAATGGTTCAATGGATACATGGGCACTGCAATATCCCCGGGAATGTCGCAGCCGACGAGGCAGATGGACAAACGCACGTTAGCAACGTCGCACCTGGTCTCCCTCTAGCACGAGGTCAATTACGATACAAACTAAGACAGACGTCGGCCCGTGGTGGTTGCAGAGCGTCATGACTTGATCAAAATTCGAAATGGTTAGATCTATTTCCCCTTGACCTTTGGCTTCAGTTTGAAATCACGTCTACCCCGTATACAGACGGAGCCTTTGAAACGCTTGTTCATCACCTGCAACGCGGTACCGGCGTATACAAAACACTTTCTGCAAAAAATTTCAACAGCCAGTTGTCCGGAATGGACTTCTGGCCACACGGATGATGATGTACACCATCTTCTGTTAGAATGTCCGCGACACGACGCACAGAGACAACGTTTAGCAGGTGATTTAACGACATTGGACGGCAGGTCCTTCAGCCTTAGGAAGGTCTCAGGTCCTCGGCCAACAAATTAATTGCAAAGTCGAGCGTTGCCGGCCGTCCGAAGATATCTAGAAGCGAGCAATATTGTCGGCATCTATTAAATAGAGTGCTTACCTGTGACAAGCTAACTCTATAGGATTATACTTTACCCGACTCTGACCACTTCAATGTGTGGATTCATGTGCCTTCCGTTGAATCTAATCCGTGTTTTACGTGTTTTGATTTTAGTGCTGTTATGTGACCGGGCTATGTGCTGACTTCAGTACGCTTAAGTGACTGCACTTTGTTATTGCGGTTTGGAGTTGACTTTCAGTTTTAATGCTTTAAAGTTGATCCTTTCATTTTTCACATCTCCATGTGAAAAGGTGCAGCAGGCGCCACTTAAAGGCGACAACATCTCCTAAGCGCCATACAACAACAACAACAACAACAATAATAATAATAATAGTGGCGTTGGGACTTCCTCGTGCGAACAGGCAGAAGAAAGAGTAAGCGTTCCCGATTTATTTTATTGTTGTTGTTTGCGGGGTCATTGGTTTCTTGGGTTATGAGAGTTTCCTTGGCAGTAGTAGTTTAGGTGACTAACCATTGCAACAGTTGAGCAAGTTACCGTCTGCGATTATGTAAAGGGAAAGAAGCCCGTTTACAGAACCGCCTCGGGGCACAAGCAGCTGTTGCGAAAGGGCTGTAAGGGGGGTAGAAACGGATATCACGGGCGGAAAGGCGAGAGAGCTCGCTATGCCCGCACTTGCAAGGCCGTGGGTCTCTTGGCCTTCGGTCGAAGCTGCCGCAGGTGGTTCATTCGGTCAACGCAGTAGGACGCGAACGCACGTGCGTTGCTGAAACTCTGGTGCGGAGACACAACGTTAGCAGCTCTACCGGTGCACCGAGCCCATCTGGGAACCACGCCTACATCACATCTGTGAAGACTTGACGGCTGCCGAGGGGCATTCTGATTGTCGCGTGAATCATCGACCGAAAAAAAAAGAAAGCACGAGGATAGTGACGGTGTGTGCGGTACGTTGATCCTAGTTTCAACTTATTTTACCGTGTTCGCAAGGAACCTTAACGTTTCCCATTGCTTACGAAGCATTTATTTTTGACGTTACTTCAACAGCGCAGATTTTATTATGCCTGTTCTTGACCTTTGTTCTTTTTCTTTTCTGTGAGGAAGCCTCTCCTGACAACTACCAGTGCTGATTGTCTGCTGTCTACGTGTTGCATTTCACCGAAATTCTCCTCGCCTACTGCTTGTGTTGGCGTGTCAGTAAGTGCTTGCAGGCAAAGTACCGGTGTGGTCGGGGCGCTTCTTGGAACTCTAATACCCATGTTGGCTGTAGCATCACACATGCGTGCGCGGTACGGCAGGTTTTAAATCATTGTGCCCTATGGTTCACTCCGACTGGACGGTTAGAGTGTCAAACCTTCTGTAGAACGCTTCGTTCTCGCTTTTGGGGGGAGAGGCACTGGGCGTCATGTCCAGCAAAGGTATACAACGTATGTTCGATGATTTCGTAGCATCCACGAGTCGCACGTTGTTCGATCGGCCACTCCAGTACGGGAATAATAAATTTTTGTAAACGTCGCTTCCAACCATAAGCGGCACAGCACCGGTCGATGTTTGTTGACACTCGCAGGCGTAACGAAAAAAAAAAAGAAATGGCCGGGACGTATAAGTGGCAATTACAGGCGCTCGGACAACTCCATATAGCTGGAGTCCAGACAGTTGTCAAAGGTGAAGAGTCTGAAACCGTGATCACGTCAATTGCTGACCCAAATAAAGCAAGTGGCACGCTACGGGAGTTTTTTATGCGCTGGCCACGGCCATCATTTACAGTCCTGCAGTGCGCCCTATAATGTGCCCGCAGTGTGCACCCTCTCCCCCTTTTTATCCTTCTGTATTCTTTTCTCACCTCCCTTGTAGGGTAGCAAACAGGGAGCTCGTCATCTTGGTTTAACAAGGCTTGCTGTTGAACTAGTTGGCTCGGGGTATATAGTATACCACGAGCCAACTGGTGGTGTATAGGTATATATAGAAAAGAATATGGACAAGCGTTGTGTTGTTCTATCTTGTCCATGTCGTGCTCTGCGGCATTTTAGTTTTACTATATAGGCAGGTTGGCTTCTTACTTTCGCTCTCTTTCTTTCTTCCTTTTAGGCTTCCCTGTGCAAGAACATTGATTTTTTGTTACGGGAATGATGTATTTAATGACTTTTTTTTACGCTTGCGGGTGGTGCAACACCACCATCACCATGGGTTATATTAACAAATCGACTTCACCTTAACATCTGAAACATTAACCAGCAGCCACATTGCCTAATTGCTGCCACAGCGAAAAACAGCGCTTTGGCTGAATTATTTTATCTCTACCTCACCTCCGATAGGGAGTGCAGTGAAAGAGACACAAGTAATTGTGCCGCGGACTTTTGTTCGTTTCCTTTGCGATAACATCCCACATACGGGCACCCATTGGCCTAATCAAAGTGAGATAAACCTTGGCGTACACTCACAAAATTAATTGCGATCGTTTACGTCACAAAGCGGCTACTACAGAGGGGCGGTTGTACGAGGCTGCCGATCAATTTTAACCCTGTGGATGCTTTCATTGTGCCCCCAAAACGTGACTATAGTTGCATTTCGGCAACCATTGAACGGGCGACCTTGTGCTCAGAAACAGGACGCGATATATTCAGTGCAGCGGGTATGGCCGCCATACAGTGCAAATAAAAAAAAAAGGACTGAAAAAAAAGAGAGAATGAGGAAAAAAGAAAGAAGAAAACTTCCGCCGTTACGGGGTCTTTAGAAAACGCAGAACAATTCGCTCCATTTTTCTTTACAGTTACGAAAAATTGAACCATGTTACATGTTTCTGCACTTAATTTTATTCTGCAACGGTAATCATCCCTAGTCTTGTCATAATCGCTCCCTCTATAGATCCTGTCTGTCGTGCGTCCGATGCTTTCCTCGTAACGAACGTTTAGAACTCACATAATGCTTATAGGAAAAATTCAACCACACACGGCTATTGAAACGAATTGACAAGAGGAACGATGCGTATGTTGGGACGAAATTACACCTGGAACGATGCAACGCTTTGAGAGTTAAGGTTATCTGATAGTGAAGACGCAGGTGGAATAATTTTCGCATTAAATTGCCAAGGTATAGCGGGCCTACAGGTGCCCTGAACTCTGAACGGTGAGGCCGCAGGAGACGGAAGGAGTGGAAACAGCTGTCGCCCCACGCGAAGCCGCGCGGCCGTTGTGACCTTGCGTGACGTAGGCGCGGCTTCCGAGCTCGAGATCTGGCACCTTTCCAGGGGCGCAGATTGGCCGCCAGGCGTCATTGCCTTTTTGCAGGCCTAAACGCGCCAGTCTTGTTTACGCCAATGCGGCGATAGCGCGTCACACTTGCTGATATACCAGCTGAGACCGTACTAGAAACATCCCAGCCTTCTCTCTATCAAAAGCGTTACATTTTGGGCGAGTTGGTTGTACATGGTTCGTATTAGACTTTTGCGCGCACAAAGACAGGACGTCGAAGGAAGAAGGGACACACAACTTGCGCATGTTGTGTGTCCCTTCTTCGTTCGACGTCCTGTCTTTGTGCGCGCAAAAGTCTAATAAGTTCTCTCTATTCCCGGTTTCTCACATGCGCACTCATTTCGTTTAAGCATGTCTACCCTAAGCGGAGAACAATTTAAGACCGATTCTTCCTTCAGTTCTTTTTTTTTTAATTTTCCGCCGAATACTATGGCATCAGTGTCCGGCCTTGTGTACAGTCACTGGCGCAAACTTTATACGAACATCAAAGGTACATTTCCAGTGGTTTAACTTGGATAAACACTGTTTGTAAGGAGCAAACATTAAGTGTTTTGAAACGAATAAGAGTTAAGAAGAAGCTTTAGCTCGGGTGCTCCTGTCTAAATACCTGTAAAAGGAGAATTCGTTTTTCTCCGCTACCACTGCACCAAATTTGACGAGGTTTGTTGCATTTAAAATAAAATCTTATAATTTAGTGACTGTTGTTGTCGAATTTTCGGTTTCGATTGTCAATTTTTATTAAAAATTCGAAAATTCGAAAATTTTAGGATAACGAGATTATCAAGACTGAGTTACAACTGTAACTCAGCAAAGAAAAATGATATCACAATTCTGTGAACTGCAGCTAATAGTACGTGTAAAGCGGACAAACTTAATTTGTTACACATGAATGTAAAAAAAAATTTAGTAATATGAAAACACAGCTTTCAAAACTCAAAACACAACACATAGCCGTAGTACACAACGTAACAAATTCACGTAAGATACAAATTTACAAATCGACTTTGCCCCCTTTTCTTAGTTTCATGGATGCCGTTTACAGAACCACGATATCTGTTCTTGATGCAGAGCCATTAATCTGTAAACTTCGTGCTACTATTTATTTCGAACTTCCGAATTTTCTAAAGAACATTTCACAAAATTCAGGCCCTAAATCGACATTCCGTTTGAAACAGTTACTAGAATTTAACTTTCTCTCCCGAATACGACAAACTTAATTAAAATTGGTCCAGGGGTTATCTCAGACAAGAGTTTTTGCGTTTTACATGTATTTGAATAGGCCGCATCGGTGTTGGGCCTGACCCATCCCGAAATAACTAGCGCCCCACGCAGTAAATTAAAGAAAAGAGGAGGGGGGGGGGAGGGGCTTAAGGTGTATTCGGGCTATGTCGGCGGCTGTACGTAAATATGCTTTTCCAAATGTGGTTTACTTGTGCGCAGGAGAGAGAAAGGGAGGGAGAGAGAGAGAGCAAACAGAGAGAGTGAGAGAGGAAAAGCAGGGAGGTCAACCAGACGGGCATCCGCTTTGCTACCTTGTACTGGGGGTAAGTAACAGTCCGCAAAATCCTCAAGGTTGAGTCCGCCTTAATTTGGAATGTTGGATATTACCGATCTTTCTTTCAACACCGGTAAAAAAAAAAGTATCCAGGCGTCGTGGGCGCGCTGACATGATCTCTGATGCCACGGAAAGCTGCGGGCGCAAGAGTTTCAAGGTGAACCTCACTGGTGACGAAAAACGATAGACACGAGGATCTGAAATCAGTTCCGCCGCAGGCTATATACAAGAAGGCTACGCGAAGTTGGAGACGATACGACCGCTCTTCCTTCTATAGGTATTTTCCCGCTGCGATGGCTCCCTGACTATGACGTTCCAACACACGGCATTCTGCTGCCCAGCACGAGGTCGTAAGTTTGTCGTCAGTTCTGTAAGGGGGCAGAATGCAAAAACGCTCGTGCCCCAAGCAGTACATGCATTTCAAACTAACACGGGATTTTCAAAATAACTTCGGAGCCGTCTACGTTTCTCAAAGCCCCTATAAGGCATTCGTGCTTTGGGACATTAAACACCACTAGTCGACCAAACATCCTTATAATCTGTGTTACTTGAAACTAGAGACAAATATATTAAAATGCTGATGCGAATAGAGCGTTACACATTGTCATAAGTGCGCGTCACCCTCTTGGGCTGAAGCGTTTGTTACATGGTCATTTCACCGGGCCTTGTTTGACTTCATGCTCGAAACAAACATTTCGTGTTCGTGTTACGCCCTTTTTTTTGTAATAGCGTTGTATACAGCGCTATTAGTTTTATCGTGCATCAAGGAAACCATTTGAATAGGAACGAAATTCAGTCCCTCATTTTAGTTTTGTCGGTTTCATCACGTTTTCTTTTCATTTAATTTTGCGTTGAAGCGAAGGCCAGCACGAAGGTCAAGTCGCTTGCTGCTGCGGGCCCTATGTCATGAAAGTCATCGTCTTGCGTGACGTACGAGTGGGGAGGCACGTAGGACGAGTTTCCACTTTGGGTAGGCATATAAAAGCTTACGCATTTAAAAACTGTGAGACGTACGGCTCCCCCTGTCCGTGATTATTGTGATGCTTCACCAGACTACACGAATAAAGGGGCCTGAACCACCCCTTAGGCTTGGTGACAAAAGTCTGCGGATAGCATACGCTGCTGCGAACATCTCCGCCAAATTTTGCAGTCGTGCGTGGCGCGTGTAGCTCGCAAGTGGAGCGCGAAATCATCTGCCTCTGAAACGCCCTTTTCAACAGAATCCCGCTCCTCGATATTTTCTGGACGCTTTCTTTCGGAATATAGAAGATTCGCAAACGCGGCTGCTATTGGCCAATAGATGCACATCACTCAACAAGGATGTTTGGATCAGTGCGCTTCTTCCCAATGTTACTCTGTGTATATAGATTGACGCAGTTTACCAAATAGGCTGAAGTAAGCAAAACTATGTTTTGCGAATTTCTATGATAATTACGTACTTCCGGAGGAAGCCTACTATCGTCTGCTCACGCTCGGCCGCGGCCGCCCGCGCATGAATTAAACTTTGGCCACCCTGCTTATTGGTGTCGTAGCTGCCGGGTCTCGCTAATTTAGACTAAGTTTCAAAACTCAACTAGCCTCGAAACACGCGAAACTTAAGGTCAGACCACACGCACGCTTGACAGCGCGCGCTCACTCCTGCCTGCTCCCGGTTAGACGCCTTGGCAGACTTGGCTTTGTAATGAGCCACTGATAGCGCTTCCAGATACGCAAGTTGGATGTGGCTTTACTATCCGTCGGTCAAGCTGGTGCCGGAAAAGCCGCTCCGCAACGCGTAGCACAGCCAGACAGGAGCATATGTGCGCGAACGCGCACTTTAGCCCTGTCGTGCCCAAAGCAAACGCTACAGTTGCATTTAGCGGTACACGTAGATGTAGATGTAGCAACAGTTCTACGAAGCGCAGATACCGCGGTCGCCGTGGGGTGCCACGACGAGTCCACTGGTTGCGCCCACTGCGGCTCGCTTTGGACAACCATGTTTGGCCAGCTCCCCGCACATCGAGGCACCCTATGTTTGGCCCGTCGTAGGAGGCAAAATCTGAAAGAGTGGCGTCGACGGGTCAAAATTCAAAACCGAATTTCAACTGCGCCACGGTGACGTTCAGTAGGCGGATCGTTGTGGGCACCGCCCCACTCCACCTCAGCCTTCGGAGTGGAAGGCATTGAAGTAGGAAGGCGCGGAAGCACCGCGAACGGTGTGTTTGATTGGCAAAATCTCCGCTTCTGATGAACGCATTGAAGAACCTCTTGCGGCAAAGTAGTCTCCAAAGTAGTCTAATTTAAAATGAAATGTGTTTCTCGGCTTCTATAAAAAATCGTTGAGGGCGCCTTTAAATAAGCTACAATGTCAACTCACACGGTTATCACTGGCACTGTCGACTAGGTCGAGACACGTGGCGAGCATGGCGCGCAGGGGACATTGACCGCTGACACTGTCAGTGGGATGGACACACGTGGTGAGGCCAATAGATTAGATACCGATTATGCATCGGAAGTTGTACCGTAGGGAATCGCGAGGGGCAGCGGGAAGTTATCTCCTGTGTCTGTCCTTTTCACCAACATCCCCGCCCCCCAGAAGCGTTCTTAATAAACATGCTAACTTATCTTCTGCCATTGACACATGTACACCTCACATTGCTGCACTAACAGAAACTTGGCTCCCAACGCACGTGTTTGATTTATAAATATTTCACGACGCTCATCGTTACTCGATGTATCGTTGCGATAGGACGGCTAGACGTGGCGGTTGCGTTCTGCTTGCTATTTCAAAAGATATTCTTTCTTCATGCATTCAGATCTGCAGTGAGTTGGAACTAGTTTTCGCTTCCGCAGTCATCGGTCATCTGAAAATAATTATTGGTGACTGATACTGCCCTCCATCCTCCTCGTTCACATTTACTAACGAACTCCATGATGCTATAAACTGAGCTCGCACACTCTATCCTTCTTCACCGCTTTTTATACTCGGAGACTAACTTTCCAACTATGGTGTGGACTGCTCAACGGCCTTATTCATCGCCGACTTTGTCACAAGCTAAAGAATTCTTAGACCTATGTACGTTGATTTCGCTAACTCAGTAACGCAAGCCACTAGCATATGGCATATCAACTGTTAAAACGCCCATATGGGCTCATTTGTGTTTACAGTGTGTAACAAGTACTACAAATACCCTAGCTTTATTCCTAACTACGAATCCAGGGCTAGCTACAGATCTAACATATCTCCTAGGTATCAGTGGTCACCTTCTGCTCAATTTCTTCATTATAACAGCACGTTAATAAATAATAATATTTGGGGTTTTACGTGCCAAAACCACTTTCTGATTATGAGGCACGCCGTAGTGGAGGACTTCGGAAATTTTGACCACCTGGGGTTCTTTAACATGCACCTAAATCTAAGCACACGGGTGTTTTCGCATTTCGCCCCCATCGAAATGCGGCCGCCGTGGCCGGGATTCGATCCCGCGACCTCGTGCTCAGCAGCCCAACACCATAGCCACTGAGCAACCACGGCGGGTTATAACAGCACGTTCTAAAGTGAATAAAATTAAAAGCATTCTAGGTACAAACGCTTTGCCGCTATTAATAATGAACTATCTTCATTTATTGATCATTTTCTTGTTAATTTCGACACTCGCACTGTCGAAGAAAACTGGCTACTGTTCAAAACGAAGGTACACCAACTATCAGACAAATATATTCCTAAGCGTGCAGTCACCTCTAACCCTCTAGCACCCTGGTGCAATTCGTACATCAGGCGACTATCTAACAAAAACAAACGTTTATACCGTCTTGTCAAGCTTTCAATTCCTATCGAGCGATGGTCGACATGCAAGGCTGCTTCCGATACACACGTGGAAACTCTGAAGCTTACAAAGAACAATTTTTTTGTCTTCTACTTTACCATCGATGTTGAAAACAAATTTCAAAAAGTTCTGGCGTGTTATAAACCCTGCGCACGACCCTTTAATTACATTGCAAGATTCCTCCGGCAACATAATACCAAATAATCTTTGTGCTACCGTACTGAGTTGAACATTCATTGAAAGCTTTTCTTCGAGCACGACTGTTGATCTTCCCGATATGCCACACAGTGGATATTTCATTATGTCACCAATAACTATTGATGCCCCTGGTGTTGCTAAATTAATCGAGTCTTTAAAACACGATTCATCTCCTGGGTCTGATGCAAACAATTCTAAATTCTTAAAAAAGTACTTGCCCTGTTCATTTACACTAACAAAACATTTTCAGCAGTCACTCGATCCTCCAAACCTTCCTTACGACCTCAAAAACGGGAAGGTGGTCCACTTCAGAAATGCAGTAATAAGCACTTGCCTCAAAATTATCGTCCCATTTCACTCACTAGCACATGCTGCAAATTACTCGAACATATAATTTTTAAAAACATCGCCACCTTTCTTGATGACAACTCTGTTTTTGTTGCTGCGCAACAAGGTTTCCGTCAAACATATTCCTGTGAAACACAGTTACTATCATTCACGGATAAATTACGTTGAATTCTAGACAAGTCATCTTGCGCCGATTGCATCTTTTTAGACTTCCCGAAGGCGTTTGATAAAGTGTGCCATCAATTGTAGCTTTATAAATTAAGTCATCTTAATCTTGATCCACATGTCTTTAGACGGACTCAATCTTTCCTTCTCAACCACTGGCAGTTTGTTTTCACTGATGGCACAACCTCACCGCTTACTAACGTGCTATCTGGTGTACCACAAGGATCCGTCCTCGGACCACTCCTATTTTTTATTTATATTAATGGCCTTCCGTCCACCGTATCTTCTGCTTTCCACCATTTCACTGACGACTGTGTAGTTTTGCGAGAAATAAGTAACTTCAACTACAATTATACTCTGCAGACCGATCGCAATTTGTTCTCTAGATGGTGCAAACAGTGGAATATGGAATGAAATATTAACAAATGTAGGTTCATGCGCGTTTCTCGCTGCTCTAACACTTCCCCTTCATATTGTTTTAGTGGCATTCCCCTTGATTGTGTCGCATATATCATATAACACGAAACTTAATATGGAATGCCCATACTGAATACATGACTAATAACGCTAATCGCATGTTATGGTATTTACGTCGGAACTTCTCTGCTACTCCGTCGTCCTTAAAACTCCTACATTATAAAACACTAATACGACCTAAACTTAAATACGCATCATCTATATGGGACCATGCTCATGAAAATCTTTTATATTCTCTCGAACTTATCCAAAATAACTCCGTTCGCTTCATCTTTTCACATAACAACCGCACTGCGGGTATCACAGCCATGAAAAATAACCTTTAATTCCTTCCCACATTTAAAAATCTCGCCGGAAGATCAGTGACCTAACTCTATTCCACAAGGTATATCATCACGTCACGCTACACGACGATCTTATTTCACCACCGGAATGCATCTCCCGTCGCACTGATCATCGGCACAAGGTTGGCATAAAAGAAATGCAATACTAAAGCATTTTTTTTTTCAGTCTTACCTTCCTCGGACATCTGTCGAATGGAACCACCTTCCTCCCGATATTGCAGCCATTGAAGATAATCAACGATTTCTTCATCAACGAAAAGGCTGTGGTTACACCGATAGACCGTCCTTTAACACTTCCACCAAGTTTGCTGAACTTCGGAGAGCGAATGGGTCCGCTGGCTTCAAGGTGTTCAAATGATGCTGAAGGAAGCTGCTCAGTGTTTTTTGCGATGATCCACTTTGTCACAATAGCTCTGAGTGGACATTCCACCTTATGGGACTTCTCCGTGAAGAAGACTTGATGCCAGTCATTACTACACTTGCCCACTGCCTTAGCCAACATTTCTTAGTTGCACTTCTCTAGCAATCTCACGGCGTTCTTCTTTGCTTGGGCAGGTCTCGTCGAAGCAGGCTTAAAGTGTTTTCCATCGCCTCGAAAGCTCTTTCTGTCCTTTCCCATACTGTGTTCGCGGAATTTTTTTTGTTTTGATGTTGACATACTGAGATGTATGGCATTTTTTTTTCTATTAATGTGCTTGTGACCGTCCAAAACTCTTTTCTCGCAGACACTGGTGCGATGGCACACGAGAAGACGGACGTAGCAGCTGAAGCACTAGCCCGGCGGAAGTGTTCCAAAGATCTCGCCCAAGAAGATGTGGTGGAAACGCCTGAAATGAGAGAGAAAGCTCTGAAACGATTACACAACCTCCTTTCAGGTAAGCATGAGCACCTCAGGGGGCATCGGTTTAGATGTCAGAAATGTAAGGATTCTTCCAATTGTTTTCTAAAGAAAAAAGAAAGGGGGGAGTTGCGGGGGGGGGGGGGCTTCGAAAGCCTTACCGGTCGAAGTTATGCGCTATTAAGTCCGTATATTGTGGGCACAGCAGGACGTTCTATCTTCGCCTTTTCGCACTTGGTGTCAAATAGCATCACCTACACGCTCGTGTCATTACCTTCTATATAAGTGAACGCTAAAAAAAAAAAGGCAGCGTTCCGACTTAGTAAAGGTTTTTGGGTATAAGAGTAAGTTCCCACCGTAACATCGGCCATAATTAGCACTACAAGTAAGGCACTTGCGTTGCAGAAACTTGGTCCATTTCATCTATTTCTATTTGCTTAAGGTACATATATATTTCTCAAACAAGCCTAACCTGAGTTGTCTAAAAAAAGGAAGCCTAGGCTAAATGCGACTCACTGTAGTGTCGATGCAAGTATGCTCGTAAAGTCTCATCCACATTAGGCCAACACGACACCTATTCCGGTCTGCCGACTGTCGGCAACAGCGTTTCTTCCTTCGTGTCGGCGTCTCTGTCACGCCGACAATATGCAGACGGTCTTAAGTACACTCGTAGTTTTTACATGCGACGCCGGGCTACCGTCTGGCAGCATTGGCATGTTGTTGTGGCGATCCAGCCTCTCGCGAAGACCCTAATCCCGGATTCACAAAAAGGTTCTTACATTAGAACTGTTCGTAAGAGCAGATCCCAGCCGATGGTGACGGTTGGACATATTGGCGAAAGCGACCGCCCAATGGCGAAGAGCCCTTACAAAAGCGTGGTAACAGCGAAAAAAAATACGATGAAGGAAAAGAGAAAGAAATAAAGAAAGAGTGGAGGAAAAAAAAAAACAACGAGCGTTGTGTTGGGCTGCCTTGCCAGCATCTCTTCCCTTCGCGCTCGTCTTTACCGCCGTGCCCACGCCGCCGTTATGTTGACAAACCAGCTAACCAAACGTCGCGGATTCGTGTGGCGCTTACGAAAGAAAAGACATTGTGAATTCGCGTCCCCCCCCCCCCCCTCCCGTCACCCCCGCAAACCCCAACTGCGCTTTTCTGAGGACCTACACGAACAGCACGCGGACATCAACTATGTCTGCTCGCATTACTCAGGTGAACGGCATCTCCACTACACCCCCGCCGATGACCTCCTCCTGAAGTTCCTGCGCGCTAGGAAGTTCAACGCAGACCGCACTTTCAATTCTCTCAAGAACTTCTTCAAGGTCCGACGAGAAAATCCAGGGATGCTCGACGACCTGAGGCCAAGCCACATTCCTTTCGATAGCGCCTGCCGAAAGCATGGTCTGGTGACGCTGTCTCGCAAGACAGATCCCAACGGACGGGCCGCTGTGCTATTCCGGTTCGGTAAGCTCAGCTCGTTGAATATGCAGGTCTTAGCTAGTTGGTCTGCCTCTAGGTAAGAAAAAGAACTGACAGTCACTTAAACACTCTTACGTGATTTGAATGTGAAAGCATTATGACTTGTCTAGATTATCACCGCACATGAAAACTCCACTTTAATCCGCCTAGCTCTAACTTGTATCAACCTAAATCCACCTTAATCCACTCTTTAATCCACATTAAGTCAATTTTGGGAGTGGGCCAGGTCCGACTTCGTGGTTGTTCGCCGTGGGATTTCGCAGCGCGAGCCGCAGCAAGTCCAGCGCCGGGAACGTGACGTCATCACTAGGTCACGTGTTTTGGTAGCATCGGATGATAACAACGGACGCCGGATTTTGCGCATCGTGGAGCATATAATGCTTTCGCATTAAAATATGCAGATGCAACCCACTTGTTCGACTCTCAGAAGCGTAGCTTTGGCCAAGGAGGTAAATGAATCATGCAACTGACTATTCTGCAGAACGTCTTGCACCGTAGCAATTACCTGCCTGCGTGTGAAGACGGAGAGAAGCGGATAGCACCGCCACTTGGCCAGCTTGACAGGGCATCACACTATCTCCGGTATTGGCATTGTTTACTACGACACTGTAGCCAGGATTGGCACGCCGACTACGGTGGGCCGATCCTCGAGATAATGAAACAGTAAAGCAATTTACTCAGTGAACGACCGGCCAAGCAGACGCGCTAAACCCCGAATCCTAGGAAAGCAGACATATAAATGCTTGCTTTGTAAGGGAATCGTGCTGTTCATGACGCCTATCTGTAGCAACGAGGATATTTAAGTATGATTTGTTTTATCACAAATCAATTCCCGAGAGGACAAGGTCAGCAGCCAGGACACCTGTAAGGTGTGCTGTCTCTGTGTGTCAGCTATTTGGAAAGATCGAAGCAACCGGCAGCCACGCGGTCAGAAACGTTCTGGAGACTTCGCAAAAAAAAAAGAGAGAAGAAAGAAAAAAAAGCTTCACTTTCAAATACGTGATCAAGAACAAGAACCATCAAACTGCCTCTTAAGAGGAAGCGTTAGCGCGGGGGCTTGTTCTAAAAACACGGGAACGAAGAAATCACATCTCTCGGAAACCACTGCACCGATTTGGATGAAGTTTATTACATTTAAAAGGCAACTTAAAATCAAGTGGTTGTAGGAAGCGAAGAGCTTACTTAGGCGGTCACAGTTTTTTACAAGAATTGTGGAAAAATGCTCATTTGAAAAGATTTTTTTTTTCAATTTAGAAATTGAACGGGGAAAGGAATTCAAATTCAGTAATTGCAGGAGACATCCCCAACGCCGTGTGGTTTTACTGAGACCATGTCCAGTTGCACTGTTTCAAACATGAAACAACTTCTAATTTAGCAATTATAAACATAATAGGAGCATAAGAAGTTATTAAGCTTGCAACTCTAACCGAACGAAAAATCCGAGCACACGTAAGCACTTCTTGTGAGTTATGAAGACGCAAGCAGTAATGCCCAATTGAACTTCGCCGTGCGGTCCTTCGATTTATGATCTGCACGCGGGCAAGCAAACGCGTATAGGCTCTCGGCCAACGCCTCCCAGATAGCACAAGGCCGGTGCACTTCGATCCGTAACGTCATGCTACCTTGCCTGATTGCCATATAATCTAATGGGGACACTCCCGAATAAGCTGCGGTGATTTTGACGTCACCGCTTTCGTCACGCCAGGCTTGGCAGTGGAAATCTTGCTCCAGGTAGCATAATGTCATAAAGCGGAGTGCACTGGCGGGCTATTCAGGAGGCGCCGCTTGAGCCCAGTGCGTATAAGGCACTCGGCCTTTGAGCGCGGGGTCGTAGGCTCGAAACTCACAACCGCCAACGTTTTCCCTTTCGAATGCATTCTGCTTTCTTACGCAATAATTTCCTTACAGCGATTACCGAGGCGAAGTTAGAACACAGGCGAGAGCTTGCGCGAACAAGGAAAGCGCGGATAACACAGGTCTCGAAGAGCGAGGGTGACGCGGGGTCGCAGCGATGCCCTCACAGAACACTTGGCGCGCCAGTGCAGCAGGCGCTGTTGCCATTCGCCCGGACTCGTGACGTGGCGCGCACGTGACATAGCGTTGCAGTCAATGAGAATTTAGGAACTGTTTCGCTGCTAGAAACGCCGGACTTTTCGCTCAGTGGATAAGTTGATGCTTTCGCATCGATACCACAAAACCAGGTAGAGATCTGCTCGAAAAGATCCATATTAATCTGCCCTATACGATAGACCAAAGGGAAAAGGTACCACGTGATGTGAGGAGACGCATCAACGTGTACCGCATCCCACGGAACATGCATCCCGCATATAACGTCGAAAGGAGAAAATCAAAAGGGGAAGCCCTGCAGAAGAAATGGGACGACCAACCTAACACCCTCTATGTGAACGCCGCAGGGCCAAAGAATGGAGTGATGACTATTGTGGTCTCAACGCTTTCAGGATCGATGGTGAATTGCGCCTCGATGAAAATGTCCAACCCCACTCACGCAGAGGAAGCAGCTATTGCATTAGCTATAGCATCTAACCCGAACGCCGATGTGCTCACTGACTCCCAGAACGCCTGTCGCAATTTCAATAATGGATAAATTCACAGGTCAGGTTTGTCATTGCTGACTACGCATCCACCCAGCCAAGCCTCAGTCATCTGGTTTCCAGGTCACCTGGAACTACCAGGAGGAAAGGAAGCCGCTCACAGGCATGCGCGAGCTCTTCTATACCGGGCGTCTCCCCCTGATGACCGTGAGGGGTGCTGCGACCTAACTGCTTTAGCAGTGTATGCTGACAATCTCGCACCATACAGAACAGCCAGGAAGGAGTACCCAACACCACGTAAATCCCTCAATGGGTTGGAAGAGAACACTGTTAGGAGACTACAAACTAATACATACCCAATGCCAGCTAAGTTACACCAGTGGTACCCTACACTATACTCCCCGCAATGCCCACACTGTGGAGAGATAGCTAACCTCCACCACATGGTGGGGGCTTGCCAATTTAATCCCATAGTTGACCCCATTCCAAATACCTCAAAAGAACAGTGGGAGGCTATTCTGCTCAGCGATGATCCTGACCGTCAGCACTGGCTGGTGGGGAGGGCCAGCGCAGCAGCAGTAACCAGTGGGCTACCGGACTAGGCGGCCCACCCACGAGTTCTACGAATATCCTGCAAATAAAGATGTTTTCAATCAATCGCATCGATACGAACAATACAGGGTGTCCAAAATTACAGCTTTATGGTTTTCTTAAAATTAGCCACTGGGAGGCACGCGAAGAACACCTGTGCAGAGAGAGAGAAGAGAAGACGGAAAGGCAGGGAGGTTAACCAGACTGAGTCCAGTTTGCTATCCTACACGTGGGGAGGGGAATGGGGAGTGAAAGAGGGAGAGAGAGAACTTAGGTGTAGGATGTCTATAGTCGAGCACTCAAGTCTGTTGCCCTGAGGTAGCGAAAAAGCGCTCGAACTGCTTTCTGGGCCAGTGAACTGTGAGGCCAGGGTCCCAAGATCTTCGCTTCAGTAAATGGCCTGTCATCCAGTCTATTTAAGGCACACTGGAGAGTCTCACGTTGATTATCGAAGCGAGAACAGTGGCACAGAAGGTGATTGATGGTCTCTTCACACTTGCACTTGGCGCACATTGGTGAATCCGCCATTCCAATACGATAGCTGTAGGAGTTAGTGAATGCTACTCCTACCCACAGCCGACACAGCAGTGTTGCGTCACGTCGTGAAAACACCTGTGCAAATAAGTTATGTAGTCAGGAGGACACAAAGTGAGATGATAACTATCGCTGTCAGCAGCCCAATTAACTAACACGGAAAAATTAAGTTTTTGTTGACTGCAGTAAGTGAGTATGCCTTTACTGAAAAGTTAGAGGCGGTCATGTTTCTATACAGTAGCAGTTGGAAGAATTATTCTAGCGTGTCTGTGATCCGAGATATCGACTCCAAATTTTAATTGTCGTTCGCATGATTTCGCATGCAAGAGAGTGAGGATCGACGCAAAGCTCGTCCCTGATGTGAAGAGGCTGTTGCGTGCGGCATTTAGTCTGACAACGGGGCGGAGGGATTGGCAAATATGATAACTTTCCCCCTTCCCTTGTCGGCTGGCGAAATAAAATACCGGAGAACCCGGAACCGCCATCGTAACACGCAACCCCGCAGCATTTAACGATGGCGGCAGCTACCATGCCGAGATCATGGCGCGAGCGGAGAAGCCGGAGGGCAGTGCGCGGGTTTAATGGTGACTAGACGAGCGGGCATGGTCCTTGCCTGGGCTATGCAAGTAATGTGACTGTTGATTTCCAAGTACTGTAACTTTTATTGAAATCAAGAGCAACAACTGCACAGCACACCGCACTGTCATATCTTGATTTCGACAGCCGATCTGCAGCCGACTTTCCTTAAGTCGTGTGCTTCGTCTTAAATTATTTCTCATTTGTGTTAAGTTTATGGTCCTGTCTGTCAAGACAACTTTCCAGCCATTTTTAATATATTTAATGGCACAAAAGGCCCTCCAATTAGTGAATCTTTACAGAAATTATCTAATTTTCTTCCTAAGCGTCTGATTAGTTAGACCATGCGAGAATAATTTGAGATTGTCCGTAAACGTTAACTACGCTAGTAGCGAGATCTTGTGACCCAAGTTTAAGCCAGGGGAACACGAAAGAGAGATAGAGACAAAACAGAAAGACAGGGAGGTTAGCCAGTGTAAGTACCGGCCAGGACGCGAAGGGGGGGGGGGGGGTAATACCGCAGTGACTTGCCCTATTCCAGTAAACCTCCGGTGTAAACTGTTGGCCCCTGGCATAGTCGTTACAACTCAGTCCTTGTATGATTTTCCTTCGACGAGCACATTCACAACGATCTAGTTTTGTTTTTCAAACGCATTGTAGTTTCACTAAGCGTCACTAGATGTCGCTACTGGCCTTGATACTGCCCTGCACGGCTAGGATAACCCAGGAAATCCGCGGGAGGAAGCTTACAGACAAGCTTAAATTCAATAATGTCTATGATCATAACGTGTTCTTTCCTTGTTCTTATCAGGAGCCTGGAACACAGATATCTGTTCGCTAAACGACTACTTCAGAGTATGCGTAGTGCATGCCCTGCACATTGTCATTCAGGAACCGTTCCAAGTCAAGGGCGTCGTGGTCGTGCTAGACCTGAAGGGCCTCGGCCCCTACCACTTCGCTCACTACACGCCTTCTAATATGAGAAAGTTCTTCACTCTTGTGCAGGTGAGTGGCACAC
Source organism: Dermacentor albipictus (assembly GCF_038994185.2). Lineage (NCBI taxonomy): Eukaryota > Metazoa > Arthropoda > Arachnida > Ixodida > Ixodidae > Dermacentor > Dermacentor albipictus. The sequence goes on along the minus strand of NC_091823.1, from coordinate 63,740,880 downwards.
CTTTCATTTTCCTAGCTGCTGTGCACCAAAATATGTCTGTTATCCTTACCCAAACGCGCTTCCACAGTAACGATCCTCAAGTTTACGTTTTCTTCAGGAACGGTCAAAAGCAGTGAACTAACTGGTCGCGTTAATCTGTCCCCGTGTGAATTTCCACTATCTCTTCCTTATTACAGGATACTTTCTGTTAATGCAATTGAGTAATTTATTTATTTCAATACCGTCAGTTTCATTTCGAGACCATAAGTGGTGGGCGTGATTGTGCGATTTATACCATGAAAAAAAAAAGGCGCAATTTCTCGGATTACGCGGAACACGTCGTAAGAATCGCGGCGTACACGCAATGATCGCACACGTGCGTTTTGAAGAAAGCGCTTACACTTCCTAATAGATTTTAGCACATAAGTTAAAAGTGGCACAAGCAACTAAACAAGTATATACCAAACACTGAATTGAGCAGTACATGAATAAACTGATGTGATGTTCATCAGCTTCTTCTATGTGCAGTGCTTAAGTATTGGATGTACCATGAGGGTGTTGACAATGTAGACGTATTATTATAATAATGTGTTTAAAAACTGCGTGTCATTCGCCTAAAATGAGCAGTTGGCCAGGATAACTTGTGGGTCACTGGCTATATGACAAATCAATCAATCAATCAATCAATCAATTCCCACCTAACTTGGTACGATGGCAGCGAATGTGAATGTATATTTCTGCTCTGTGCAAATGTGAATTCCTGCACTATTAAGATTTCGCGCTTCTAATTTAATGAATCACAGGGTAGGGCGTAAACAGTATTACGGATTGAAATTTTGAATTCCTGGATATGTGACCGCGCTTATCAAGAATCCAGCTTTTCTTTTTCTTTTTTAGGCAGACCACTTTGACCCGTCATCTTATGTGGCCGACTAAAGGTGTACCTTCTGTAATGTTACATTATTCACAAAATGTTACTTACGCAAGTTCAATCGGCAATTGGCCCTGCCGTGGAGATTCGTTTTGTCATCACGCCTAGTGGTATCAAGAGTGGCTCTCTTCGGAAGGGCGAAATGCTCTCACGTGATAGAAGTGCTGTGAATACTGTCCAGACATTGCACATTGACGAAGGTTCTACCCCCGGATTTTTTCGCAGGGCGGCTGTTGGTGAATGAATGAATGAATGAATGAATGAATGAATGAATGAATGAATGAATGAATGCACACCGTAATGGGGGACTGCGGATTAATTTTGACGACCTGGTTTTTTTTCACGTGCACTTGAAGCACTGGGCACGAGCCTTTTTTGCATTCCGGCTGGGAATGGAACCCTTGTCCTCCTCAGCAACGCAACTCCATAAACCAATGAGCTACCGCGACAGGTTGTACAGTGACAATGACTTGCGCAAAATTTCTTTACGTATAACCTTAACAGGAACTGCGCACGTTGATGAGGAGCGTCAGTGAGGTAAAAGGTGAGCTCATTCTTGAAAGAGTAATGAAAGAGCCGTGCGCAACATTGAGTTTTTTAGCATGGTGTACGCATATATATTCAATAATCGCTTTCAGCACTTTGTTTATGGTGCCTGTATATTAGCCGATAGCTCGCTGAAAATTGTAATTTAGGCTCCAATGTGTAGTCCACTAAAGCTTTATTATTACCGTAGTTCACTGCATCCATAAGCCCTAAAAGCCGTACTCGAGGGTCGGATTAGCGGCACGGCCTTCTCGATGCATCGTTGACATTATACTGTGCGCCGTTGTCGAGTTATTTAAAACTGAGGTGAAACAGCGCGAAAAAGACGAGGACACAAGGAAACAAATACCACAGACAAGCGCTACCTCAGTTTTAAGTATGAACCAACTAGCCCTCATCAAGATCTTACTAATGCGAGTTATTGTTTCCTAAACGTCTGCCAACACTCCGCATCATCATCTATTGACTGAAGGTTCACGAGATCAGCACACAGTGTTGGCAAGGGGACAACATGCACTAGCGGAAAGATCAGTGAATGTTGCGTAAATAGGATTCCCAAGCTCGATAAAATTAGGTTACATAGTAAGTGTATCACGGGGGGGGGGGGGGATTTACATGTGCAGGACGTGGTGCGCAATGCGCATATTTTGTGCGTATGTTTAACTTGGATTGACAATTGATCAGGAATGCGTTTTCACTTTCTCTAGGACTGCTTTCCCCTGCGAATCAAAGGAGTTTACATCATAAACAGTCCTCTAATATTTCAATTCTTCTTCGCTGTCGCCAAGCGTCTCATGAAGGCGAAACTGTTGCAAAGGGTAAGCACCATTGTTTTATCCAGTTCTGTTATTAGTTCGATACTTCTACTTCTATCAGAAGTGCTCTTTCACTACGAGAGCATTATCACTACAGCCAACAGAATTGGAACTACTATTAATCTACAGACCAGGGTCCCGAAGTCAAAGACTGCGATGGAACCTTCCTTTAATAAAGAAATGTAGGGACAAGTGAGAGAAGCAGTAAAAAATTGAATTATGGGGTTTTACGTGCCAAAACCACTTTCTGATTATGAGGCATGCCGTAGTGGGGGATTCCGGAAATTTCGACCACCTGGGGTTCTTTAACGTGCACCTAAATCTAAGTACTCGGGTGTTTTTGTATTTTGCCCCCATCGAAATGCGGCCGCCGTGGCCGGGATTCGATCCCGCAACCTCGTGCTTAGCAGCCCAACACCATAGCCACTAAGCAACCACGGGGGGTAAGAGAGAGAGAAGCAGTAAACTAGATCCAACATTGTAACAAATAAAAAAGAACAAGGAACAAACGCTATTGCGTGACGTACATCGTAACAAAAGTGCAACAAATAAAATGCAGTGTCAAACACAATGCTACAGTTATAAGAAAAAGATATTATCAAGAGACAGATGAATAAGGTGACGGAAAGCAGGGAGGTCAACCAGACGAGCGCTCGGTTCACTACGTGAAAGGGTGAACAGAAAGAGAAAAGATGGCGAGAGTGAGCACACTAGCACGTGGGAAGGAAGCACTAGACTTCTCACGGTCACTCAGGCGAGTGAACCTCAAGAACTACACCCAGGTACGGTTAACCTCTAGCGCCAGAAACGGATGTGGCCACTGTCCATGTATTTCTGACTCTAAAGATAGTCTCGAGTTCATCCCTCTTCAAGTAGTCCTGAATTAGAGGTGTTGTATGTCGTAGCGAAGGCAAATACAGAACAGGCGCTCCATTGTTTCATCGCGCCCACAGGAGTCTGATGTCGAGCTGTCGATCATTCCAATATGCGAGGAGTAAGCGTTTGCAAAGCGCATTCCCAGCCATACGCAGAACAACGACGTCGCTTGCCAGCGGGAAAAGTTAGACCACACTAGTAGCCGTAGCGAGGTGTACAGCTTACACAGCCGGCAATTGGAGACACATGGAGAACTTGAGAAACTTGACTTTTTGCGAGCAAGAAGATGAAGTTCCCAGGCAGCATGGTGGCCGACAAATTGCCGTCTATGTCTATTGTCTGATACAATCAACCATTTCTCCATATATTGTTGAGATGGTGTGTTCTTTTGGTAAGTCCTACGTACAACAATAGGGAATGACACGGACATCGAGCAATCTTCATCTCGTTATACTGCAAAAAATATGGCTGCTCGGGCTGGTTAATAAAACATTACTTGCGACAAGGAAAAAAAAACTTTATTCGGCGAACGTTCAAGGAAGGAAGAAGGCGACAGTACAGAGCGCACTCTAACAACCAAGTTCTGCGCACTAAAATGAATTTTTTCCTAATCTGAGCCATTATGTTATCGTGCGTTTAGAAGACTCAGTTAATTCTCTTACGAGATGATTATTCTCCTCGGTTTGCATAGCTTCTGACGGAGCAGGTTGTGGGTAGGCATGCTGAGAGTCCGAGACCTGTAGTGGATTCTTTTCCCACAAGTACAGCGGGAGACAAAACATCCGAGAAAAGCCAAGCACTTACGAGTTGTGAGTGCGAAAGAATTAGTGTCCAATTGAACGCCGCAGAGTGGTCCTTCGAGTTATGAACTCTCCGGTGGTAAGCGAGCGCGTTGGGATGCTTGGTGCGTTTTGATTTTGCCTTATCGAGACGCAGTTAGAAGAGCAGGCAAGAGCTTGCGCGCACAAGGAACGTGCGGATAACGCCAGCTTCCGAGTGCGAGAGCGAGGGTGACGTGGGGTCGCGGCGATGTCCTCTCGGCTCGTGCAATGCCGCGGCAGCAGGTGTTTCCTTTAGCCCGCTCTGAGCCGTCGAGGGCCGAGCCAGCAAGCGCAAGCCAGCGTCACGAGCGTGCAAGGTGCGCTCGTTACGTGGTGTCGCAGTCAATGGGAAGTTTCGCTGCTACAGACGCTGTCGGCCTTTTCCATTTAGGGGCCATTTGACACTTTCGCACCATACAGAAAAACACAGGGGGCGAGGAATGTTGCTGGGGCAGTGAAAAGATGGCGAGCCTTGAGAGAACTTTATTTTGCGTTTACATGCTGCTTATGTGAAAAGGAGTAGCCAGCACCTACTGTTGATTCGAACGTCGCTTGGTTATTCACTCGAGGTAAAGAAAGCTAGACACAAGTATTGACTCCTTATAGAGTGACTTCAAACGGGAAGCTTGGCAAGTTTGCTTTAATCGAATAGTTACCTTTCGACTTCCGAGAGGCCCGTTGTCTTGAAAAATGGCCAGTTCTTTTTTTGAATATCTATTGAGCGTTGAACTAACCAGGTGATGTCCTGTTAAACATCTATCGTTCCAGACCTGCTTTATTGAAAACGACCTCGACAAACTGAAGAGCCTTGTGCCTGATGACGTCATTCCAGAGGAGCTTGGAGGAACGAACGAGAGCTACGACTACGACGTGATGGAGGAGGATCTGCTGCGAGAAGAGGAATTTTTCCAGAATATGAACTCTTACGGGTATCGCAAAAAGCCAAAAACCTGAAAGCGTCTTTGAATGGAGTGCCACATATAGTATGCTTTAAAAAGCTTAACCCACGGAGTAACAAACATTTAGGAGCGGAAACTAGGCTGTTTGTGGCAACCGGAGAATATCACAAGCCCGCGGAGCAACTATCATGTTGGTGGTATATGACGGCGAGAAAGAAATTACCGCCGTTTCGGTTGTCAAGGCAACCGGTCGGCAGTTGTGTTTCTCGCGTTTGGTCCACGCGCCTGACACATGTTCTACTGAGGGCACTCACGCACGTTTCTTTAGCGGTGGCAGCCTGGACAGCGATTAGTGCTACGATTCAACCATTTGAGCACAGTAAAAAATAAAACACATTCTTTTCGATGACCGCTATAGTAAGGTGATCTATAGATTCCGGTTGTACGCGGCGCTATTCTTGGACACCCACGCGATGACTTTGATTGGGCGGGTGTAAGCGCTTCTGGCATTCATCGAAGGCAAACATGCTTACAATTTCTTCGAGCATATGACCAAAATGATTTTCCTCAAGCTCACCCAAGCTCAGGCCAGGTGGGGAACGATCTCAGAACCTTCACAACCTTGTGAAGGTTGTGGGATCTTTCCCCACTTGCGGCATATTGTTTTTTCATCCGCTTTCATTTCCATTATCCATTATCGTTTCTTTATTTCATTTATTAAGCACAAGTAATTTCCTCTATGTTGTCCTTGGTGTCAGTGTTTGTTGGCTTCTTATGGTATCATTTCTTGGAAGCATTCTCCACTGCCTGCCGACTGGCGCGACTGAAGCTACTGCACAGATTATAGTCAGGAAACGGATATGAAAGTCTGTTTCTCACCTCTTCTAGGAACTTGGAGCTATAGACGCGAACGCGTTGAAGGAAGTCATAGCGTGATGTTATCTTTATCGCACTTCGCGTTGGTGGGCATTACTGAATTATGATGCCTTGACAATTTAACGGTAATGTGCGCAATCGTGTTTAGAAACACGCGCACCCCTTCTTTGATTTATTCTCATTTATTCCCCACATTGGTATCTATGTTTATGAACGGCAAGTCTCTCTTTACCCGGCTCCTTCATTAACGTGTAACGTGTATTATCAGAGACATCAAGAAGAATAAACCTGTTATGCGTCGAGCTCCCAGCTAATTTTGCTGCTGTTGGTCGACACTTAGCGAACGAGCCAGCGCGACAACAACTAGTCATCGGTAGCGAACATTTTCAATCTTTACATGATAGCATGTGCATTCCGTTAAATGTCGATCTACACATTCCACCACAGGCTTCATATGTTTTCATGCATGAGGATGTGGCTGCAGCCTTATTCGTGTTGTAGTTGTGTGAGGCGCCTCGTCAACTATAAGTACCCGTTTGTTTTGCCAGCAAATAAATATATTCAAAGAGTATCATATTTGCGTTTTCTCTGGCGTACTTTAACCACTGTGAGGAGACTCGGAGGCATGCACCGTCTTCGAGTGTGGTGTCATGCTCGTGTGGCAGTGCGGAGAACCAAGGACTCCGTATACAGCGTGATCAGCTATAGACCATCAGCCTAAACCCGAGGCATATGATTTTATAGAGTGTGTTCAAACCGGAAACGTTCCACGTCTATTCTATCGAATATATGCCTTTTTGACATCCGAGAGCTCTGTTTTCTTAGAAAATGATCAGTTTAAATTTCATGACAAACTTTCTTTGAGCGCTGAACTAACCAGGTTACGTCCTCTTAGGCATCCATGTTTCCAGACGCGCTTCGTTGGCAGCGACCACGACGAAGTATGTTCACAGTGCGCGGAAATAACTTTTCCTGGCGCATCGCTTTCCTTTCTCTTCGCAACCCGCTTTTTCCTTTCCTTCTACCCGAAGTAAAAGCGCATCCACCTCTTCATTTTTGTGCTCTCTTCTCTCCCTCATTGCTTAAATCTTGACTCGAGCATAAATTGCTGAAAGCCATCCGTTCGCTAAGGATAACCTGTAAGAAGACTGTAGTTAATTTCCAGGCTGAGCAGGGTGGTGAAAAGTATGAAGCTAAACGACCGGACGACTGTCTAAAAGCACACACAAAGAAGTGCCGTGGCTGTTATATCAACAGAAAACAGGGTTGCTCAGCGCTACTTTGGGTTTGTTTGTGCAAGCACACTCACAATTCATTTTTTTATGTATCTTCTCTTACACTTCGCCGCGTTGCGTTATATTTTTTGGTCACACTTACATAGTGCACTTTTCGTCGTTCTGATGAAGAGTGAATAAGACGCGACGCCCAAGCACAAGCGGCGCACCTAAGTTGTTGCACGAAGGAAGAATCCGGGTGGCAGGTGAAAGGTCGTGTCAGGGTTCAGTTAACATAACTGAGGACGGCATGAGACCATAGAACACATTCTGTGTTCTATTGCCTAACCTTATAGCTTTCAACATGTTCTGCGTATCAGTCTTGGTCGCTTAGGCGACAGACCGTTCTCTGCAGAAGCTAAGATCCTGGGACCTTGACCGCATATCTCTATGTTTTGCATAAGGCCACCAAAGCGCTAGTGCTATTTTTGAAGACAAGTGGACTAGAAGAGCGTTTCTGAGGGAACATCCATCTGCAGATGCGTACACAATTACTATTTTTCTTTCCTTCCTTTCCACCTTCCTCACGTGTAGGTAGCCAAACTGGGCAATACCTTGGTTAACAGCCCTGCCTTTGCTTCTGCTCTCTCTCTCTCTCTCTCTCTCCACTCTGTGTACTAACTACGGGAGGTTCTTGCATGACATAAGCGAATACACTTACATTTGTGAATGCATAAACTAATTAGTTTCGCCATTTGGTAAAGTTTGGGTCATTAATGTAAACGTCTGTCGCGTGCACGTTCAAGGTGCAGGTCGCGTGCTTCAAAAAGGATTCCTGGACTGAAGGCAGAATTGCAAGTTAAATCAGAAATGCGCGCTACATTTGGTAGCTTGAGCTTTCAGACGTTTAAACATGTTTTACCACAACATTTACACAGTCAGCAATGAATGACAGGACTAGTACAAGTCTAACGCTGAAATTCAACAAACTTTTTTGGCATAGGCGAACTGTTTTGCAGCTGCAAATGGATACGAAATACGACTTCAATACGGCACAAACCTTAAAAAAACTGACTTTAATATTAGCGGGAATAATCAGCGTGAATAGGATATGGAAGGAGAGTATGCGTGAAGGAAAAAAAACAAGAATAAACATACCAACACCAAACAAAACATTGCCATACTTGTAGTGGAACACATGCATAGCTGTAATTTAAAACTTGTTTTAAATTACAGCTATGCCATAATGTGTGAGCAGGGGAGACATTCTCTCTTTTCTCCTCATTTTATATCCCATTTCGCCTACTCCAGCGCATGGTAACAAACTGCATGCTTGTCTGGTAGACTTCTCCGCCTTTCCAATGATTGCTCTTTTTTTTCTCGTGTATTTCGGTGCATCCTAGAGTATAGCGAAAGCACAATTGACTACCATAAACCGCAGACCACACTGGCCTAAATGAACTCAACGTAAACGCTATTTGACAGTGATTTATTTACTTACCATGCCGAGAAACAACCACATAGTCTGAGTGCTTGCGAAAGCGTATACACTAAAGAAAAATAGCAAAACCGCAGAGGAATGCAAGTAAAAAGAACAATTTGTAAGGAACAGTGTACATACAACAAAGTGCAAGGCAAATCCAAAAAAGGGGGGAAGGGAAAAAGAAGGCACTTGAACACTGTGTGCGACTATCACAACAATGCAACACAACATCATCACAACAATGCAAACCTTCCCACAATGCAAACCAATGCCACAATGCAAACCACAACCACAATGCAAACCACAATGCAAACCAATGCAAACAACACAACATCACAACAATGCAAACCTTTCTTGATGCTACCGTGGATCGGTTCCAGCCGATTGCTTGGAATTACCTTAGTCATCCCCAATTTCCTCGACGACCCAAGAAGTAAACTTTGGAAAAGCGAAACGTTATGCAAGGTACCTTAATATACACGAGAAAGGCAGGCCAGGTGCTAGCGCGATAATCATCCGTATACCGTCGTGTTGAAAGCAGCTGCTTTCGGTGCACGAGGACCAAAGCGCAACTTTGTGTCGCAACGCTTGTTTTTCATCTGACGTTGGTTAATGCCGGCGTTAACGATGAATTAGTTTCAAAGCAGGGCACCGGCATCACCGCAAGGTAATGTGAAACCCATCTTGCTAACGTGTTTGTTACCACGATTGACCTATGTAATCTAACGTCATTTCTAGATGCAGGTTGTGCCATCAAAGTATTCGTGTTAGATAACACGGATACATCTGCACGAATTTAACCAAGTGGGCGCCTTCATGCGCAGTGTCAGTCCTTAAAGCGCTATATCAATTTTTTTTTAGATGGGAAATTTTTTTCCCTCTCCCGATGCATTTGTCCTCACGCAGTGACAAAAATTATCATCATCACATTGTAATGGCCCAACGCTGATATTAAATAATGTGCAGCAGATTTGTGTGACCTTGAAACCTGCACCTGAAAGCCCGAACTCCAGTGAAATTTTTCATGCGTTTCATTAGGAAATAAACAAAGGCTAGGTGACATGACACTGGAAAACAACGGGTATAAATGTTTTTAAATTGAAATTGATTCTTTCATTATAGATTACAGGTTATAAAAAATCTAAATATACAGAAGGAGGTCCCATAGTGACAAGACTGTATCGGGACCTCCTTGTGCAAAGCTTTGGATTTCTTCCATAATATTGCGAAAGCCGTATTTTACTTACAATAATTACGTAAGCCAGGATGGGTGGCCAATGATTAATAATACTTAAATCGGCGCAACTTGTATTTCTCCCAGGGAAGCAAGCAACCATTCTATGCAGTTGGCAAAACACACACGTAACGTTAGGGAGCGTCTGCATAAGTAATGTCCTACAAAAATCGTAAGTGACTCAGGCACTTGAAACTTTACCTGCACTTCATACATAATCTCTCCAATATTTTCGTCGAATATAAACTTGGTGCCACTATTAGTTCACCGAGCACAGTACAACGAGCTTGGTACAGCGCTGAAAAATATGAAGAAAGAAAAACGAGCATTCACTCATTTTTGCGAAGCTATCAAATAAAGATATTATATCATATCAGTATACACGGAGTACGCACCAAGTACACACTGAGGAAACATTTTAGGCGTTATACAGGGTGTCCCAGCTAACTTTAGCCAGAGCTTGAAAAATATGCAAATGCCATGTAGCTGGGCAGAACAAAGGTAATGTTGTTTGCCGTTGCTTGGAGATACTCAAATTATTATTTTTTTCATTTCGCCTAAATATTTATTTGGTTACTTGTTTACGTGTTTTTCCGAGCTTGAAAGAAGCCGGCGAATACACGGGCGCAAAGTGCCTCGAATGTTCATTCGTACGGCAATTTTGCATGTATTTGCGGGCTTCTTTTGCGCTCGGAAAAAAACATTCATGAAACACGTATTGAGCAACAGGAAGCTGTATCGGGAGTATTTCATGCCGCTCAACAATTTTCTCAATTACACTTTTCAATGAATTATAACATTTGAGAAGTCCGTTAAACAATTAGGGCTAATTATCTGATTAGGCGCAATGAACAAATAATTTGGGAACCTCCAAGCGACGCAAACAACATTACCTCGGTTCTGCCCAGGTACGTGGCATTCGCATATATTTAAACTCTGGCTAAAGTTAGCTCGGAGGCCCTGTATAAAACGCCTCTAAACAGGGAGAAAATAAGTGTTTAGCAATTACCAACTATCCCCATATTAAGCTATCGAATATTTGCCAAAACGTAACCCCTAACCTGCACCCGATTCCCTCGCACCTGAATTCACTGCGTAATTTAATTCTCGAAGGACACAGTGAAAACACGACCCAGATTAGAAAGCTCGGAACCAGTTCTAAGCGTTATGATTTTCACTCCCGAGCTGAACCCAAACCAGCTCCGCGAAATAAGAAAAAAAAAAGAAACAAGTGTTTGTCACCCGGCAGTTTTCAATTTGTCGAACGTCTTAGTGGCAGCGAAACAGTGGCCTGTATCGCTCCGCCTCTCACGTCTTGTGTTTTCTCAGTTCACGCTCTAGTGGCTAACTACAGTCAATAATTGGAGCAGGAATCGCCGCAGCTAAGCAGAACGATTCCAAAAGCGAATACAGCAGCATCAGTGCATCAGCAGAGCAGCAGCAGCAGAAGCACTGGCGTCGGCGGCGGCCGCAGCAGATTACCTTAAAAAACACAACCGTTGGGAAGTTGCGAAACATAGTACACTCATCACCTGCTCGAGTAAGCTGTCGTCGAAAACAAAAATTTCGCGTCGGAGTTTATCGCAAACAGAAGTTAACGATTCCACATTTGGCATTTTTTAAATTGCACCTGGTGCACCGGGGGTGTACTATGCAATTGTGCCCTTAATTGTGCGCAACGGAGGGCAGAGAAAGAAGAAAGGAAGGGGGGGGGGGGTGGCATAGTTAGGAGCAAGTTTCCGGCTTGCTACGCCTTGAGAGCGGAAAAACAGGCTAGAGACGGTAACAAAATAGGGAAAGAAAACTAAAAACAAAACGAAAAATTAATCGGTGGTCACATACACCGGGTGGTTGCTGCAAGCACAATGACAATAGTTTTTATTAGAATACTATAGCACTATACAAAAGCGGGACTGCCAAAGCCAAACGAGGGCTTGGGCAGAAGTACTCATAATACTTCCACAGTGCTCTGATGGGATCATGAGCCACGTTTGTGTCGTAGAACGATCACTTCCGATGGAGGCCGGCCGTCAAACTTGTTCAGCACAGCGGTTAATGAGCGCCGCTGCTCAGAATACTGCAAGTGCAGGCCCAGAATGCAAGTAGTTGTTTCCTTTTTACGGGAGTGGTCGCACGCTGCGGTGTCGGCCATTCTTCTGAGGATGGCGTAGTATTTGTGAACATTATGCATATACACACAGTGTACCACAAGTGTGTCGCGTTTCTTCCGGGCACTCTGGATGGCAAACTAAGCGTTACGGTACTGTCCAGCGCATGCAATTGGACATGTGAGGAGTGGGGCTTATTCCAGTCAGATACCGGGCAGTCGCATGTACAAAATGAAGGTTTCTTGCGGCGTCCGTACTTGAAAGTGGGATGGATAAATACTAGTCCTCTCCGTGGGCTAATCGCGCATTTCCCCCCGCAGGTTCATTGCCGTTGACCAAACGATGACTTGGTAGCTACTGAATAATGACTTGGCGTTTCTTCTCGATCAGGCGGCGTATCTTTTATAAAATGTCAAATACCAACAGTTCGCGCAGAGCGCAATAGCGAACACTGCAGCGGTTCTACGAGTCGCAGAAAATGGATCATTTGTGCGCTTTTTCGCTGTCAGTGACAGTGCGACACGAAAGGCCACAAGTTGCGAAACGGTCGATGTTGACAAGTGAGAGATTTGGAAGTTGTATCAAGGTAAATATACCTGGTAGCGAAGCTTCCATAGGAGCCCATACGTTCAAAACATGGCGGTCCATCGCCGGTTCATGGGGCTTAGCGCCATCTGTATGTGGTGGGAACACTTCCGGCGGAAGAAAAAATAACGTAACGCCATGTCCGTTAAAAGCAGAAGTGACGTCATTTTGTTTTCGAAGGCGCGAAATTTATTTTGCTGTTCTTCCTTTGGAGCTATATATTCAAATGCCCCGCATTCGACTTGATGGGCGTTTCGAGCTTTCAGCGTGGAAAGCGATGCAGGAAAAGGCCAGCCGTACGGTTGTCGAAATCGCATCCCTGCACAGAACATATGGAACATACTTTCTTTGGAGGCCGACGAAAGCTTTAGGTGTAGAGTGCTGATCCTATTGTCGGATGCCAAGCCCGTCGGCCAGCGCAGTCGCACGAAAACAACTACACAATTATCTGGCGGTCGTAACTCACTACTTTTGACTCAACAGATTAAGAAGCAGTGAAGCTACCTGCGTCACCAAATTCAGACAAACTTCGACAAGCAAGAAAGCACAAATTGTGAGGGGGGCGTATTTCAACAGGTGATACGAGTGCGCCTTTCTGTCCATTTCAAGACGTGCATTGCACTGCGAGCGATAGTGGCGTCAACGCCCCCTGTAGCGATGGGCGCTGAAAAGAAATGCATTTATTAATAACAATAAAATTAAACGTATTTTCTTAACTCATCACGAATATATAAGATTGACTAGGAATTTTATTTTCGTTGAATGAATCTAACTGTGTCTCGTTTGAATTAAAAAACGCGTTTTTCTTTCCCAATGTTTGTTCCCTCCAAACATAGTCGCGCTTCAATCGCTGCTCCCATAACCCCCCATGCTGATGTCGGTGACAATCTGTACTGAACCGCTTTTCGCCCGAAGCTTCGCGACCTATTTGGATCGACCTTGGTTGTATGGTGACGATATTTTAAGTGAATGACAACAGCTTGTTGCAGCTTAGGGTGCCGTTAGGGCAAGGAATCCATCAATTCCATCGACGGCTACGTCAGGTTGTAGGAATGAAGGAAAAAGGGTTCATTGGCTTTGTTACACGGCTGCAGTCACGGAAGCCCACTCCATGCAGGAGCAAGTTAAACTTCAGAGTTCACATCAGGACCCTCTTTCTCTCTGCACGAAAAGTCTCCGTTTTTAGTACCGTCGTCGTTCCTAGGCGAGTCGACTAAGGAATCTGAAGACTGTTCAGCAGCAAATCACAATCGTCGAATCCGTTTCGACACCACGCCCATGCTCGCAACGCTCCGCAGTAACGCCGCCTCCGAAGCCCGGTGGTAGGGAATATCTGGCAGGATAGCAACCTGTGATTCCAAGGTCGCCGCCGTTGTTCGGTAGCATTGAATGAGCCCTCCCCCCCCTTCATCCTTAGTTCAGGCTGTCAGGTAATGGTGGGGGTGCTGGCCTTTTGTTGACCCGTCAACAGTCGGTGACCACGTGGCGTTGACGTCTGAATAGGCGCTGATGTACGGGTGGGGGTTCGCCTCGTGGCAGACGTCAAATTAAGCGCTCATCTAAGGTCGCCGTCGTTGTTCGGTAGCATTGGATCCCCCCCCCCCCCTTCATTCTTAGTTTAGGCTCTCAGGTAGTGATAGGGGCTGTGGCCTTTTGTGGACCCGTCAACGGGCAGTGCCCACGCTATATTGACGTCTGGATAGGCGCTGATCGACGTGGGCGTTTGCTAGTGGCTAACGTCTAATTAATGCCTTTGCGGTGTTGAGACGTAACAAGTTGCGGTAGGGCTGTTGGACAGGATCGAACCTTCAGTGATATATGTGAGCGCACTCGCTGTACCGCTGTTGAAAAGTGATTAGGGTAACCTTCTTGAGTGTCGGCGACGATATGTCTGCTTTTTTGTGGACACCAGGTACAGTGAGACGGACATGGCTGTGACTGAGTCTTCAAGGAAGCAGTCGAGGGGCTCGCCGCAGGGGTGGGGCCAGATGGTAACTTAGGTTGAGCTGATACCGCTTCTCACAACGACGTACAATTGTCGTTTGCAGGTAGATAAATGAGAAACGAGGAGGAAGTGCCTTCACTGCAGAGCGTATGACTTGGTCCCTCTTTGTGGTGGTTGTGTCCACTTCACGTTGGTGGTCTGCGCAACGGAAGATGATCTCTTCCAGGATGGGAAACTGATCAATAGACAACCCAGTGAATGGACCTTGGACGACCACGTCACCGCTTTTCGTGCCTGGTTGGCTATTTCGACCCCGGCGCAACCTCACTTGTGCCTTCCGAAGATTCACCAACAGAATAAATGGCCTTGAACAATCACTTTACCCTGGTGTCATGCCAGCGCTTGAAGAAAAAGCTACGCAGGACTTCACCAGTGAGGACTTAGTAAAAAAAAAAGGGAGTAGCAAACAGTACTATACGATCGCTCTTGTACCTTGTTCAGCTATAGGCGACTTATAAATCACTGAAGTGTCAAAGCTTGTCGGAGAATTTTGAGCACGTAGCCCCAGGCGAAGTAAAAAAAAATTAATATACGTCTAAATGAACAGTATGTCGACGCCAACACACCCACTATACTGAATAATCTTAAGGCGATCTAACAACCGCGAAACAATTCCGGGAAACAATTCCTTAGTTTACAGGGAAACAACGACATGTGTTACTTCTGATGTGGACCCGGCAATTACGGACGATGATTTCTCTAAACTTTTGTCGTCGTCAGTACCAATGATTAATATATATGGATTTGTACAATTCCGTTGCATCAAACTAGTATTTCAGTCGGAAACCCTACCTTTGCATGCGAAAATCGGTCACGTAAGACATTCAGTACGCCCTTACCTGCCGAAACAGTATAGCGCCACGGATGTATGAGACTGTGCCATGTCAGCAGAGTATGCAAGAACAATGTAACCTGCAAGTGATGCGGTGAGTTCCACGAAAGCCGCCGTGACCTGTTCAAGCTTCTGCGCTAACCTCGAGGCAACCTGAAAACTATGCCCGAAGTAAAAAAAAAATAAAGTGAGCATTCTTGGCGGATGACTGAGGACCAGTCTGCGCACAAAGAAGCCGCAACGGCTCTACGCTGCCGTAGGCGCCGTTCATGACAGATACATCAAATGGCTCGTAGAACGCTCACAGAGGCGAACTGTCCCTTCCAGACGAGCATTCTCTCCTACCACGGGCGCTGCTTTCTATAAGGCAAAATGATATTCCTAATTCAATTCCACCACATACGATAGCGCAAGGCTGCCCATCTTCGCAACCGGCCACTTAGGACGTGGAAGGGCCTTTGCTGCCGTTCGTACCTGCGGACCCCGCGCCACATTGCACCGAACCTTTTGCACAAGGAAGATAAACAACTTCACGAACCTAGGGGTGCTCTCAGCCAACACGGGGACTGAAATTAACAACAAAAAAGGTGATTCAGAGCAGGCTCAAAAGCCTATTCAACTCTATGCGCGTGGTTCTTTACGATTTCCAAAAGCCAGCAGCTAAGTCTGCTCTAGAGGTGCTTGTAGTACCGCAGTCGCTCATTGCAGCTCTGCTGTAACACTTACGACCAGCTTGGACTTAATGTGCCTTCAGACGCTGGGGAATGAGTGCCGGCCACCAATTTATTCTATAGGTGCTTATCGATGTCCGGTAAATGTTTAAGGTCCCTCCCTTGCGTCAACTGTCGCTTGATAAGAAATGCAGTCAGTTATCATTGAGCGACGTTCTGAAACGTTTCCACATCATCGATGTGAGTCCGTGCCATTAGCAGTGCTGCAAGATCGTACATCTACATTAATCTAATCTGTTGTCATCAATTAAACCGTTTTTTCTTCCTCTTCTTCACTTCTGTGCAAAGGAGCAGGTTATAACACACTAGCTCAGGCCGACTTCTCCGACTTTCTTTCAATAAAATCGTTCTCTCGCTCTCTCAAGAGAGAAATAGAGAAACAAAACATTAAGAAAGCGTCGGGGCAATATGTAATAATAGAGCCCTTAGCGCTTCAGCTGTATTAAGCATACAAATATTGCGGGGTTTTACGTGCCAAAACGACTTTCTGATTATGAGGCACGCCGTAGTGGAGGACTCCGGAAATTTCGACCACCTGGGGTTCTTTAACGTGCGCCTAAATCTAAGTATACGGGTGTTTTCGCATTTCGCCCCCATCGAAATGCGGCCGCCGTGGCCAAGATTCAATCCCGCGACCTCATGCTCAGCAGCCCAACGTATTAAGCATAGTGAGCAGGTAGTTCCGAGGGTCAACTTAGGCAACGGAGCTCTGGGAAATTTTTGAAAACATGAAGTTTTTATTGCGATCAGTTACAATTTGCGAGAGATGAAGCAAGGGACATCTATAGAAGGAAAGGAAAGACAGAAAAATTAACAATAGGAAACCTCCGGTAGGGTACCCACATTTAATAGTAGTGATGAAGACAATAGGCAGATACGAAAGCTCAGATTATACGTTCGAGCACTTTCAGTCGAGGTAGTTAAGCAAAAAAGGCCTCCAATCCACACTGTGAAGGTGGTTTGACAGCGAAGCTGTAAACAACGACCACTATAACGACTACCCATTGCGACGTAGGCTGAAATGACTCGTGTGACGACATTCACATGCACTTTACCTAATCATTAGCCTAAGACATTTCGACAGTCTGCGACTTGACTTGCACCGCTACTTCGTGCACCTAGAAAGTACGGACCAGAGAGAAGAGGAATTCGCCGCTCCTCGTATGCAATACGCGCTGGTCTTCAGGAGTCCTCGCTATAACGTGGCCTTCCCATAGCACTCTCACAACACTAATCATTTCCTTGACTGGTTCTTTTACGCACGAAAGCGTAGTTACATTATTTACGAAAACGTGCTTCGTATGCTACAGTCAAGCTGCCGCCGCCGCGGAAGCTCAGGAAAGGTATGCGGGGAGCGCTACGTGCTTCGCCTTGTATGTAGGCGCAGGAGCGCCTCATAATCAGATGTGTGGTTCGGATGCTTGTTTTGAGCTTGTTCTTTATTGAAACTTATGCTGTTATGTCTGTTGTATACGTCATTCCAAAGAATGTGTGCGCCGTTCGCTTCACTTTGCTGAGTGCTTGCAGGCATTGCATTGCATTGCATTGCATTGCATTGCGGGGGGGGGGGGGGGTATGAGCCAAAGAGATGTTCGTTTTCTGTTGACGTTACGCCATGAAGGAATCCCGGGATTGTGGCCATAAACAGCTTATGCTATGTTCAGACTACGTTCGTAAGGCGCCGATTTTTCATAACATACGTAAGCGGAAGCGCAACAAGCGTATGCGTCTAGTTCAGACTGCGAACGTAAAGGTACCAACGTGCGCAATTCTCGCAAAAATCGTGGGTGAGAGGGTTAAAGGGTCGGCAACATTTACGACTGTTATGTTACGACCGTTGCGACACAGCCAATGACCGATAAGCTTTCGGCTTTCAACAACCGGTGACGACACTTCCGTCCTCCCGTCTGCAGACAGCTCCAGGCGCGGGAAGTGCCATTCCGCCATTCCGTGCGCACGATTGGCTGTGTTCGTGAAAATTTTTGCAGTGCGCCTTGCGAGACTGTTTTCAGTTCATCTGGTTTATCCACCGAGGAAATCGATGCCCGCAGATGCGTGCTCCGAATTTCGATGAGTGCTCTCATTAGGTTTTCAAGGAAGCGGAACTGCTGGGGCGACATGCGCATGATGTTATGAAACATGGCAGCGTCACAAATTCGGAGCTTGGCGAAAAGGTTGTGAAAATCGCCGTCCACGGCCCTGTCGAGAAATACTTGCCGCACCCAAACCCTTCTGCGTCGCCTTCGTCGTCTTTGGGCGATTGAATACATGACTATAAGTTTGTTTTGAGCGTGAATTTCTTCGATCTCGGCCAGCGCTCGCATGTTGGCAGGAGCCATATTGGATCGCTGGTGACGTCGATTCTGCAGCTCCAAATTTGATTGGCCTGTTGTAAAAGCCGTAATTTAAGCAGCAGTAAATGTGAACAAAGGTGCCGGCTTAACTGCCGTAACGTTTTTTACAGCCGTTACGTTCGATACGCCAAAAGAGCTGTTACGCGCGTTACGACCGTAGTGTGAACATAGCATTAGCCGTAGTATTGTACATGAATGGCTCTAGACAAATGCGACTGTCACACGGCACATTGTGTTGTTGACGTGCATAGTGAACTGGCAGCGAGAGTGGCGACAACACGGTGAATGCGCTGATAGAAAAGCTGAAGGAGCACGTACCCGATAGCGAAGCCAAGGACTCGACGCACATCTTGCATTTAAGCAACTAAGCGCAACGTCAGCTTCGGCGAGCCCTGATAAGCAGCGGCGGGCGGGTGAGTTAGTAGGCGGAGCGCGTAGATGTATTCCTCGGGCGAACTGCTCTTCAAAGTGGCGACTGCCTGCGGCGGGCGTTGGAGCACGTGTAGTACACCGCAGGATGTGCTCCCGGAAGACTGGTTTGCAGACGGCGGCTGCGCGCTACGGGTTTATGTGAGCGGCAGGACATTGCGTGAGTTCCCGATATTAGAGCTTGAAAGTCGATCGAGTACGGGAACGCTTTACTATGTATGCAGAAAGACAGCGTGTTTTAGTTTGAATACTTCGTATGCTTTAAATGGCCTGCTGCAGAAAGTGCAATACTGTCTCTTTAAGCGGACTACTTGAAGTGAATTTATGCGTTACTTGCACAAATTGTTGTGGTAAATTTATGAATTAGGAAAGCCTTTACTAGCTGCCTTCCTATTACTGCCATTAATGAATCACCTGAAAGTCCGGGAACCATAGGCGGTATTGAACCCGGGAGATAAAGAAGTAATGGCGATGTCCAGGAATCCTGAGATTCTTCTTTTTTTATGTGGTTTAACGTGCCAAAACCACTGTCTGATTTTGAGGCACGCCGTAGTGGAGGACTCCGGAAATTTCGACCACCTGGGGTACTTTAACATGCGCCTAAATCGGGTGCTTTCGCATTTCGCCCCCATCGAAATGCGGCCGCCGCGGCCGGGATTCGATCCCGCGACCCCGTGCTCAGCAGCCCAACACCATAGCCACTGAGTAACAACGGCGGGTTATGCTGAGATTACCAGCAGTTTCAGAGCAGCCTCTTTATATTACAGCTTTTCCTTACCCACGTGTGGGGTAACAAGCTGGCTATATAGATCTTGTTGACCTCGTTGCATTCCCTGTACTTGTTCTCGGTGACTTGTGCATTGAAGCATTTCCATCAATCGCAGACCGCGCTGACCCAAGTAAACTCAACTTAATACGACTTTGTTTATGTATTTGTTTGTTTTGCACTGACAAATACGGGCGCCAGCAGAAGACGAAAACGGAGGTTATTGTTGGTGCTCGCGCTCGCTCCGCTTGGCCGTTATCTGTATCCGATAATTCATTTAGAACGCCCAGCTCATGTAACCTTAAACGCGTAATATCAGTTTGTTTGTTGTGTCCATAAGACCCTTAGCACCACACTCCTGAATGCTTCCTTCTTTTTGCCCCAGCCCATCGTTAGGCTGTCACTTCACTCGGTTCTCGTCACTTTTCCTCGCTGACCCCAGAGATAAGTTGTGGAAGAGTAATGTGCTGTGCGAAACACTTTCAAGTTCACGCTCAGTGAGAAAGCCGTCGGCGCATGTGGGAAAACCGCCGGCGTAGCAACATGTCCAAAGCAGATGCTTTTAGTGAAAGCGCAGGTGCAACGTTGTTGCACAACTACTGCTTTTCATCTGGCATCGGTTAACGCCGGCGCTGACTATTAACCGGTTTCAAAGTGGTCTCTAGGTCTCGGCAAATCGATGTGACACCCGTTGATCGTGTTCTTTACGTGAATATCCTAGTTAATTTAATGTCACAGCTAACGGCAGGCGGACGCCATAAAAGTATTTGTGTGGAGTAGATAAATCTGCAGGAATGTAACCGAAGGGGCCTTGTCAGTACTCATAAGCATTATATCGTTTTCGAATTTTTTTAGGTGTCAAGCTTGTCACATTACATGATTTGTGTGTCCTCACGCAGCGTCAAGAAATTATAATCATATCGTCAAAGCCCAACAATGACAAAAGAATACGCATCATACTCAGGTGACCATGTAGAATCAAAAGTCCCGTTTTCAACGATGTCGTTTCTTTCAAACAGTTCTATTAATGATTTTCATGCCCATAATTAGCACAAAAAGATTCAAAATTTAACCACGCAATACTCCTAATTTAGGCTAATCTCCGCTACCCTCCTTAGCGATTCTGCGCAGAACGGCAAGCAAGACCCGACGCCAGACATTGAAGCTGCTCTTGGGCAGAGGCGGTGGTATAGAGCCTGATTTCAAGGCTGCTGCGAGAGAGTAAGCTCCTCTTCTCCTTTATGCGTAGGCAAGATATTTCCTTCTGTCCTTGAGGTAGTTTGTTGTAGGTTAGACTGCACGTCTAACAGTCGCAGTGCAACCATATAAAAGAGTCAGCGGTGAAATGCGAGCACTTGGTCTCAGAAATCTAGGCTCATCTAGGAGAGTCGTAGCTACTTGCCTATAGAAGAGGATATACAGGGAGCCCAGATCAGGACGATTCGCGGTACGTTGTCGTTTTCATCATTAATCGTATCAATACTTTGCTTCAGCTGTGGTGATCAGGTGGTGGTGGTGGTGGTGGTGGTGGTGATGTTGGGAACAGGTGGGGTTATAGCCTGGCAGTCGATTCGAGCGATTGCTTTGCCTGTAACGCCGCTTTCCCTGTGTTGTTTGTCAACACACGTAAGAAAAGGCAATATGTGCGACAAAGGCTTATTTCCGTTCGAACAATCTGGTGACCTTCTGGGAACACAGAGGGCCACACGAGTGTCAAACAGCCGCCTTTTTTAGGTAAGCACTACAATATCCCTATTTCACAAATGAACAATATTCCTCTTGCTTGCAAAGTTTCATCTGCAATAATCTGAAGCAGAAACAACGCAATGCTTTTTTGTTAGTGCACTAGCCCAAACATACAAAATTTTGCAGGTATCAAATTTATGAAAAATATCGTTTCGATATCGTCATAGTAGCGATATCAGAAAACGTGGTTGAATTGCTAGGCACTTTAGCTTGGTGTGTTCTAGTCAATACTTTCGCAGTCACAGTCAGGGTAGCATGTCTCGCCCGTCACAATCGCCAACATATTACAGCATACAGGCGGTTGCGCACGTATTATGCTCGAGGTCAGGCGCTTCAATGCACATGGACAGAGAGCAATATTAATAAGTGCAGAGCATAAGGAGAAACACATTAAACGAATGTTTGACGGAGAGCACCGTAAAGATATGGTCTATCTAAACGGCGACAGCAAAGAAACAAACACGCGGAAAGTTCATCCAGTACTCGAAATCCTTTCATAGCTCGGAATGCATAATCATTAAATCCAGTCAAGCGAATTTTGTTGAAGGCAAATATTTGGCTTACATTGTGAAATTTTGATGTAAAGAATAGCTTTTTGGACTGTTACCAAAAAATACTGCAACAACGTCGCTGTCTCTGTCGGTTTCTTAGGTCTCTGCGTCGATTTGTCAATGAAGTTTTTATAATATTTCAAGCAAAGAATATGTCTTATTCGACGTCAAATTATTTGCAAGAAATAAGTGGTAATCACAAGCCATTACTGCAATAGTTGACGAAAAAAAAAAAACACATACAAGTTCGAAACGTGCTGGGCAACGCGTTACCGTTTGTGGATGGTGCCATGAAAAATACACAAGTTAGTGAGACATATTTCTGATCCATCCTTAGTAGACGCAACTTTGGCCACGGCCCTCATAAACTTGAAGCTCACAAGAAGTATTCATGCTATGAATACTGGTGGTAATATAGGCGCAGACTCGTTTAAAAGCGCGTAAGAATAGGTTCGTCCATGTGTTCCAGCTGACGTTAGCCAAGCTGTTCAGTGAAACAGAAAGTAAAAAGAAAAAAAAACGGAACAAGATACGATCTCAAGACCTACGGTGTTCGGTCGACCTCTGATTCCCGAACACCATGGGTCTTGATATCGTATCTTCACCGTGTTCTTCATATATTTTATTGAACAGCATGGCGAACATCAGCTGGAATACCCTATATACTTTATGAATGCCTGCATCACCTTTCATGCAAGCAAGCGAGAAAGGCAGGGAGGTCAACCAGACGAGCACTCAGTTTGCTACCCTCCTACACTGGGGGGTGAGTGAAATGGGAATAGAAAGAGGGAAAAGGGGAGAGAGTAAGCACTGAGTGCTTTGGGAGGATGCATAGGGACACTATAAATGGTTTCTTAAGCTGGTGCACTTCAAGTATAGTGTACTGGTGCACGAATCGTTTTTCGGGTCAGCGACGGGTGTGGCCACGGTCCGAGTATATTCGACTCGGAGAACAGTCTTGAGTCCAGTCGGTTTAAAGTTGTCCGCGTTGTACGTCGTCACAAGTGCACATACAAATAGGTCTCGCGCGGGCGAATCTACTTTGCGATGACGGTACAAACGGCACCACGCGCACCGCTGTTCGCGCCGACATCACTTGTTTCGGCAATCTGTGCGACAAAACTCGTCGTAAACTGCAATATTTTAGCTTCATTTTTATTTTTCGTTTTCTCCCTTTCAAATGTAGGAACCAGAAGCTAAATTATTTCACTGGAGGGGGATCGCGCAGTGCGGCCAAACCGGATGTGCGCGCCTTTCAATGGTGGTGACTGGACGGCGCGCACTATATCTTCACTAAAGCTTGGGCCACGCGCTCCGCTGTTCAACTTTCATTTGAAGCTGATAGTACGCCCCGATGGTCCTGCCCTACTTCTCGTCATTCCTAAGCACCTACAGTCAGCTGTTCTCTAAGAACTTCACGATTTACAAACGGCAGGTCACCTTGGCGTCTCCCGCAGCTACGACCGGATTCGCCGACGCTTCTTTTGGCCAGGCTTTGCCCGCTCCGTCCGGAAATACGTTGCGGTGTGTGAGAAATTCCAGCGCCGAAAAGCATCATCGACGCTCTCTGCCGGGTGCCTTCAAACGCTCGACATTCCTTTGGAGTCGTTTTTTCGCGTTGGCTTGGCCCTACTTGGCCCTTTCCCTCTATCCACGTCTGGCAACAAGTGGGTCGCCGTGGCGACAGATTGCGCTAGGCGATTACCAGAGCATTTCCTACCAACTGCGCCACAGATGTCGCCGCTTTTCTTTCACGTGACGTGATTCTGTAGCATGGCGCTCCACACCAATTGCTCACTGACCGGGGTCGGATATTTCTTTCTAAACTCACCGCCGACATCCTGCAGTCCTGCTCAACCAAGCACAACCTGACTACGTCTTACCATCCACAGACTAATGGCCTCACAGAGCGTCTCAATCGTACCCTAACAGACATGCTTGCAAAGTGCGTCTCGTCCGACCGTACTGATTGGGACCTTGCGCTACCCCTGTCACTTTTGCGTATAATCCTGAAGAGGAAGCTTTAGCTCGGGTGCTCCTATCTAAATACATGTAAAAGGAGAATTCGTTTTTCTCGGCAACCACTGCACTAAATTTGACTGGGTTTGCTGCATTTAAAAGAAAAACTTAAAATCTAGTGACTGTTGGTTTCGAATTTTTGAGTTAGGCCGTCAATATTTTATAAAAAAATGACAAAAATTGCAAATTTTCAGAAAACGAAACTATCGAGTTTACAACTCTGTAACTCAACAAGAAAAAATGATATCGCAATTTTGTGAATTGTACCTGATAGCACATATAAAGCGGACAAAATTGATATGTTACACATGAACCTCAAAAAATGTAATAATATGTAATTACAACTTTTGCAGAACCCTCGTAAACAATGTAACAAATTCACGTAAGATGTAAAATGACATATAATATTTGTCCGCTTTGAATGATCTAATGGATGCCGTTTGCAGAACCGCGATATCTGTTTTTGATGCAGAGCTATTAGTTTGTAAACTTCATGCTTCTATTTTTTTCAAACTTCTAAAATTTTGAAAATCTTTCTAACAAAATTCAAGCCTTAAATCAAAATACTGCTTCCAACAGTCACTAGAATTTATCTTACTCTGTCAAATGCCACAAATTTCATCAAAATCGGTCCAAGGATTATCTCAGAAAAACGTTTTTGCGTTTTTACATGTATTTGAATAGGCCGCGTCGGAGGTGGGCCCGAGCTAAAGCTTCCTCTTAAATACAAAGAAAAGACAAGTAAATTAGAAGCGTGTGTCATTCCGGTATTAACACCTTAGAGGAATAATGCGTATGCAGGCGAAACTTGCGAAAGTAATGGATGGGCGGCATCACAAACAAATGCAATTCGCTTTTACATACAGGGCTAAGAAAATACACCACTCATCCCAAGCAATACCATACCTATCACGAAAACATCCGATTTTCAAGCAATCCCCATTCGCAGTCCTTATTCCCTGCCCTTTAGGAGCACAAATACACGGGCGACTGCGCGTTGGCAAAAGAACTTGGCTTCAACCGATGGGATAGTACGCCGCGTATACACAGAGATAGCCACAACAGTCTTTTAACCAGACCATAGTCGCTCGCAGAATTCCTTCTACTCGCACTCAAGACAAATGTGTGGGTGCAAAGCCTGTTTTCAGTCGTTCAGAAGAGAGAATTTTCGAGTCGCAAGTTGATGGTGTTTGAGCTCCTTGGCGTTATCTTTTGCGCGTTCTGCCGGCGCAAGCAACACCCGTGTTATCTCTCTTGGCAATCGTTCGTCGCGTTTTCGACGAGCGCGGGTACCGAAAGAAGGTATATGTTGTTGCGGGGCCATAAAAAGCGATACAGACTTCTGCCACGAAGATTCAGTACACGCCAAACTATTGTCACCACGGCCGAGCTTAGTTTTGGCTGCGTCACGACAGGAGAGGCGACTGTGCCTCAAAGTTATCCCAAAATGTAACGAAATTAATTACAATCATGTTGGGGGTCAGAGAAGGCGTCACGAACTTGTCCCGGTAAGATTTTGTACACGCGAAACTAACTGCATTACACGGCCGTACTGCTTTTTGCTAACTGCATCACAACACCAGGCGCGGCGAGCGCGACCAAGAGCTACCTCAATTAGTTAAAACAATGTGGTACTCACAGAAAGCTTCGCAAGCATCTCCCAGCACGAGTGATTAGCTCAAATTAACTGCGCTAGAACGGATGAGCAGTTTTTAGCTAACTGTGTCACACGTCTAGGTTCGGTGCCGTAACCCTAATTGCTTGAAATGCGTCGCAGACTGTCAAACAATATTTCTCACCTTGCCGTTGTCCAGTAGTGCAATGGTGCCTTGTCGAAGTGCAGAAGGAACGCAAGAATACGCTGGGAGTCAGACAAACCAAACTAAATCAAAAAGAAAAAGTGAGACGGGTTGCCGAAAAGGCGAACTTCGCAAGCACAGCTGGCCTTGCTCGATTCGGTGGATTGCCTGGTCTGGCGCATGACGCACGCATCTGGCTCGTCTGGCGTGCGGTTAGCTTGTTGCTAGGTGACGCAAATAAGTCGCAGAGTTCATTTATATGATCAAACTTGTTAGTTTTAGATGGAAAGAATAAAACAAATTAAAAAATGTCTGTTAACTTCATTTCACGTTCTTATTTTTCTGATGCTCGCGGCAGAGAAGGGTCGACGTTAATAATAGCGTGACGTATTTCGTGTTGCAAGTTTTTGCCGAGCGTTCCATCTTTTTGAATTTCTTTCTCGGTTCGCGCGCTGTTTCTGCCGCGCCGCAGGAATTGTCTCGCGTGCTTCATGTGGCCTCTTGCAGTACGTGTTCTTTCTTCAGCGACGTCATCCAGTGCATCTCCCTGTATGTTTGTTCCTGCAGTGGCCAGTGACATGAGTGCGAGGACATCAGAAAGTATTGCCTCGCTAGAGCCCCTGGATGATGTTGCACGCAGAGAATTGGGAGAAACGCCTGCGGTGAAACAGATGGCTCTGAAAGAGTTGCGTGAGCTTATTTCAGGTAAGGAGAAACAGCATCAGCAGGTAAGCGAGAATGTGCTGCACTGCCATGTGTTAGCCGTAACGGCCGTTCTCACCGCACAGAATTTGCTGGCATTGTACACGTATAACGGTGTTGTTTAGAAACACTAAACCTAAAGCAAAGCACCAGCAGCGTTGCGTTTTCTACAGAAAGTACTGGAAGGAACTCTGGCGCTATAGCGTCTACGGGACCTGTAATTAAGCGCTTCAACATGCATCGGAATGATTACTAGTAAATGAATTTGCCTAAATTTAGTTTTTCTGGCTTCAAATGGCTTTGGTACACTGCATATTTATTTATTTAAGCAATGCGCGCTTTGTTATAAGCGTCACAGTTGTCCATGGTTACATATGACTGCAAAAATCTGTTGAATTCGTGCGTTTGAAAAAAGAGGTGTCGTCTGTTGGGAACTCAGCAAACCATAAAAATAAAGCCAGAAGTATGACGAGCTGACATCGGTCGCCTAGTATAGTTGAGCAATCGGAGCGCCAGTATTCCCTGCGGTGATTTTTGTAGGAAACTGAATGATAAGCTCGAGTATTATAGACTGTCTACTTCGGAAAAAGTCGGTCTCAAATTTCTGTACTCATGTTCATGCCGCACAAAGCGATCGTGCACTTTCCCCCGATATGACGCATATTGACCCTTTTAGCGGCGATTCCGTGGGTGCGCTTCCATGTTTGATCACGTGGTAACGCGTCCATTGCTTGCCTCAACTGCCTCCGTGCTTACAATGGGTTTGTATTCACGAATCGCGTGTGGCTTAGCAAACGTCTGTTTCGGGAGACATCGGAGATGGTAACTGGGTGGACGAAACGAAGCATCGCCCACGGCTTCAGAGAAGATGTAAAAGCGCTTTCGGAGCTGATTGAGCAATGCCTAAGCGGCGCGAGCAGCGTATGCAGTGCTTGTTTTAAAGGCGGGGCCAAATATCTATTACAAGCTATCCAAACTTTCGCTCATGAATAGAATCAGGATTAGTGTGTTTTGCTCTTCGTTTTTTATTTGGTAACTATTTTGAAGCAGCGGCTTGTCCCATTTCTGACTTCCTCGGTCCGGTCACTATTAGATTATTTTCTGCCTAGTCACTAGCGGATGTGGTCACTTCCGACAGATTTGTTCTTGCTGCGCGCAAGGCTTGAAACGTAGCTGTTTTGTACCTTGTAATACCTTGTAGGAAATGTTTATTATCGCTTGTAACTCGCTCACTCTTGTGGACCGTCACAAAACACACAGCCTCGACCATTCGTGCGCTGTCGGTGTAGCCCGTCATTTATTGTGCGCATATGATGCTCGTATATTCAATTATGCTTCCATTCTCTCATTGACACGTTGGCGATAGAGTGGGCGTGAAGTTCCGTGCCCCTTGGGGTAGATGTGTGTAGATACTGTGCGCGAAACGTACTATGACAGGAAGTGGCGCTACTCACTTTGTCGTTGCTTAACGAGCAGTACTCACTCTTGCCTTCTGGGGCTGAATCACTTTTTTTTTATGTTAGCGATACAACGCTGGCGGATAAGCAAATTTCTGTATCCTAGAGTGAAGCCGTATATCTCAAAGTGTCGGAAACACGTACGGACATTTGCAGCTGCAGTCTGCGAACTCGGCCACACAGATTCATTCCGTTCGTTAATATGCCAGTCACTATTGTTGCAGCCAGCTACTGCACCCATTTTCGATCCAGCGTGATCAGAGCACAGCGCGAGAGCGGACACTCAGTTGCATTTGTGACAACTGATCGCACAGAAGCAAGGTGGAAGCGGTAATGGTTTCGTATTCGTGCGCTGTCGCTGAGGCTACATGCGGCGCGCAGACGGAAGCGCCATCTCGTTTCTCTAGAACAAACTGCTCCGCGGAAAGGGCCAGCATCCAACACGTTTGTTGTTGTTTTTTATTGGTTCTGATTGTGTTTAACATCACAAGACAGCGCAGCCATTTATGAGGGGCACCTTTGTGCAAGGGTCCAGACTGATTTTGGCCCGTTATGAAGTTCTTTAATGTGCAGAAAAACACGTGGTACGCGAGAATATTTGCATTTCGCCCACGTATGGGCATTGAGCCTGTGGCCTTGTTCTCAGCAGCAAAAATACGGCTCTGAAAGAGTATTTTATGATTCTAGACTTGATTTAGTGTTTCTATTTAGAGACACTCCCTCCCGCCCCTCCCCCTCTTTCTTTCTCATAAATCAACTTATGGAGAAGCTGGCTACTCCTCTGCAAGGAAAGCAAAACTAAAAGTATGAAAACAATGAGACAGTCAAGTATCACAAACATATGCGAATTTCCGCGCAAGAGTAAACGAAGTAACAGAAAAAGGTAAAATGAGACTAAGATACATCCACAGTTCCGTAAACACAATAGAGCTCGAAGACACGCACATCAGTTGAATTATTACTGTAGATGAGGAGACCAATACATTTACACCAACCTACGTAAAAGAACACAAACAACACATAACAAGTACTCTGTTCTTGCTGAGTCTCCACTTTAGTAGCGCTTTTTCCATCGTGAACGTTTACCAATACGCCCAAGGGACAGCCATGCTAAGCACATAACAAAACAAACGCGTGTTAGAAATATTGAGACATGAGATATCCGTAAACAATTTATCGAACTAAAAAAAAGAATATTGACGCCATTCATGACTATCGTTCCAATAGGCAGATTTTAAAAGCCACAAGTGCTATTTTCTGTAGCTCCATTGTTGGCGATCAACCGAGTATTTTTTTTTCGAAGTTAATGGCCGACGGTCTGGTAACAATAAACCAGCTTTTCGTCTTCGACGCGCAGTATCGTATTGCAGTCACTCAAGGATGACGTGTTGTATGCATCTTCCTCAGCGTCTTCACAATGTTACTGCGGACTAGCATTTCTTTCAAACGTTCTACAATGGCGCGGATAAACATCTCATTCAGTGGACAACCAACTAGCCATAGTCGCAGCGCTACAAGCTCTTTAGCTGTGCGTATTTTCTGACCTCTTGTTTACACCGCATCTCAATTCCAACCAGGTGAACCGTCGCTGAACTGTCCCATGGATGACGACTTTCTGGTCAAGTTTCTGAGAGCGCGCAAGTACGACAAGCAGTCCGCTTTTGAGAACATCAAGAAATACTTCAAGGTTCGAAGGGACAGACCGGAACTGTTTGAAGAGCTAACTCCGAGCAACATCCCTTTCGACGTCGTTTGCCGCAGGCATCAGCTGCTGACGGTGTCGCACCACACGGATCCACTGGGAAGAATGGTTTTGCTGATGAAGATCGGTAAGCCCGGTGAAGTCACTGTGCGCTGCCTTTTGGCGAATTAGTTTATCCATTACACTACGTCTGAGAGATACAGATGCAGAAGAAAGGGAAAATACAGGGAGGCTAACCAGGCAGGGAAAACTTGGTTTGCCACCCTACACTGGGCAGCAGGGAAGGGACAGGTAAAAGGCAATAAATTAGCTTTTCGCATCAGGTGGGGTGGCAACGTCTCGTGTGGTGACTGTGGTCGCGAGAAGACTCTTCAACAACATTTTGTGTGACGGACCTCGTTACACTGTGAAGAGACGATAGGTCGCAGTCACGCTAGCATGCTTTGACCAAAGACCGTTGTGACAGCAGTGCCGACCTCATAAGAAATCGCTGCCGAGAGTGACCAAGGCACTGCTACGATTTTTCAGGACAACCTACCTGCACAGGCGGCTGTAGCCTGAATTGCTGTTCGTTGTGCTACAACTGGTGCTGCGCTGTGATAGCCTGAGTGACTGCGGATGTCATCGGTTTCTGTGCTCCCTGTCTCTCTCGCGTCTGAAAGAAACACAAAAGTGTACATCATAGACTAAGTCTTATAAAAGAAAGTGTCAACCAAGTTTCAGAAAATACTTATATCGTGCGCGGATTAAAGCAGCTTTATACTGCTGGCAGCCTTGTGGCGATACTGCTGCTATGTTAGTGTTGGAATAAATGCGTCCTCTAAAAAGCAGTGGTTTCTCCGGCATCCGGCGCCTCTCCGCAAGAAAGAGAGGGTAGCGATAACTGGGAAAGGCACGAACCAGGCTGAGCACGGATGGCTACTATCTGCAGAGAAAGGGGCCTAAAAGACGAGAATAAGGAGAGAAAAAAGAACGGCAACAAGCTGACGCATTCATCGTTCAGTTTGTCACTAATGGTCATATCGGCTGGTGCATCTAGACAAAAGAAGCAACTCTCTTGCGTGGCACTGTACATCGCGAATACACACCACCATGGTCACCGGATATTTCCAGGAGTATCCATGTATCCGATTTTGCTTGTAAGAAATCGTATACTACAGCACCACTTTCGAGTTCTTCCGCCTTCAACTGTGCTCCAAAATACACGGTCGTTTCAGCTACTATAGTGGCACAAAAGCGTGCGTCAAGAAATTCGGGACAGACTGTAACGGCAATTTATATTTTAGCAGGTATTGGAGGTCAATATATCGGAAATAACGCTAGTGTTAGGATATTTGTTAACATGGTTTAACTGCTGCTTGGCTCTGAAACGACAACATGTGCGCTAGAGTAAATAATAAAATAATACGCAACCTGTTAATCTTTTGATTTAGGTGCCTAAACATGGCGATTTGTCGCTCCAATAGCATCCGCCTCTAAAGGCAATCAAGCTGAACAGTCCCGCAATGTGCCGAAGGTGAATAATTAAAATAGAAATAAACGTAAAGAATAGAACAAACGACATATGTGTGCATGGTTGAGTCTCACTATTGAGATATTGATCACGTCACTCGTCGTTCGCTCAATGATTTCTAAAATGCTGTGAAAAACGAAATTATTTATCGAGGAATGACAGCGTTCAAACTTATCTGTGCTCCACCATGGAGGGTACGCGATGTTGTGCAGCCATTTATCGCGACTTCGGTTGGTCGTTTTAAAGTGCCACAAAGGTAGTAATCTTATGGGGCTGGTCTGAACAGAGAGATCCGACTACATTCGGTTGGTTCTTTCCGACCGCTAGACCCCGACTTAGAGGGCCCAGAAATGTTCCCACCGACATGCTCGGAAAAATCGCCAGGTCCGGCTAGCTGGTTTTCGGTCGCGCTAGCGCTATGCAGCTTCCGTCAGCACACTTTTCCCCTGTAGCTTAGGGGTTTAGACTGTTTCGTAATTGGGCGGTGTTGCTTTGTACGCGTCACATCGATGTTGGCAACGCAGCAACGTTCTAGTTTGTTAGCGGCTCCTTCAATCCTACTTTTGCGTCGAGAGACAAGCAGTGACAGCATCCCATCACATAGTGATGCAAATTTGTGATGTCGT
This sequence comes from Dermacentor albipictus, assembly GCF_038994185.2. NCBI lineage: Eukaryota > Metazoa > Arthropoda > Arachnida > Ixodida > Ixodidae > Dermacentor > Dermacentor albipictus. Next base: position 63,709,281 of record NC_091823.1, on the reverse strand, counting down.
AAGACTGCCTTGCAAGCGACGGCTAATGTAGTGGTCGAACACCTATATATATATTTTTTTTTGCTCTCTCTCCGTGATGCTTTAATGCTGCACGATGCGGGACGTTCAGTTGGGCATCACAGAAAGTTGTCCTCGCTTCCGGTCTTCTCAAAGATCCGAAATGGCCTGCCATTAAGATGAAGCGTGCTTTTTCTCTTTCAGATCTCGAAGGTCTCACAATCCGACTCGGAGTGCAGACCACCCGAATTTACCAATAGTACCCTTGCATCCAGTCACTCGCGCAACAATCTTAGCAACGTCAAAATTATAATTGTGCTTAACGATGCTTTGCTAGCGCAGCGATTTCACCCGAAGCTCGCGTATACTATTATTTATGACTCGCGAAATAAAGCACGCCTGGCGAGGAGAAAGCGAGAAACTGTCGTCGTATTTTCTTTTTGGGAGGAGCAAGTGGGTTCGAGTTCCTGATAACGATTGGACTGGTTTCGCCAAATGTCGGCGAAGAGCAACACGTGCAACGGATCGCAGCTTTGTGTGTCTCGCCGGCAGTCGGCGACTATTTCAATACATTTTGCCGTTGCGGAGCAAGATAATCCTTCAACATACTATTCGCGCAAGTAACGCTGAAAGCTGTGCATTGTTGATCAATCTCAGGCTTAGGTAAGAAGGTAATAACTCACTATTAGCATGTATGAATATGGCGATGGAACAGTCGACTAAATTTAGGTTGTTTCCTGACCTGGAAAGCGTAGTTTTATGAAGCACGAGGGTCAGGAGGGTCATTTGTTGTATGAGTGGTGATTGTTGCATGTGCGTTTACGCTGCAGCACGGTGTGTATTGAATGGACAGGCGCTGAACGCCCAATAGTTGTGATTTTTGTAGCTCAATCCCCACCACCCCGCGTTCTTTTTCTTCTCACCATTTGAGTTGCTGCGCAAACACGTGACTGCATTCACGGTAATTTGACGTCCGGCGTCCAGCGGCTGTCATGTTACACGTTATTATGTGTGGCAAAGTGTGTGACATAACTCTATATTTGTCTTCGATTTCTAGCACAGGATCAATGAATGGAAGTGTCACAACTCACTTTTGCGGCAATTAGATTTCTCGGTGAAGGGACCATAACCACGTAGTAAAAGGTCACCTCAAGCAGAACTAAGGCTGGTCGCTTAACTACTATGCGACAGCCATACGCCTGAAATTAAATGTATCGCTGCTATACGTTAGGAGGGCTTAACATTTTTTTTTACCGCTGGATGTTTTTCACGGCCTCACGTTCATGTTCGCGCCCCGCAACGCAAGCGTTTTTGCCTGTGTTCCAACCTGCGACCACGAAAACAGTTGAAAGAACCAAAAAACCCCCTCCCGATTCACTTTAAAATAAACCGACGAACGGCGTACGACATCACTTTGAAACATCCACGACACCACTACTCTGTGACGCTATGGACATTGACAGCATCTGATCGCAGTTCAAGAACACCACAGCATGCCGTACGATACACGCAGCCTAGGGAACTTCAAAAATTTATACAAATGGCATACTTTGACTTCTTTCCTGCTCGCGGGGCGGCTGTCCTGCCTTTCTCACATCATCGGTGCCGCCGATGGTACCCAAAATGCAAATTTAATATGGAAAGATTAGCGCTGATTTCTGACCTAGTAAAAAGATTATATTACAGTGTAGAACAAAATTCCCAAGACAGGGCAAAGCCGGGCCGACCGCGACGGAGGTGAAGCAGGCGTTACTAACGTGGGCCGATCGTGTGTGCCGATCGTGTGGGCCGATCGAGAAGGTAGTCCAATGCCGGGCCGACCCGCGGCGGTGGTGCAGTTCGCCCTTAAGGGGCCCATATGCACAGCTTCGCTGGTCATCATTCACAGAGGGGAAGGGCACTGAGCTTTTCTATCCCAGAATACTGGTTTTCAAAGATTACTCTGCCAGTAGAACCTGTAAAAGAACAAAAATCTGTACAGCTTGGTATATACTGGCCCTTCATCCGAACGAAAGCGTAAACAGGAAGGAAGGTAGAAGGGTATTTTGTACTTCCTTTGCCTCTTGGGGCTTTGTTCTAACGGTTGATCTGAAGCTTCTCATTATTGACCAGTTAGGAATATACTTGGAACAAACAACCACTTACTTGCAATGCGCTGGTACATTACGTTTTAGAAGTTTCCTGAGGGCTTGCTCTATCGAAAAGAAGTCGGATGACTAAACTGGTCCCTTATAAAGAATGCTTTTTCTAAATTTTTCTGGTGGCCTCCAGGTTCCTGGAATACCGAGATATGCACCCTGAATGACTTCTTCAGGGTGGGCATAGCACTCGGCGAGTGCTTCCTCCTTCGGCAAGATTTTCAAGTTAGAGGCATTGTGGTCATTGTAGATTTAAAGGGCCTCAACGTCTACCACCTGTCTTACTACACGCCTTCTGTTATAAGAACGCTCGTCAGTCTTGTACAGGTAAGTGCAAAGCATTTTGTTCCCCACAGTGCAAAACTTTTTATCCCCAGTTTCGGCCAGCATAGTGCTACACAGGGATGACAACGAGAAAGATAACAACGTTGCTGTTGCGTTGCGTTGATCTTGCTGAAGGGATGCAGTAACTTAAAAACAGTGACGTTAAAAAAAGGAAGAACTAACGCGGGTTGCTATCCAGGAATGCATTCAGCATTAACTGAACGCATGTGGTTATTTGTGGCACAATGTTGCCCTGTGTTGGGTGGCACACCTCTTACCACCGTTCCTTATCCGCTCACGGATCACGACCGGCACTTCGAATGTCACTTCCTCAAGGACCAGTTCGTACCGCCGTGCATCCTTTACTACCGCCTCTGGTTGCAGACACGCAGGCGCAGCTGTCTCAAATTACATCGTGTGCATCTTCAACGGGAGGCGCACCATCTGAACGACAGTGCGTCAGAATGCTAGCTGTCGCGAGGGAAAAATGCAGAGAACACTCACCCTTACCACCGGTACCACCGGGCGGTTCTAATTGCCGCGTTAACCGCACCCGAAAACTGTTAGACAGTCGCAAGAAATCATAGCTCCGAAAGAAGGCTGAACGCTATAAGAAGAATGCAGAAACTCCTCTAGCGTTGTCTGAGTATGCTTACGCGCACCTCCAAATGTCAAGTTGACCCACCCCCAAATTTCAGTTGGCGCACCTCCAACTTTAAGGTTGCCCCACCCCTACTACAAGCTTCCTCATGCATTTTCTGTGGAGCCCAATGATCACTGGGGTATTCCCTCTGATCAAAATTGTTTGCTTTAGTTGTTCCTTACCGCTTATAAAGCTACCAATCTTCAATATTTACACCATTATTACAAGTAGATGTCTTGACTTCGCGCATTATGCATTTTGTGCAGACACAAGACATTACACTTTTCGGATCACGAAGCTAGAGTACTCGCCAAATAGTGCTTACGCTATAAAATCCGAAATAACCTATGCACTTCAATCGAGTTGTGAATGCGAAAGCAAAAAAATCCTTTTGACCGCCCCTGAACGGACCTTCCAGTTATGAACCCCTCTCGCGCAAGTGAGCACCTTCAGACGCTTCGTTGTGTTGGCGCATTTTTCATTTGCGCCTTACCGATGCACAGTTAGAATGCAGGCGAGAGCTTGCGCGGGCAAGGAACGCGCGGATAACATAAGCTCCAAAGAGAGGAAATGAGGGTGATGTGGCATCGCGGCGATGCCTTCTCCCCCCAGGCAACACCTGGCGCGCTATTCCTGCAGCAGGTGTCCCCTTTCGCCCGCTGTGCTCGGTCAAGCCTCGCTCATGACGTGGCATCGCAGCTAATAGGAATTTCGCTGCAGTTTTTAACAGCGGATTCGTTTAAGCTTTTAGTTCCGCCGTGGAGCGTTACCAGAAAACTCAGCCCAGCTATGCGCAGCCTCGCGTTGCTTAGCAACCAGCTCCTCCTCGCAACCTCCTCGCACCCGACGCTCGTATGGCGGAGTCGTGACGTCACAGGCGAGCAAAAGGTTGGAACAACCGGCGCGGCGACACACCTCTCGCCTCCTCTAATCCGTGCGTACGTACTGCTGCCATGGGAAGTCCGAAGAAAGTCCGGACGCCCGAAGAAGCGGCTTACCAGGATGAGCGCCGTACTGCCAAGAAAGAAGCGATGCATCGCCGCCGAGTTGATCCGGAACACCGCGCCGAAGCTGCGGCTAAGGAGAGGCGACGCCGAGTCGAGGATCGCGAGTTTCAGTCCAGGGAACGCGAGAGTCGCCGAGAAAGCGATCCCGGCCTGCGACTGCTTGATAACTTCCAGCGTCAAAACCGCTCAGACAACGACTTATAAAAGCTTAGCATAACGTCGCAAAACCTAGAAACAACTTAGCCAAGCCAACCACAACCTCGCAAAACCTAGACACGACTTAGCTAAGCCTACCAACAGCTTATCAAAACCTAGCATAACTTCCCAAACCCTACAAACAACTTTCGCAAGCCACATAAAAGCTAGGTGATGACAAGCTCAGCTGGTGACTCCAGCCTTGCATCACTAGTGTAAGCTGCGCACGTCTTTTCGCTTGTCCAGACGACAGACGCCGGTGTTATCGTTCAATGGGCCGTTTGATGCTTTTACAAGAGAACAAAAACAGGGTCTGTCTTCCCTGCGTAATGATATGGTGGCCAAACCTGTGGATATAGACCAACTAGTCTCGCGAAATACCGTGTTAACGTTAATCAGTTTTACAATATAAAGAATTCGCACCCGTTCCTTAGCGAATGGACGGGGTTGAAAACTACGGCCCAGTATTTTGCACTCTTTAATAAGAACATAGCACTTTTAGGCATCCTATATATGGATTTATTATTTAGCCAGCTCTGCCTAATTTGCATGGATTTAGAACAAGAATGAGGCGCTGTGATGTCACAATTCTCTCCTCCAACGAATGCAACACTATGTACATCTGCTGACGCGCTTTTGCATTCGTACATTACTGCAATAAGTAGTGTCTTAAAAATATGGCGGTCCTTGCGTGTTTCTGGTTCCCCAATTATTTCGCTGCATGATGTGTGCAAAAGCTTAGCCCTCGAGATCTCGTTCTGCTACTCCGAAAAAAACTGTCGCTGAGGCGTGGATTGCAACACAACCTATTGTCATGGTGCGCAAGATAATGGAAATCATTTTTCTCGTTTACCAACTGCTCAGTTGACCAAACGTCCAGTATGAATGGCGTTAGATGCATGCATGGAAAATTGTAAATATGTATTTTGTTACCGAAGGGATTATATATATACAGAAAGTTAATTTTACTTTTTTGTACTGCGATAGCAATTATGTAGACAGTCTAGGCGCATTTATGACGTCGCCGTTGCCGTCGCCGTGATGCTCCATATAAAGAGCAAGGGCGACAAAACCGTCGACGCGCGCCGTATGCTTTATGTGCGAGGGAAGCGTGTGAGGGCGAGCCGGCGAATACGGTTTGATCTCGCGTGTGCGAGCAAGAAAGTAGGCCCGGATGAGTGCCCTCTCCTGTCGCGCGCTAGGCAGGTGGGTCAGGAGAGGGAGGAGGGGCGTTCTTCTACGGCTGCTCCTAGGGTGCCTAGATGTCCTCTGCGGCGTCTATCACGGCGTCTACTACGGCGTTGGCCACGCGAATTGCGCGGACGGCGTAGTAGACGCCTTTGGCGGATGCCGTAGGGACGCGTTGCCGGCATTCGTGTTTCTTGAAAGCGATCTGCAACGTGGCCAACGCGCGTGCCCACCCAGGCCTCTTCTTCACAACGGTCACAACGCAAGGTACTAACCACTATAATACGCACCACACAATGGAGCCATGGGAGGCACAGCTAACCAGCTCAGACCTGGCGGGACAACAGTCCTTCATAAGACAGGTCAAGCGGGCGGCTGAGGCCAGCGGGACCTTGGACTAAAGGGTTTCCGACCACTGCACGTAAATCGTTTAAGCCAATAAAGGTTTCTCTCTCTCTCTCACAACGGTCTGCGATGTTTGCAGAGTGCGCGTAGTGTCGGTAGCTTCGTATGCGCTGTGCTTTCGACGTTTAGTATGCCTTGAAGCGAGAGATTCATGAAGGTTAGTTCCCTTGCTGCTGCCGCGATTCCTCACTGCAGAATTTTGACAGCGCGTTTCCGCGCTCGTCGAGCAAGATGTGTTAATGTTTACCTGTGCGCGCGTAACATTGTGCTCGTTAATTTAGTTAAAACACGTTGGTAGGGTAGGTGGTTTGAATCCATTGTAAAATATATGAGTGCTACTGGGCAAGGCCATAGAAAGAAGCAGACAGACAAAGCCAGGGCTGTCTCTGTGTGTCTGTTTTTTCCTACGTCCTCGTTCAGTCACTCTTACACATTCTATCATTGTTAATTCAGTTAGTAAGCGAATATCTAGAAGTTTATACGCCCGCCGAAGCTCTTTTCCTTACTTCATGCTGCTATCCAGTAATTTGCTATCTCAATTGGTGCTTTGCCTGTCGGGCGAAACTGCGCATTTTTTTTTCTTTAAGAAATGAAAGAAGCTATCCCATCTGAAATTCCAATGGGTTTTTTCCCGAAGATTCGTCTTCAATTTGGTTGGGAAATTTCAGGGCTCGAGCACCCGTAAATAACAACTGGGGGTACTAGGCTATGGCTCTGTTCACTCAAGCGCATTTCTACTCAGAGAAATGTGGTACGATCTCATCCTAGCTTTTTCAATCCATTTTAGTGTTGGTGTTAATCGACGCCCCACGACGACGCCCCAGTGCCAGTATTACCGAGAGTCAAGAAAAACGCCAGATTGAAAAGTTCAAGAAAGGACCACGTTAGAGTCTCAGAATACTATTCAGAATTCTTTATTCCGTGCGACGTGGACTGTTAGCGTATACCGATGAGTTCTATAAACGTGCACTCAGCTAAATTTACAAAAGCACTTCCGCTTCATTTTTAATGCACCAAAGTGTTGAAATTCCACTGGCACTAGCAGAGGATTTCCTGGCGCTTGTACATTTTCCTTCTTCCCATGAGCGTTATTTTGCCGGCCGGATGGTGTGCTGATGCTAACCCCCATGGAAACTATAGCCCTGAGGCGCTGTATTAAAGTGATGAGAACGCGGTACTGTTATTAACATTGCTCTGCTTGGTGCATTCGTGAAGCAGATAACCGGAAACGTGCTTAAATATGTTCCAGAACTGTTTGCCCTTGCGCCTGCAAAAAGTCTACATTATCAACAATCCTCCAATATCTGACTATTTATTTGCAATTGCCAAGACCTTCCTAAAAGCAAAACTAGTGAAACGGGTAAGATTCGTCTGCATGTTTTTTTCTATCAATTCTCCATTGTTTCGTCACTGATGATTTGGAATGAAGTAAAAAAGTACGAATCTCTGCATCAAAGAACGTGGCATGAACATAGAAATTCATGGACGAAGCACAACCTAAAAAAAATGCCACAGAGCGGGCACTTTTCTCAACATATCATTTTTTGACAGCTCAACGCGAATATAGTGTTGAGAATAAGAGCCATACGAAGAATTCCTGTGAACTAAAAGCAACTGAGAGTTACAAAGAATAACCCAATCAGCTACGTTGTTTTTGTGATCGCCATGATGAAGTGCCCTTCGTCTATGAAAGAAACTTTCCCAGATGTGAAAATTTATTATCGGGTACATTTCAATCAAACAACAGATATAAAATGACGAACCGTTAGCCAATCGATTTGGTAAGTTCTCACGTTGAACATGCAGTGTGCAAATAACGTGAAGATGAGGACACAAAGCAAGCATCGACAAACGACCAAAGGTTTATCTCGTAGTTTTCTGTTAACACGTGCTTACAAAATAATGACGCTCATTGCGTATTATATACCTTACCTCGCATTCTGTTACCACACGTATTTTTATTCGTGAAGAGATACGATAGTTTATAAGCGTAACCCTGTCACATGCCAATAATTCGTCTCAGTTTTCTCCTGTCGGTCCCTCCAGCACTTCAATGCAATAAACAGAAACCATTTAACTTACGTTTTAAGCATGAAATGCTTTTAGCTGCCGCTGTCGGCGACCTTCAAGTGACCTTGAGCAGGAACCAGAACCGTTATTAGGGCGCTCAAACGAGAACATTCGGGCAAGTTGCCAGAGCTAAACGACATTAACCAGGCAACCAGTCAAAACTTAAGAAGATGCAGTCTCTGGCCCCCAACCGTTGGTACAGAACTTCATTACATGCGCTAGCGCTAGTTACTGGTCAGACAAGTTACAAAAAGACTGCTTCTGAGTTCTTCCTAATGTTTGTTCAGAATATCACTCAAGCTTTAACTTCTAGTACGCAGGAGTTTTATTTGTCATTTGCAACAGCGACTTTCAAAAGGCAGATAGAGCGCAACAATGCACGTGATTGTCATCTTTTGGCGCTGAGACAGGGTCGTCTGTTCAACGCCAACGGTCCATGAGTTCCGCGGCTCGAGATATGGCACCACGCTGCATCATCAAGCCGGCAGCGTCCGCGCGTTGTGGCAAACTGTTTGGCGGAGTTGATTCTTGCAGTGAGGTTCAGTTCAAAACAGGTTCATGTGGTGTGGTGTGGTGTGGTGTGGTGTTGTTTGGCGCTGATGTGTGAACATGTACTATACCAATTTTAAGATTGCGGCTAGTATCATCTCCAACCAATCTGCTTTGCCGGTAGCGATTGCTTGCTTACATCTACTTTCGATTACAGGGGAGCCATATTTTTCTTTATTTTTTTACAGATTCGCCTTCTTGGCTACAATTTGACAGAATTGCACCAACTTGTGCCGGATGACGTCATTTCGAAAGAACATGAAGGGACGAACGAAAGCTTCGATTACGACCGATTGGAGAGGGAGTTGACGACTGCTGAGAATTTCTTCCAAGCGATGAGTTCTTACGGATACCGCGATACATTGTCGACAAAAACGGTGCCCAAGCCAAACGGCGTCCTCACTGAAGAGGAACTAAGTGAAGATTACGTGCATATTTAATCACTCTGTGATCTAATAAAGCTTCTTGTGGCCTTTGGGTTGCGAAAATTGAAAGTCACGAGGAAATGTTTGTTCATTTTTTGAATTCCCCACTTGTCGCGAACGCAGCTCCCATGTGATTCTCTTTCCATTACTAAGCTTAACCCACCATATAATGGCAGCATGTTACCTGACCTTTTTTCTTGTAGACCTCTGTGGCTCTTCTCTCTCCTCATTTTGTCGCTCGCTCGCGCTCCCATGTTTCTATGTTGAAGCCCAGAATTTAAGCCAACAGTTTATTCTTAGGTAAAGATTACGTTAGCCAGCATTATTGACCCCATTTTTGGTAGCTCTTTCCTGCGAAGCCAGATTTCACATGGGACAGGACTTCACTCGCTGGTGACCAAGTTGATGTGTGGCGAAGTGTGGTGCTCTATCGTTGTCATCACAGCAGCATCCATCAGAAAAGGGACTATATGAGGTGTCCTCTTTCGTTTTTCTTGATGATTAAATCTATCTCCGTGCTGCAGAAACACCGTTCTGAACACAAAGTAGTGTTAGAGGAGACCATCAATACTTATAGGAACTCCAGAGAGTCGGGCTCTTCAAAGCCTGCTACTCTGCGCCGCACGCAATAAAGTTCGAAAAAATTGGTTATGAATGAAGGTGATGTGATCAGAAATCGTAAAAAAAAATATTTCTCAAGGGCTTTCATAGTCGTGAGGCAATCCTTGCGGTCTGCAACAATTCAAATAATGTGAAAATTGCTCTGCCGAGTGAACTTGCGGTCAGGCCAAAGTCTCAGTATAGAACAGCTTAAGTCAGCTGTCGATGTATTTTGTATAGAGAATCATCCGCCATCTCACACGCCGTAGATGCTTAGTAGCTATGGTGGTGAGCTGGTAAGCAGGAGATCACGGGATCAATTCCCGGCCACGGCGGCAGCATTTTAATGGTGGCGAAATGCGAAAACACCTATGTACTTAGATAAACGTGCACGTTAAAGAAATACAGGTGGTCCAAATGTCCGGAGTCCCCCACTACGGCGTGGTTCGCAATCAGATAGTGGTTCTGGCACGTCACACCCCATAATTTAATTTTATTTATTCATCCCCCATCTTCCCTTTACTAACGTACTATGGGTAGACTACTTCCTGCCCGCCACCACAATCACCGCTGGTAGAGTCGGCACGTTGAAGTATAGTGCATATTGTCGCATCGTAGTGACGGTAAAGAACATAGCAGCAGAACTATGAATGACGAAACTAACCTTTTATTGAGTGAACTTGCGCCCCCTAAATGACAGTGACATTCAAAGCACAATGATAGCGGCGAGAACAGTCAGCGAATACCGAAAATTTGAATCTGCGGATCAAGCGCGTCAACTTTTATACGTTACTCGTCGAACGTTCTACCGTAATCACTGCCGCCCGCATGCATTCAAGAAAATATTACAGAATTAGCGTCGCGCCTACAATTTGGTTACGCAAAGTTCGGCGAGGACATACACAGCAGATAGAATGACCGATAAAATCCGAGTAAGTTCCAAACCCTGCAGGCGCGCCTCGCGCTGAACGATAACGTGAAGTTCGCGGGTGAAGTACAGTCACAGGAAAAAGGATAAATATATACACATGTCAATAGAACGCTTGGTAAACACCACACTTCATCGTAGTATTCATAATTTTATTCGTTATACAGGGTGTCCCAGCTAACTTTAGCCAGAGCTTAAAAATATGCAAATGCTACGGGCGCGGCCAGCGGCTACAATGGCCTCCCGTTAGAATCTCCTCACAGTAGCTCCTCCGGATCAAATAAAGTTCACTGCCTGCCTGCCTGCCTGCCTCGCCTGCCCTGCCCTGCCCTGCCTGGGCAGAACAAAGGTAATGTTTTCCGTCGCTTGGAGATAATCAAACTATATTATTTTCATTCCACCTAAACAGATAATCAGCCTTGATGAACTAATCAACTCAAACGTTATAATTCACTGAAAAAGATTATTGAGACAGTTGTAGAGCGACATTAAAAACTCTCGATACAGCTTTCTGTTCCTCGGTACGTGCTACATAACAAATGTTTTCCGAGCGTGAAAGAAGCCCGCGAATACACCGGTGCAAAGTGTCTTGAGCGGCCAGTCGGGTGGCAATTTTGGATGCATTTGCGGGCGTCTTTTACGCTCGGAAAAACACCTTTATGAAGCACTTATTGAGCAACGGAAAGCTGTATCGGTAGTTTTTCATGCCGCTCTAAAATTTGCTCAATTACACTTTTCAACTAAAGTTAATTGAGAAGTTCAGTAATTACTTAAGGCTAATTATCTAATTGGATGCAATGAAAAAAAGAATAATTTGAGTAGCTCTAAGCGACGGCGAACAACATTACCTTGGTTCTGTTCAGGTACGTGGCATTCGCATATATTTAAGCTCTGGCTAAAGTTAGCGCGGACACCCTGTATAAAATGCCTCTAAACAGTTAAAAAGGGCATAGCTATTAACAATTAACCCCAAATTAAGCTATTGAATATTTGCCAGAACGTGACCCCTAACCTGCACCCGATTCCCTCGCGCTTGAACTCACTGCGTAATTTAATTCTCGAAGGACACAGTGAAAACACGAAGCACCTTAGAAAGCTCCGAGCCAGTTCTAACCGTTACGATTTTCGCTCCAGAGCTGAACCCAAACCAGCTCCGAAAAAAAATAATAAAACAGAACAAAGATTTCTCACCCGGCAGTTTTCAATTTGTCGGACGTCTTGGCGGCAGCGAAACAGTGGCCTGTATCACTCCGCCTCTCACGTCTTGTGTTTTCTCAGTTCACGCTCTAGTGGCTAAATACAGTCAATAAGCAGAAATACAGTCAAGGAGCAGGAATCGCCGCAGCTAAGCAGAACGATTCCGAAAGCGAATACAGCAGCATCAGTGCATCAGCAGAGCAGCAGCAGCAGCAGCAGCAGCACTAGCGTTGGCGGCGGCCGCAGTAGATTACATTAAAAAATTCTAGCGTTGGGAAGTTTCAAAACACAGTACACTCATCATTTGCTCGAGTAGGCTGTCGTCCAAAATGAAAATTTCGCGTCAGAGTTTATCGCAAGCAGACAGCTAACGATTCGACGTTCGTCATTCTTTAATTGCGCCTGATGCACAGTGGGTGTACTATGCAGCTTGTGCCCTTATTTGGGCGCAACGGCGGACAGAGAAAGAAGAAAGGCAGGGGGTGGGGGGGGAGGTGGCATGTAAAGAGCAAGTTTCCGGCTTGCTACACCTTGAGAGCGGAAAAAGAGGCTAGAGAAAAAGAGCGTAAAAGAATAGGGAAAGAAAACTAAAAACAAAACGAAACATTAATCGGTGTTATACATTAGGTCGTTGCTGCAATCACAATAACAATAGTTTTTTTTTTAGAATTCAATAGCACTGCACAAAACCGGGACTGCCCAAGCCAAACGAGGGCTTGAGGAGCAGTACTTATAATACTTCCACGGTCTTCTGACGGGATCATGAGCCACGTCAGTGCCGTAGAATGATCTCTTCCGACGGTGGCCGGTCGTCAAACTTGTTCAGCACAGTGGTTAATGAGCGCCTCTGCTCAGAATACTGCAAGCGCAGGCACAGAATGCAAGTCGTAGTTTCCTTTTCACGGGAGTGGTCGCACGCTGCGGTGTCGGCCATTCTTCTGAGCATGGTGTAGTATTGGTGAACAATACGCATAAACACACATAGTGTATCACAAGAGTGTCGGCGTGTCTTCCGGGCAGTCTTGATGGTAACCGAAGGGCTACGGTACTGTCCAGGGCATGCAATTGGAGATGTGAGGAGTGGGGCTATACTCCAAGCAGGTACTGTGCAGTCGCATGCACATAAACGGTTTCATGCAGCGTCCGTACTTGAAAGTGGAATGGATAAATACTAGACCTCTCCATGGGCTAATCGCGCATTTGCCCCTGCAGCTTCATTGACGTTAACCAAAGGTGACTTGATAGGGACTGAGTAACGGCTTGGTGTTTCTTCTCGATCAGGTGGCGTATCGTTTATACAATGTAAAATACCAACGGTTCGTGCAGCGCGCATAAGCGAACACTGCAGTGGGTCTACGAGTCACATAAAATCGATCATTTGTGCGCTTTTTTGCTATGAATGACCGCGCGACACGAAGGGCTACAAGTTGCGCAACCGTCGACGTTGACAAGTGAGAGATTTGGAAGTTGTATCGGGACGAATTTGGAGTGAATGACAACAGCTTATTGCGGCTTAGGGTGCCGTTAGGGCAAGGAATCCACCAAGCCCATCGACGTCTACGTCAGGTTGTAGGAATGAAGGAAAAAGGGCTTATTAGCTTAGTTACGTGGCTCCAGTCACGGAAGCCAACCCCATGCAGGATCAAGTTAAACGTCCGAGTTCACATCACGACCCTCTGTCTTTCTGCAGGAAAAGCATCTGCATTTGATACCATTGTCTTCCCTAGGCGAACCGACTAGACAATCTGAAGACAGTTCAGCAGCCAATCACAATCGTCGAATCCGTTCCGATACCACGCCCACGCTCGCAACGCTCCACAGTAACCCCGCCTCCGAAGCCCTACGGTATGGAATGTCTGCCAGGATAGCAACCTGTGAATCCAAGATCGTCGCCGTTGTTCGGTAGCATAGGATGCCCCCCCCCCCCACTTCATCTTTAGTTCAGGCTGTCAGGTAATGGACCCGTCAAGAGTCTCTCCACGCTGCGTTGACCTCCGGATAGGCACTGATGGATGGGTGGGAGTTTACCTCAGGACAAACGTATAATTAACCGCGGATCCCAAGTCACCTTCGTTGTTCAGTAGCATTGATTGCCTCCCCCCCCCCTTCATACTTAGTTTAGGCTGTCATGTAGCGATCGGGGTTGTGGCCTTTAGTGGACCCGTCAACAGGCGGTGTCCACGCTACATTGACGTCTGGATAGGCGCTGATCGATGTGGGTGTTTGCCTCATGGCAAACGTCTAATTAACGCCTTTGTAGTGTTGAGACATAACAAGTTGCGGTAGGGCTGTTGGGCAGGATCGAACCTGCAGTGATATATGTGAGCGTACTCGCTATACGGCTGTTGAAAATTGATTAGGGTAAGCTTCTTGAGAGTCGGCGATGATAAGTCTGCTTTTTTGTGGACACCATGATATAGTGATATGGACATGGCTTTGACTGCGTCTTCAAGGAAGCCGTCGAAGGGCTCACCGCAGGGGTGGGGCCAGATGGTAACTCAGGTTCAGCTGATACCGCTTCTCACAACGACGTCCAATTGTAGCTTGCAGGTAGATAAAGTGAGAAACGAGAAAGAAGGCCCTTCGCTACAGAGCGTATGACTTGGTCCCTCTTTTTGGTGGTTGTGTTCACTTCACGTTGGTGGTCTGCGCAATGAAAGATAGTCTCTGCCAGGATGGGGAGCTGATCGATAGACAACCCAGCGAATGGACCTTGGACGACCACATAATCGTTTTTCATGCCTGGTTAAATAATTCGACCGCGGCACAGCCTCACCTTTACCTTCCGAAGATTCACCAACAGAAGAAATGGCCTTGGACAATGACTTTGCACTGATGTCAAGCACCCGTTTGAAGAAAAAGCTACTCATGGTTTCACCAGGTAGGGACGTAGTAAAAAAAAAAAGGAGGAGCAAACAGTACTATACGATCGCTCTTGTACCCTGTTCAGCTATAGGCGTCTTATAATCAGTCACATAGCTTGTCGGAGTATTTTCAGCACGTGGCCCCAGGCGAAGTCAAAGAAAATTGAATATACGTCTCAAGGAACATTCTTTATGTCGACGTCAACACACTCACTATAATGAGTAATCTTAAGTCGATCTAACAACCGGGAAACAATTCCTTGGTTTACAGGGAAACAACATGTGCTATTTCATATGTGGACCCGGCAATTACGGACGACGATTTCTCCAAACTTTTGTCGTTGTCAGTACCAATTATTAAAGTACATCCATTTGGACAATATCGTTGCATCACACCAATATTTCAGTCGGAAACCCTGCCTTTGTATGCGAAAATCGGCTACGTGAGGCATTCAGTACGCCCTTACGTGCCAAAACGGTATAGCGCCACGGATGTATGAGACTGTGCCATGCATGTCAGCAGAGTGTACACGAGCAATGTAATCTTCAAATGAAGCGGTGAGCCAAATCAAGACGAAAACTGCCAGGCCGCCGTGAAGTGCTCAAACTTCTCCGCAAACCTCGAGGCAACATTAAAACTATGCCCGAAAATAAAAAATAAAGTGAGCGTTCTCCGGGGCATGACTGAGGACGAGTCTGCGCACAGAGAAGCCGCAACGGCTCTACGCTGCCATAGGCGCCGTTCAAGACAGATACATCAAAGGGCTCGTAGAACTCCCACAGAGACGAACTGTCCCTTCCAGACCAACCTTCTCTCCTACCACGTGCGCTGTTTTCCATAAGGCAAAATGATATACCTAATTCAATTCAACCACATACGACAGCGCAAGTCTGCCAATCTTCGCTACCGGCCACTTAGGACGTGGAAGGGCCTTTGCTGTCGTTCATACCTGCGCACCCCACGCCACACTGCACTGAACCTTTGCACAAGGAAGAGAACAAACAACTTCATGAATATAGCGCTTGGTGTGTCGTCTTCTCTCACGTCTGTGTCGTTTTCTTGTCGCGCAAGATCATTTAAGCAATGGATTACCAACTTGCCCGGAATGCAGCTCTCATTAACTTCACGAACCTAGGGATGCTCTCAGAAAAAATGCGAATTGAAACGAAAAACAAAGGTGATTCAGAGCAGGCTCAAAAGCCTACTCAACTCTATGCGCGTGGTTCTTTACGATTTCCAAAACCCAGCATTTAAGTCCTCTCTGCGGGTTTTTGCAGTAGTGGAGTCGCTCATTCGAACTCTGCTGTAACACTTACGATTAACTTGAACTTAATGTGCCTTCAGACGCTCTGGAATTAGTACCGGCCACCAGCTTATTCTATAGGTGCTTATCGATGTCCGGGGGATGTTTAAGATCCCTCCCTTGCGTCAACTGTTGCTTGACAAGAAATACAGTCAGTCATCATTGAGGGACGTTTTGAAATGCTCCTACATCATCGATGCGAGTCCGCACCATTAGCAGTGCTGCAAGATCGTACATCTACGTTCCTCTAATCTGTTGTCATCAATTATTCTGTCTTTTCTTCGCCTTCTCCCCTTCTTAACTCCTGCACAGAGTAGCAGGCTAGTAGTAGCAGGAAGAGTAGTAGCAGAAACAAAATGTTAAGAAAGCGTCCGGGCAATACGTAATAATTGTGCCCTTAGCGCTTCAACTGCATTAAGCATAGTGAGCAGGTAGTTCCGAGCGTCAACTTAGGCAACAGAGCTCTGGGAAATTTTTGAAAACATGAAGTTTTTATTGCGATCAGTTACAATCTGCGCGAGATGAAGCAAGGGACATCTATAGAAGGAAAGGAAAGACAGAAAGATTAACAATGGGATACCTCCGGTAGGGTACCCACATTTCATAGTAGTGATGCAGACAATAGGCAGATACAATAGCTCAGATTATACGTTCTAGCACTTTCAGTCGAAGTAGTTAAGTAAAAAAGGTCTCCAATCCACGCTGTGAAGGTGGTTGTATGAAGCTGTAAACAACCACAACTAGAACGACTACCCATTGCAACATGGGCTGAAACTACTGGCATGGCGACATTCACATGCACTTTACCTAATCATAAGCCTGAGACATTTCATAAGTCTGCGACTTGACTTGCGCCGCGACTTCGTAAACCTGCAAAGATCGGACCAAAGAGAAGAGAAAGAGAAATGCGCGCTGCTCTTCAGCAGTCCTCACTATAACGTGGCCTTCCAATAGCACTCTCACAACACTAATCATTTCCTTGGCGGGTTCTTTTACGCACGAAAGCGTAGTTACGTTACTTACGAAAGCATGCTTCGTATGCTAGTCAAGCTGCCGTCACCGGGGAACCATGAGCAACAGTAATCGTTACCAAGAAACGTATGCGCGGAGGGCGACGTGCTTCGCCTTGTATGTAGGCGCAAGGAGCGCTTTATGAAATATATGGTTTGGATGATTGTTTTAAGCTTGTTCTTTTTTGAAAATTATGCAGTTATGTGTGTTGTACGCGTCATTCCAAAGAAAGTGTGCACCGTTCGCTTCATGCTGCTGAGTACTTGCAGGTATTGCATTTGGGGCAGTGGCGTAGCCAGAAATTTTGTTCGGGGGGGGCTACGCCACTGGCCCAAGATATATATATATATATATATATATATATATATATATATATATATATATATATATATGCAATTCCCTGCAATCACTTAACCAAATTTGAGGAGGTTTGTTGCATTTAAAAGAAAAAGTTTAATTGTAGTGACTATTGAAGTCGAATTTTTCATTTAGGAGGTCAATTATTTATTAAAAATTGGCCAAAATTGAAAATTTTCAGAAAACGAAACTATCAAGTTTAATACTCCGTGACTCAACAATGAAAAATGATATCACAATTCTGTGAATTGCATCTAATAGTACATCTACAGCGGACAAAATAGATATGTTACACGTGAATCTCAAAAAAATCTAGTATTGTGGAAATACGGCTTTTGCAGAACCCTTGTACACAACGTAACCAATTCACGTAAGATACAAATTGACACAGCAAACTTGTCCGCTTTGGCTGTTATAATAAATGCCGTCTACAGAACCACAATATCTGTTCTTCATGCATAGCTATTAGTTTGTAAACGTCGTGCTTCTATTTTTTCAAACTTTTGAATTTTCCAAAATATTTTTTAAAAAATTCAGGCCCTAAATCGAAGTTCTGTTTCCAACAGACACTAGGATTTAACTTTCTCTCTCAAATGCAACCAATTTCAATAAAAGCTATTAGCAGGATTATCTCAGAAAAGCGTTTCTACGTTTTACAAGTATTTAAATAGGCCGCGTCGGATATGGCCCGAGCTAAAGCTTCCTCTTAAACAATTTATCGAGGGATCAAATACATGAATAATGACTACATTGTCCTTGCCAAAGATGCTGCAAATGAATTTTGAAAGCTACGCACTGTAAATACAAGTAAAATATGTATTTTTTCATAAAATATTATACTCGTATGTGCCAAAAATTGTGCCCAACATAACTGACGTCAATGCTTCCATGTTTTTTGTCTATTTATTAAGTAAAGAAAATATCACACGAACTTTAGAACTATATCAGTTCGAAACCAGGAAAGCAGTGCATGCCGCTGATATGAAAAATTAAAAGGCAATGAACTGAACAAGTTGAGGACAAATATGTTAATGAAACTTTGTCATTCAAGAACCGTGCTCACATTCTTGTATATATGCAATGGCCAGTGAAAAATCTCAATGACGCTGTCGTTTGTTCCAATGTATTACGCAGGAGTAGCTGTCCCTTGTCGTGTATCGTGAGTAATTGCACCGAAGTTATAGTCGCGACAGAGAGCACGTATAAAAAGCAGGAGTTCTGCAAGATATATGAGGGCAAGCCAAATGAATGAGCCAACAACGGGGTACTTTATTTAAAAGTAGTCTTCATGAGAATTTAGACATTTGTCCTATTGACGAACGAGTTGCGTGATTCCCGTCTTATAAAACTCCTTGGGTTGCTGCTTCAAAAAGTCTGTATCTGGTTCCCTTGAGCTGTTTTTTCGGTTTCCCCAAAATGTAGATGTCGCAAGGTGACAGGTCTGAGCTCTATGGCGGATGTTGCAGCGTTTCCCACTTGAACTTTGCCAGTTTTGTATTAACCACATAAGCGACGTGGGGACAGGCATTGTCGTGGAACAAGATGACCCCATTCGTCAATTTTCCACGTTTTTCGTTCTTGATAGCGACACGCTGCCGTTCTGGCGTTTCACAATATCGGAAACAATTGATAGCCTCTCAAGATATAGCAAATTCTATCAGTAATGGACCCTGTCGATCGAAAAAAAAAAGTCAACAACACCTTTCCAGCGGAAATGATGGCCTTTACGTTCTTTGGGCGTGGTATATTCGAATGTTTCCACTGTAAGCTTTGCCGTCGTGTTTCAGGCTCGTAGTAGTGGCACCAAGGTTCGTCCCCGATCACAGTTGCAAACAAGAAGTCGTCATGCTCATTGTGATACCCGATCAGATGAGTCAAGGCAGCGCGAAACTTCGTCTTCTCGCGATGGATAAAAATCTTGGGGATCCATTGCGCACCAAAGAGCCGATAACCGAGAAGCTCATGAATTATGGCGTGAACCGAACCGTGACTGATGTTCAGACGGTCTGCCAGTTCATCGATGCTTATCCTCCGTTCTTGTTTCAGCAGCTCATGAACCTTTGAAATTGTGTGGGGGGTGATTGCACGATGGTTTTGGCCCGGTCTTGGAATGTCTTTGCAACGTCCTTTGAACCGCTTGCTCCAACGCTTCACAGTGGTCAATGAAATGCAGTGTTCAACGTACGCGGCAGTCATATGGTGATTAAGTTTCTGTTTTGGAAACACCTTCAGCTGTCAAAAACTTCGCGACACCGAGCTGTTCAACTTTTGAAGTGTCCATTATGTGACGCAACCATATTCAACCCAGTGTATGAGAGCATTAAAGAACATTTATCTTCACACCTGCGTGTCACTTTTGTAAATGAGACATGTCGTTCTCCTACGCGCATGCCTCGCAGATAATGAACCGAACCATTATTGCGCGGTTAGGGTAGGCTCACTTCCATTTGACTCGCCCTCGTACATTAGAAATGCAAAGATACAATGGGATATGCAGATGCGAAAATACGGCTTGGTAAAGGACAAAAAAGTGTCACTGGAAACAAAGTTCACTGCATGTATACACAAAACCTCGCAACAAGATATTTAAGTATACGTATAAGTATCCAATGAGTCTATGTATGTAAGAAGAAGTAACTGTATATAATGCGTCAAACAAGGCAAATAAACATGTTGCACAATCTTAGATTCACAGAATCCTAGAATCCGCCCCCATTCCATCCACTCCCCCCGATGTATTGCGCGCGACGGAAGGCGGCGCGCTTGCTCCCCGCTTTTCTCCTTTGCGCACACAAGACTGAGCCACCATTGTCGGCTCACCCATTCCACCTCAGCTCCTACGCTTTCACTCGCACATACAGCATGCAGCGCGTGGTCACGATGTTATCACCCTTGGACTTTATACGAAACATACGAAACATACGAAACGCATAGGAAAGTATGTTGGCCAGAACTTAATGCCTACTTCGGGCACCTAATGGGGCTATGGAAGGAATACTGAAGAAAACATGAGACGCTTGGTCCACTGAGAACCATACGCATACTGCTCAGTATCCTACAGCGGCGAAACAGGACTTTCCGGAAAGGTTCCGCTCAAGGAATGCGGTGCAATCCTTCGAGTCCCCACAGTGATCGCGGCGAGTGACCATTGGTTTTTTTTTCTCGTTTGCTAGCCAGAAAGCGTCCAAAACCCTGTCCGGTGAAAATCCACTCGGCCAGAGCAAACCGAACGCGCACCGAAGTGCACCGCACGGTGGTCGGGACCATACGAGAAAAACGTATGCGCTCTGGCTGGCTCTGGCAGCCCGCGGGAAGGGTAGCGAGAACAAAAAAAAAAATTGAAGAGGCTCAATGTGTCCTCGCGAATAAAAGTCAAAGTAGAAAAAATAAATAAGAACGTAGTTACTTTGGCTGGCTTTAGTCTCATGTTCTGGCGTAGGTTAAAAAAGAAATGTTGATATTTTTATACGTGACATGACGGCACAAATGAACCACCCCAACGCTTCGTCTCATTGGACCTCGCTGCCTGCTTTGTCAACTCGTCTGCTAGTGTGTTGATTTGCCTTGTCTCGTTGTATGTTCCGATGTAAGACTTTAGAAAAATCAATAGACCTTTGGCGTCAAATGTTTATAACACATTAAACCATTAAACCCATTAAACACATTAAACCCACAAAGTTCCGCAATTGAAAATCTAAAGCACAACTTTGGAAATGTCAATGCACCTTTCACATCAAGAGCTTTTGAGATTTATACCCATAAAGTTTCGCAATTGATATCCATGCGCTCCATAGATTCCTTGGCCTCAGTGAGATGCCGCGGCGAGCCCGCTCACCATCAAAGCGCCCTTGAAACTTCGTGCTCGGATGGGACTGCTTGGCGTTATGTGACTCCCGGTGTATGAGCGTTACCACGAAATCCAGCCCGAGTTTGCAATCTTCGCGGTTAAATGTCTTTTCGAGCGTCAAAAAGACATTCTAGACAAAATCCAGAGTGATTTCTGGCGCCGGGGGTCGCTTTGGTCGGCGGTGCATGGACAGCACGAAAAAATTTCGGGGGGGGGGGGGGCTGAAGCCCCATAAGCCCCCCCCCCCTGGCTACGCCCCTGATTTGGGGGTATGAGCCATAGATGTTAGTGTTCTGTTGATGTTATGCCATGAAGAAATTCCGGGATTGTGGCCACATACAACTTGCCCGTAATAGTGTATACGAATGGATCTAGACAAATGCGACTGTCACACGGCACATTGTGTTGCTGTCGCGATGTGAGAACACAGGAAACGCCGTGCATAATGAACTCAAACTATTAGCAGCGAGAGTGGCGACAACACGGTGAGTGTGCTGATAGAAGAGCTGAAGGAGCAAGTACCCAATACCGAAGCCAACACTCTAAGAACAGTTTACACCCTTTGGCTTGCCCCTTCTGCCACACAAAAATAATCGTCATCTGCCTTGATGCGTTTCCTTTCTTTATCGCTGCGAGCCCGGAACTTTCCAGTAACGAACGGCATGCGCGTTATCAGCATAGAACAGTTTACACCCTTTGGAGTGCCCCTTCTGATAACGCTCGTGCCGTTCGTCACTGGAAAGTTCCGGGCTTGCAGCGATAAAGAAAGGAAACGCATCAAGGCAGATGACGATTATTTTTGTGCGGCAGAAGGGGCAAGCCAAAGGGTGTAAACTGTTCTTAGAGTGAAGGACTCGACGTACTTCTTGCATTGAGCAACTAAGCGCAACGTCAGCTTCCGCGAGCCCTGATAAGCAGCGGCGGCCTGGTGAGTTAGTAGGCGGAGCGCGTAGATGTATTCCTCGGGCGAACTGCTCTTCAAAGTGGCGACTGCCTGCGGCGGGCGTTGGAGCACGTGTAGTACACCGCAGGATGTGCTCTCGGAAGACTGGTTTGCAGACGGCGGCTGCGCGCTACGGGTTTATGTGAGCGGGAGGAAATTGCGTGTGTTCCTGATATTAGAGCTTGAAAGTCTATCGAGTACGGGAATGCTTTACTATCTAGGCAGAAAGAGAGTGTGTTTTAGGTTGAATACTTCGTACGCTTTACATGACCAGCATGTAAAGCATACTTCGTGTGCTTTACATGCTGGAGAAAGTGCAATGCCGTCTCTTTAAGCGGACTACTTGAAGTGAATTTATGCGTTACTTGCACAAAATTGTTGTGTTCAATTTATGAATTAGGAAAGCCTTTGCTAGCTGCCTTCCTATTACTGCCTTGAATTAATCACCTGAAAGTCCGGGGACCATAGGCGGTATTGAACCCAGGAGATAATGAAGTAATGTTGATGTCCAGGAATCTTGAGACTATCAGCAGTTTCAGAACATTCTCTTTAATTACCCCTTTCCCTTACCGCAATGTAGCTAACAAACTAGCTACATCTTGTTGACCTCCTTGCATTTTCTGTGCTTGCTTTCGGTCACTTGTGCATTGAAGCATATACATGAATCGGAGAACGCACTGACCCAAATGAACTCAGCTTAATACGACTTTGTTTACGTATTTGTTTCTTTGTTTTGTAGTGACAAATACGGGCGCCAGCAGCAGACGAAAAACATAGTGGTTGTTTGTGCGCGCGCTCGCTCCACTCGGCCGTTGCTTGTATCTGTGCATTCATTTAAAACGCCAAGCGCATCTAACCCTAAACGCGTACCATCAATTTGTTTGCTGTCTCCATGAGACCCTCAGCACCACTCTCCTGAATGCCACCTTGTTTCTGCCGCAGCCTATCGTTAGGCTCTCACTTCACTCAGTTCGCGTCACTTTTGCTCGTTGACCCGAGAGATAAGTTGTGGAAGCCATAAAGCGCTTTGCAAAACCCTCACACACGTAACGTGGGAATGCACCTCGCTGCCGTTCTCTCATCCCCCCGTTAGCAGCGAGACTGACTGGACAGCCTGGCTCAGTTCCGGGGACGTCGACCGACAGCTTGAACTGGTAGACTGGGCGGAGAAGGGCAAGCAGGCCCAGGGCCTTACTTGAGCCCAATCCCTCAGTCACGTCCCCCTTTACCCTTCCCCCTTTCAGTAATCTTTACCACCACCACCACGACCAGTCGGAAAGCCGCCGTCGCTTGCGGCAAAACCGCCGGCATAACAACATGTCGAAAGCAAATGCTTTCAGTGAAAGCGCACTTGCAACGTTGTTGCACAACTACTGCTTTTCATCTCGCATCGATTAACGCTGGCGCTGACGATTAACCGGTTTCAAAGTGGGCCCCAAGGTCTAAGCACATCGATGTGAAACCCATTTATCCTGTTCCTTGCGTGAATATCCAAGTTAATTTAACGTCGCTGCTGACGGCAGGCGGATGCCATTCAGGTATTTGCACGGAGCACTTAGGATAAATATGCAGGAATATAACCGAGTGCACGTGTTCATGCGTATTGTCACTCCTCATAAGCGTTATAACCTTTTTGAATTTTTTTTTTGGTCTTCTTGTCAGAACGCTTGTTTCTGTGCTCTCTGATTTTTTGGTGAAATCTTCGCCTCTCGAGGTGCCTCCCCTCCCCGTCTTGCGGCCATGGACGCGGAGCATACCAGAGGCCCACCTGGCCAGAAGTCATCACGGCTGTCAACCGCAAGGAAGCGAGTTGGCTCCACCAGCGACACCGAGGACACCGAGCTGTACTCTATGTCGGAAGACGACTCATCCGACGACGGCTTCATACCCGTCCGGAGTAAGAGGGCGAAGAGAAAGACCGCCAACACAGCGCCGTCAACTCCTGCGAGCACTACGACTATGAAGTCAAGGCCTGCGCGCTGGCCACACGTCATCATCTTTATGCCGGAAGAACCGTCAAGCAACCTACGGTTGCTGAACAGGCAAGCCCTATCCATTTTTCTGGAACGTGCGGTGCCGAATCAAATTAAAGACATCAGAATAAACCCACGCAAGAATATACTCGCCATAGACGTGTACAACGCGAGTGCGCTTGGAACACTTCAAGAAATCACGGAGCTAGGCGGAATCAAAATGCGCCCCTTCATCCCGATCGACGACACATCGATAGCTGGTGTAATTTACGACATTGACACTGCCATTCCCAATGATGATTTACCTAGCCTCATCAAGCCGGCAAACGAGGGCACGATCATTACGCAAGTGCGCCGTCTTGGGAATACGCGCTGCGTAAAAGTAATTTTCAAGGGGGATTGCATACCATCCCACGTTAAAGTCGGACATTTTCGACATCCGGTTCGACCATTCATCCAGAAGCCGCTTCAATGCCATCAATGCTTCAGGCTGGGACACGTCAAGGGCGTGTGTCCCAACTCGCTACTGTGTCCCCGTTGCGCTGAACCTCATGCAGAAGAGAACTGTGGTGCCACAGTTCTGAAGTGCGCCAACTGTGGCGGCCCTCACGTAGCCTCGTCGAAGGACTGTCCCCGCATCAAGAGGGAGCGCGCGGTTCTTAAGCAAATGGCCAGAGACAATTCGGCCCACAGGGAGGCAGCCGAAGTAGTTCGGCGTCGGCGTCGACGTCGACACCGTCGTACGTCTTCAAAGAAGGCGCATGTGCGAATCGATAGTACCCACTCCACTACGGTACCACTTACTCGCGCCGCGAAAGGGCCTACCACTTCCACGAGGGAATCAGATAAGACTCTTTCTTTAGAGGAATGGCCTGCGCTACCGAGCCGCTCCCTTGCTAGGGAACCTCAGAAGGTCACGGCCCCACCGGAGCCTTCTCCGGCCATTGATGATTCGCCTAAACCAGATGGTCAAGTCATCTCGGTGCTACGTTCCCTCATGGAGGCTATTCGAACGATTTTAGTTGAGATGGGGACACCGTCTGCTCGAAGCGCACTTAAAGTGCTGGACGCCTTAAGCCCAGTGCTTGAATCCCTCAACTAGAAAGATGGCCACCCATACCCCATCCTTCCGAAAAGAAGTCAAGGCAGCGTCCGTCATGCAGTGGAACGCCAGAGGGCTAAAATCACGAATTTCAGATTTCCGTCAGTATGTGTACACCAATGTGTTTCCACTCATTGTCATTTGTGAGCCCAACTTGTCGAAACCAATCCGACTGTCAGGGTACGAATGTTTCGTGTCCTCAACAAATAGTGCATGCAGCAAAATCATCGTTTTTGTTCGTCATGAACTCACCTATGTTTTGCAACCAATTGCGCCCCACGACGACAATCAGTACATTTGCATCACAGTTAAAAAGAACAAACTCTTGTTTACTCTCATAGGCGTGTATATATCGCCTTCCAGCAATTTCGACACTAGAAGATTAGCGGATATCTTGAGTGTTTGGCCCACCCCATGGATCATCATTGGAGATTTCAATGCACACCATCCAGCATGGGGAAGTACAAAGACAAATGCAAAAGGACGAAGATTATCAAACATCGCATACAACTATGGCCTTACTCTCTTGAACGATGGTAGCCCCACCTTTCTTCGAGGCGTGTCATACGGCAGCTGCCTCGACCTTGCTTTCGTCTCCGACTCTCTCGCCAGATGTGTGAAGTGGTTTTCAGATATTGAGACACATGGGAGTGATCACATTCCCACCTATCTGAACATCAAAGGCTTGTCGTCTAGATCTGGCCCACGGAATACCATTCGGACGATTCAATGGGCCAAGTTCAAATCTGATATGGAAGATGCCTGCAGCGAGGGCCTACCCTCTGGGTTAGAACAAGCAATTAAAAATACGATGCGAAACGCCACTCGCATGCTGACGATCTCTTACATGCGGAACGACTCCGACATAGAATTAGAGCGACTTCGCGCACTTCGTCGCCGGGCGGAACGTCGATATCGGCGTACAAAATCAATCCATGACCTTAGGGCAGCCAGGAGGATACAAAAGAAGATTCAGCGTCGAATGGATAGATTAGCGTCTGAACGTTGGGCAACGTTTTGCAAAACACTCGACCCCCGCAAGCCGCTATCTCATATTTGGAAAACGGTGCAAGGTCTGCGTTGCCTTCCGGAACAGCGTTTTCCCTTCAAGGCGCTCGCGCTTTTCCAAGGGCGGCAAGACGTCGAGGTCGCAGAAGACTTTTGTGCGCGGATGGCAGACCAAGCGGCACGTCCAGACCCACCAGCCCGAGATGACGTCCCCCGTTCCCGTGATTGCCGCATGGACCTCCCTTTCTCAATGGAGGAGCTCGAGGCAGCACTAGCTCTCTGCAGGCGCTCATCATCTCCGGGCCCAGATGGTATATCATACCGAGCCTTGTGCTATCTCGGAGAATCCGCACGGATAGCACTATTGAGTCTCTACAACACCTCATGGCAGGAGGGAAATGTTCCTGACGAATGGAAAGTGAGCCGCCTGGTGCCAATCTTGAAGCAGGGCAAATCCCCGCTAGAGCTCGCCTCTTACCGCCCAATAGCGTTGGCCAGCTGTGTAGGAAAGATAATGGAACGGATGATCCTTGGCCGCCTGGAATGGTACCTTGAATACTACAAGATTTATCCGAATTCCATGGCTGGTTTCCGACGTGACCGCTCTTCCATCGACAATGTAGTTGATCTCGTTTCATATGTCCAGCACGAAAGGTCCCGTAAACGTTTATCTGCAGCTTTATTCTTAGATGTGAAAGGGGCATACGATAACGTATTACATGAGGCAATTCTCGACGCTCTTGTGACAGTTGGCCTAGGTGGTCGAGTATTTTTGTGGATCGCAAGTTACCTTTCTGCAAGATCATTCTATGTGTTAACCGACGATGGCCCAACTACGCGACGCTATACCAGCAGGGGCGTTCCTCAAGGCGGTGCTCTTAGCCCGACGCTATTCAACCTCGCTCTTATTGGGCTTGCTGAACACTTGCCAACTACCACCAAAATTTCAATATACGCAGATGACATCTGTGTCTGGACTTCGGCAGTCACACGTCCTCAGGTACGTGCACGGCTTCAAAGAGCGGCTACTTTGACAGCGAGCTACTTGTGTGAACAAGGTCTGAGCATATCGCCAGAAAAATGTGCCCTAGTAGCATTTACTCGCAAACCAATGACGCCTTATGCCATCTCAATCAATGGGCGGACCATTTCCTATGTCAGAACCCACAGATTTCTTGGCGTAATTATCGACCGAGACCTCAGTTGGAGCCCACACGTGGCCTACATGAAACGGCGCCTGACAGCAACCTCCCAGTTGTTTAAATACTTGACAGGAAAGACGTGGGGGATGTCAGTAGACGCAATGCTGAGACTCTACAGAGCTCTCTTTCTCGGTTTCTTAAGATACAGTCTACCTGTACTGACCAACACCTGCAAGACAAATATTCGTGTTCTGCAGGCAGCACAAGCTCAAGCACTCAGAGTTTGTCTTGGTTTGCCCAGATGCACGTCAACTGAGGCAACTATTGCGATTGCTCGGGACCATCCAATGCAAACTCACATCACGGTGGAAGCCCTGAGAACGCATATCAGACATTTTGCACGTGCCCCCTATCACCACCTTGCAACACTACCTTCAGACAGGCACCAAGCATCATTCTCGAAAACTATCGTCAAGTACAACGACAAACTTCCCTCGGGCTTCACCGCTCCATCTAAGCCATCGATACCCCCTTGGTGCCTTGTCAGCCCCACAGTCCATCTCAGCGTACCAGGAATCGGGAAAAAGTCTGAGCTGTCGTCGCCTGTGCTCAAACAACTGTCTCTGCTTCTTCTGCACGAGAGGTACGCGGAGAGTGCACATATTTATACAGATGGTTCCACAAACATCCAGTGTTCGTCCGGTGCTGTGGTCGTCCCAGGAAGAGGTATTACCATCAGCTTTAGGACTGACCACCCAACGACATCTACATCTGCGGAACTAGCTGCTCTTCGCGCTGCTCTTAGTTTCGTCAATCGGGAACCACCTCGACAATGGTCAATTTTCAGTGACTCAAAGGCAGCCCTCCAATCTGTGCTATCAGCTCTGCGTCGCGGGCCATTCGAACAGCTCGTGCTCGATATTAGATGCCTGCTTCATACATCACATGAGAAAGGACATCACGTGACGTTTCAGTGGCTGCCAAGTCACTGCGGCGTCATAGGAAATGAAGACGCTGATAAAGCCGCTCGGACAGATCTTGAAGACACACAGGAAGAGGCCATACCACATTCGCGGTCCGACGCAGCCAGCAGACTTCAAGTGCTTGCACGGGAGATCACGCTCTCTCTATGGTGCACACCAAGCAGCCAGACCAACCGCAGCAATCATCAACACGACCTGCCCTCATTGATGCGTCTCTGTGTGCCCACTGGACTCCGCCGAAGTGAGGCCACCCTGCTTTATCGCTTATGGCTAGGGGTGGCCTTCACGAAATCCTACTCGTTTCGCATTGGAATGGCCGATAACGCTCTCTGCAATGCCTGTCTTTGCGAGGAGACGCTGGAACACATTCTGTGCGACTGTCCTGAATATAATGTTCAGAGACAGTCCATGGCATCTGTTCTAGCGCACCTGGACAATAGACCATTGTCAGTTGCAACCATTTTCACACATCGCCGACAGAAGACATCGCAGCTGAAGGCGACGAAGGGACTTCTTCGGTTTATGAAGGATACAGGCTTGGACAAGCGGCTGTGAGAGTGACATCGCGTACTGCGCAAGAGTGACGGACTGTAACTGACGCTGTGTTCGCTGCGTTATGTGCTCTCTCTCTCTCTCCCCCCATCTTTCATCTCCCCCATCCCGCTCCCATGTGTAGGGTAGCAAACCGGTTAAGTGAAACTGGTTAACCTCCCTGCCTTCCTTCTCCACTTTTTCCTTCCTTCCTTGAATTTTTTTTAGGTGTGAAGCTTCTTACGTTTCATGATTTGTCTGTCCTCACGCAGTTTCAAAAGAAATTTAATCATGTCGTCAAAGCCCAACAATTGCACAAAAGAATACGCAGCATACTCGTGTGACCTTGTAGAATCAAAAGTCCCGTTTCAACGATGTCGTTTCTTTCGAACAGTTGTATTAATAATTTTCACGCCCATATTTAGTACAAAAAGATTCAAAATTTAACCACGCAATACTCTTAATTTAGGCTAATCTCTGCTGCCCTCCTTAGCGATTCTGCGCAGAACGGCAAACAAGACCCGACGCTGGACATTGAAGCTGCTCTTGGGCAGAGGCGGTGGCACAGAGCCAGATTTCAAGGCTGCTGCGAGAGAGTAAGCTCCTCTTCTCCTTTATACGTAGGCAAGATATTTCCTTCTGTCCTTGACGTAGTTCGTTGTAGGTTAGACTGCATGTCTAACAGTCACAGTGCAGCCATATAAAATGGTCGGCGGTGAAATGCGAGCACTTGGCTTCATAGAAATCTAGGCTCATCTTGGAAAGTCTTAGCTACTTGCCTATAGAAGTGGATATACAGGGAGCCCAGATCAGGACGATTTGCGGTACGTTGCCCTTTTTGATCAGTAATAATAGCAATACTTTGCTTCAGCCGTGGTGATCAGGTGGTGGTGGTGGGTGTGGTGATGTTGGGAACAGGTGGGATTATAGCCTGGCACTTGAGTCGAGCAGTTGCTTTGCCTGTAACACCGCTTTCATGGTGTTGTTTGTCAACATACGTAAACAAAGGCGATATGTTCGACAAAGGCTTATTTCCGTTCGAACGATCTGGTGACCTTCTGGGAACACAGAAGGCCCCGAAAGGCAAATAGCCATCTTTCTGAAGTAAGCACTACAACCCAATATCGCAAATGAACAATGTTCCTCGCACTTCAATGTTTCATCAGCAAGTATATTAAGCAGAAACAACGCAATGCCTTTTTGTTAGTGCACTATCCCAAACATACAAAATTTGGAAAATATTGAATTTATAAAAAAAATATCGTTTCGATATCGTCATAGTAGCGATATCAGAAAGTATGGTTGTATTTCTAGGCACTTTAGTCTGATGTGTTCTAGTCAATAATTTCGCAGACACAGTCAGGGTAGCTTGTCTCGCTCGTCACAATCGCCAACATATTACAGCACACAGGCGCAGACTCGTTTAGAAACGCGTAATAGGTGCTTCCATGTGTTCCAGCTGACGTTAGCCACGCTGTTCAGTGAAACAAAAGTAAAAAAAAAACGGGACAAGATACGATCTCAAGACCTACGGTGTTCGGTCGACCTCTGGTGAGCGAACACCGTAGGTCTTGATATCATATTTTTACCGTGTGCTTTAAATATTTTTTTTCGTTGAACAGCTTCGCTAACGTCAGCTGAAACATCCTATATATGTTACCGATGCCTGCATCGCCTTTCATGCAACCAAGTAAAAGAGAGCTAGGGCAGGAAAGGTGGGGTGGTCAACCAGACGAGCACCCGCTTTGCTACCCTTCACTGGGGGTGGGGGAAATGGGAATAGAAAGAGGGAAAGGGAAAGAGTAAGCACTGAGTGCTTTGGGAGGATGCATAGGGACACTATAAACGGTCTCTTAAGCCGATGCACTTCAAGTAATGTACTAGTGCACGAATCGTTTTCTTGGCCAGTGACGGGTGCGGCCCCGGTCCGAGTATTTTTGACTCGGAGAACGGTCTTGAGTCCAGTCGGTTTAAGGTTGTCCGCGTTCTTCGTAGCGAGGGCAGGTACATATAGGTGCTCGATAGTTTCCTCGCACCCGCAGGAGTCACACACTGGGTTCTCGGTCATTCCCATATGATAGGAGTAGGCGTTCGTGAACGGCACTCCCAGCCACAAGCGGCACAGCAAGGTTGTTTCTCCGCAGGAAAGGCTAGATGGCAGTTGTAGCCGTAGCGTGGGCTCCAGTTTATGCAATCGGCAATTGAAGGCACTTCAACTCCAGAAATCTAGTTATTTTTGCATTTAAGTAAGCGAATTTCCCTGACAGTGTCCGACCTCGCCAAAGGTATTTAACGCGTCTGGGTGTCTATGTGGGCAGACCGGTCAGCTTTGTCAGCAAGATTGTTGCCGACGATGCCACAGTGAGCAGGAATCCATTGAAAAATAATGTGCCCTCTTTCCAGAGCATGGTGGTGCACTTCTCTGATGTCAGATATCATCTGCTCTTAAGTTCTGTGATGTAATGCAGACTTGATGCTTTGAAGAGCTTCCCTACAGTCACAAAATACGGTCCATTTCTCTTTCGGCTCTTCGGTGACGTATGTCAGTGGCATGGAGAACTGCAATTCTGCCGACGTAGATGTTGTCATGTGTGACAATTCGAATCTAACTGTAACCTGCTTAGTTGGAACGACGAATGCGGCAGTTGAGCTGGTAGGTCAGGTCGAACCATCGGTACATATGTATGTATGCGTTCAGATGCGTCTGGTGCAGTAATAGGAGCGTCAGTTGCTTCATAGCCGGCGATGGATGACTGGCCTTCTTTGTAATTCCGGTAATAGCAAAATTCCACTGCCTTTACCAAATCCTAGATACGTAATCAGTGACTCGCAGACGGCGGTCAGAAACTATGCACAAGGCAGAATTTCGCCAAAGGCTGAGGCTATACTCAAAGCTAACGCGAACTATGTCACCTCCGAGGAGACGGAGGAACGACACATTATATGGTTCCCGGCTCACACGTCCCCCGACACCCCCATACCCAACCTCAACGAGGAGGTCCACCGCGTAGCGCGAGGTCTCACGTTCCGCGCCCGCGAAGAAGGATCCTCTCTTGGGGTTGGAAATCCAACGGAGGCATGGACAGAGAGGGAAAGAATGACCAGATACTGTGACATTACAAAATTTTATCAAAACTCAAGGCGGGTTTATCCGCCCCCTAACCACAAACTCGACAGGGCCCAAGCGGTAGACTGGCGGCAGCTACAAACAAAGACCTTCCCCAACCCCGTCCATCTCAGGAGGATATATCCGGACGTCTATTCAGATGATAACTGCAAGCTATGCAGCAGGGCTCACGCAACTCCTAGACACATTCTCTGGGAATGTGACGTTATATGCGAAGAAAATGCAGTTTCCCCAGATGAAGCTGCGGCGCGATGGACGGCCGCGTTGCGCAGCTCAAACCTCGAAAATCAACTATGGGCCATCCAGCAAGCCCGTGAGGCGGCGAGGAGACAGGATCTCCGGACCTCCTCGGGGGCGGCCTAGGCCCAGGCCACGAATTTGCCGGATTGTTAATAAAGTTGTTACCACCACCACCACCACCACCACCACCACCGAATCCTGCATGGTCCTTTGCTTGACAGAAGTCTAAAGCGCGGGATACATGGAGCATTCTTTCACGGCGAACATCGCGCGGCGGAAATAGACGCGGCGGGACGACGCCGGTGGTTCGCTGGCTTCGCTTACATGCAGCGACAAACGCGCGGACGCCAACGCGCGCCCGCCGCATTGTTGCCAGACTTTACGAATGTGTTTCTGGATAACAAAAAAGGAATAAGCAGAATTTTTATTGTATTATTTATTGTTACTGACTAAACTTCGAAAAAAAGTTTCATAGAGGCGCTTACGAACGATTTCTACACATTTCATTTAGCTGCAAGCATTTTAGCGGGCTGGCTTTGCGCCGTCTGGCGGGTCTGGCTACGTTGAGTGAGCGGGCACCTGCGATCACCGCGGAGTGCAGGCGTTGCGGAAGCTTTTGTGGATCTCCAACAGCGACGTTTACTTTGCGTAAAAATAAATTGTGGTTATTGGTGTTTACTTCAGTGTCAGTTCCTGTTTTAAAGCCTCCTCCAAAAACTAGCGTTTTGTGCTATATTTGGCGTGAAATGGGCGGCTCTCGTTCCGAGCGTGATCCGAGCGTGATCCTAAAGTAACTTGGTAAAAAAAAAATAGAATAGTTACTAATCTAAACGCGCGGTGTAAGCAGCGCCCGAAGCTACTGCACCCAAACACGCGTCCTGGCGCCCAAAACATTCCGTGTGTGCACGCACACATCGATCACGCACTGGTTTTGAAAACTATATACTGAGATAAAGGGGAATGAAAAAGAAATAAAACAACAACAGGAAAGCAGGAGGAATGAGTTTGATGGGACATCAAGGGCGCAAGAATTATATAACTATCCTATAATTAGAACGACAATAAGTTGGCGCGACGAATATATAAATCAACGCGGTCGTGTACCGAAAGCACAAAGGGTGGTATCATCGGGTGATCACTTCCGCATATAAATTTGTTTTCATCAGTACCAACATTGTGAACTTACCTCCCGGATCGGTTCCGATATCGGCGATGATCTCTGCCCATGCCGCAGCTTTCTTTCGCTGATCCTTGTAGTCCTGGCGACCACAATCCCAAATTATGCCACGCATTTGAACTGCTGTAATGAGCTTATCATTGTATTCTAGTCTCGCTGCTTTCGATGACTTTGCCATGGTTACAGTGCTGTCCCTAGAGCACTTGGATATTGTGCAGCCTCCGCGCACCTCTTGTATCCGCGACAACCGTATACCGAGTGGGCGCTTTCTCTCCGTACCAACGCTTGGCTTGTCTGGAACACCCACTTTCTCTGTAAACTATTCTCACGCCTTTCGGCATTTCACGTGGAAACAGAATCCTTCGGTATCTTCCCATGTGCGCTCCTTGGACGCTCCCCGGTGCCGTGCGTCACCATATGTCTCTCATTAGTTTCGTCTGCCGCTCACCTCAGGGCATACAGCTTGCCATCCCAAGTAACCACGGATATCCGGGCGACGTCCGACGGACGTCCTTTCTGGATATTCGGGATGTCCGTGGGACGTCCATGAATATCCGACGTACGTCCGAGGGACGTCCCTGGGGAATCCAAAGGTAATCGCTTTGGCGTCCGTAGTACGTCCGACGCGGACATCCATCATGGACATTCAGGGGACGTTCAGGATATATATATATATATATATATATATATATATATATATATATATATATATATATATATATATATATATATATATGTGTGTGTGTGTGTGTGTGTGTGTGTGTATGTGTGTGTCTTCCCGGGGATATTCCAGATATACACATGCCTTGAAGCGACAATAGTGGCCGGGACACATTCAAGCACCGGACCATTATATATATTACATTGGTCTAATGCTTGAATGCATTCTTGTTCTAAATAAACGAGAAATGAACTTACACCAACTTCCAAATACAATTAAACGTTTATTGTGACCTTATACATATACATAAAAAGACCAATAAGCAGATATATGCGTACTGTTCAAAGAACAAATAAATACACGGATAAAGAAGAAAACTTGCAATTTCAATAGCACAACAACAAGGTAGAGAACAGCAGAACAAAAATACTTATTGCCCACCCTGCTTTGACATTTGAGTTTGCAGCATGGAATAAAAAGAATGAGCAAAAACACATCAATTAGCATTATTAAGCAGCGAAAGCAACAGAAATGACATGAAGGAATTAATCTTGACTACATCACTTCACTAGCACTCTGCGACACGAGCACAAAAAATGACATTAACTGGCTAATGCCTTAAACTTTAATGTCATTCGCGGTGTGCCACACGGACATGCTTAATGGTATTGCAGCTTAAATGTTATTCGCGACGTAGTGCGTTCTCGTAAGTCAACTTGCCGTCAAATGCGTACTCTCGTTCCCAATGTCTCCACATTCTGACGTGGCTAAACGAACTATTCGTGAAGAACAATCAATATATTCTTCACTTTCTTTAAACAATAGCTCTTTCTCGTGGCGTAGTGCGTTCTTACAATTATTAAAACTCACTTGGCCATCGAATGCATACTCTCGTTTACAATGTCCCCGCCGTGGCCGTAGTGACCATATTCTCACGATATTAAACAAACTTGTAGTTAAAAACAACTAATATATTCTTCACTTTTTTTAAAAGGAGCTTTTTATTTTCGTAGAGATCAGCAGGCGATCTTGCCGCTACTGACGGCTACAGCTCTGATCATGAGCGCATTAGCCAGGAGAAGCTGTTTGCCAGGAGAATCAAAGGGCGCCGATGAAGAGTCCGCGGTAGCTAAAGCAAATGTAGACCGGGGTCCTGCTTACCAGAAAACCCGCATTGACTTGTGCGTACACCTCTCCTAAGGGATCCTGTTCCGTTCTCACAGCGAAGTGAACCATCCGAAGCGTCACGTAGAGTATATCCATCAGGGAAGCAAGGCACATTGTCCTTAGTGCGCGTAGTGTCACAACCACCGTCCTGAACTTCCGATGTCGCCTCGGTGCAGCGACCAGCATCACAAGGCGTACAAATGTTTGCAGGGACAGCCCGAACGCACATGTTAATGCATGTGTGCGGGGTATGCGCGCCACTGCACAGTTCTAGGCTTGCGAATTCTCGAGCTGTTGACTGCTGGCTGCCGGTGCGAGATCCGAAGTCCTCGAATATCGTCTTTGTTTCCAGCGACGCTCTTTTTCGCGCGTGCGGCTTCTCCCGCAGTCTAGGCATCCTGGCACCTGTGAAGAAAACACATTTCAATACCTAAACGAATTAAAAAAGAAATCGATGTAGCTGTCATACCTTGGTAGTTGAGTAGGAGACTTCGGCAGGCACGGAAGGTGACAAACGCTGCTCCGCTGCCCTTACAACGATCGCAAAATGAAAAATGGCGTGGCGACGATGGCTAGAGCTTGGATTGGATTGGATGACTGCAGCGTTCTGCTTTGCCAAGGTTGTAACACTTCCACGTGCATCTACGCAAACATAAATAGGTTTTTAAAATATTTTATTATTACACAGTGAAATATTTACTTATTCTGGGAATATTCGGTATCTGATTTTCGAGTTTTTAGTTTCTGCTAAAGCTGTCGGCGCCAGAAAAACATAGCCTTTGAGATTACTGTCAATGCATGGCGGCTCTGACGCATTATAGCATTCGTAATCGCTTTCAACGCACGCAGCCACCAAAAGCGTAGCCTTTGAGATTTGTTTTTGTTACCTATAATGATATTATTGTATGCACAATTGAACACTGCAGACAACTTCCTGTTTTAAGAAACCAGCCAAAAACAGGCGCACACAGGAAACATACGAGAAGACAGGAAAGAGGCTGGAAGAGGCCTGTCTTGTGTATGTTTCCTGTGTCCGTCTTTTTTTTTTGCTGTTTTTTTTTCTTAATACAATGCACCAACTAGCCCAACAACGTGTTTTACTTCCTGTTTCAATGATAAACCTGAACCTACATGTTCGGAGGTCAGGACCAAAACTCTATGATCAGGAACTTTTCATAATGAGGGATAACTTGAGTGCTTGGCTCTAGGTCGAATAAGTGGCTTCAAATGGGCGCTTATATATTCTGCTAGTCATCCACAAGCATTTTTTTTAAAGCAAACTACAAATTGTTTGTATGACCCACCGATAGAAAAAAAAATCGTATTTTAATACTGCGATGTTAAAGTGGGCAGAATTGATATCAAGTTGGAAATATATTTATTTTGCTTTGAAAAAAGAATGAACTGTGTCCGAAACAGAACAAAAATAAACAAGTATAATATGAACAAACTAAAATTTCCGGCAATATATTTATGCTAGTTTATATATAACTCACTAGTGTATATCCTGGGCATGCCTATTTATGGACAGCCAGCGGACGTTCAAAATGGGATGTCCCATGGACATCCCGGTGGGATGTCCTTCGGACATCCAAACAGGATATGGACTTCTCCTGTACGTCCCACGGACGTCCGTGTTGGATATCCGGATGGATGGACGTTGGGACTTATGGTGGACGTCCCACGGATATCCGTGGTTACTTGGGATGTACCCTTCTGGATTTCATTAGGCTTTTAGCGTAGCAGTTTCAGTTGTCCCTTTGTATGCTATCTTTGCTAGCGTCGCCTTTTCGTACGCCGACAACAGCATGTGCAAGCTGTGACACGGAAGTCAGCAATTTATAAACGTTACTTTATTTAGTGTACGCATTTTTAAAAAAAATTGCTTTCGTACGTTTAATTTCTTTTCTCGTTCTTGCTACCGGCCATTTCTGGCGATGTGCCTCAGTCGAAAAACGATGCGGTGCCATCAACAATCTTCCCCGATGTTCCAGAGTATGAGTGGAAGCCTACTACTTGGAAAAGAAAAGAGCGCAATCTGTGTGATCAAGCACCACCAAGAGTTGCGAAAAGACGAAATATTGTTCAGATTAGCCAGTGCTAGCTCATAGCACCCACGCGGCGGTTATAGTGACGCTGGCGTCACCAGTAAATTCAAAGAGTTTAATACCCCATCACCCCCGACGAAAGTTAACTTCTTAAAACGAGGAAATGTTATTGAGCACATCGGCACCAATTCTTTTTTTTTAGACTTCCATGGTGTACTTATTGGAGTCCGCCGAGTTTATTGCAATTTGACGTTGTAAATATGGGCAAGGTTTACCTTTGCTGTCACTTATTTTCCTGCATTTCGAGTAATAATCAACACTTACGCAGAATAAAGGTTTTAAGCAGGATATTTCACAGTAATTGCAATTTTTGAAAGGGTTGGGAAGAAAACTGTACCGCATATATAATTATCTCTTTCGTGAGCACGTCACTTAAGTTTCTAGAAGAAAAATATGTATACACAAATTTGTACTCTTCACTTAATGCTCTGAAACATTCAATATTCGGCTGTAACGATCGATGGTGTCCTTCTCACGCGCAGAGAGACCAAAAGTGCGCGTCCAAACAAGCGCAAACGCCCACATTCCGTCGCTCCAGCGCGGCCGCGCGACGGACGGTCCCACGGAGGCACCAGCTAAAAAGGAAAAAACAGACAAAAACCATGCAAAAACGCTCGGCGGCTACCGGAAGTCGGTGGGAGATCGATCGTCGCGACGCCTGGTGAACACGAGAGGCACCCCCGCCACTTCCGCCGGCGTCGATCGCCGGGCGTCGGTTTTTCCGATCGGTCCGGATAGCCGGCGTGCGTCAAATTTTTGGACGCCGAGGGGCGAGCGTTCGACGCCGGGCGTTTTTCGCCGCCTGGACGCCGGTTTTTCGCTCCATGTATCCCAGGCTTAAGGTGTTCCTGATTCTATTTGCAATTACCTTAGTAAATACTTTGTAGGCAACGGACAGTAAGCTGATCGGTCTATAATTTTTCAAGTCTTTGGCGTCCCCTTTCTTATGGATTACGATTATGATAGCGTTCTTCCAAGATTCCGGTACGCTCGAGGTCATGAGGCATTGCGTATACAGGGTGGCCAGTTTCTCTAGAACAATCTGCCCACCATCCTTCAAAAAATCTGCGGTGACCTGATCCTCCCCAGCAGCCTTCCCCCTTTGCATATCTCCCAAGGCTTTCTTTACTTCTCCCGGCGTTACCTGTGGATGCATGAATAGGTTTAACAAAAAAAATAAAAGTTACTTCCGATGCTACGCGCCTCTCTTTCCGCCGCATATCGTTTCTTTAACGCTGCGCGTCCAGTACTTCCACGTCACGAACAGCGCTCGCAATATCAACGTGACATTGAATTCTGGACATGAAAGCAGCGAGCGCAGAGTTTTCAAGAAAGAAAACTCAAGCGAGGCAGAAAACGATTATCGTTGCGGTACAAATTATTAGGGCCACCTGCCGCAATCGGCGAATATTGAGCTCGACCGCGAAATGGCTCGAGTGTCCACTATTAGCGTTTACTTGTTGCTCTATTGTACTGCCCCTTATAAATGGCGGTTGATAGAGAAATACATTCAACAGGAGCGGACGCTCCCATAAAGCCCAGCTGCGGAATTGACTGTGATGCTCCAAGCCACAGGCATTAACACCTGATCCACACTTCCGGTTTCGGGCGCACGTTTAGAGTACTACCTGGAACGCGTTACGCCGGTTGCGCTGATCGGCGCGGCATTTGTTTACTTATTATTTTTTTTTGCATCTACTGCTCAACTGCGCGCGCGGTCTTCGCTCGGAATTGTTTTATTGTTAAGTAAAAATGATTGCGAATGATCTTTACAAGCCTCTATCAAATATGTGCCACATGTGATTTCATGAAGAAGACGCAAAACGCCTTGTGAAATAAGGAAACGTTTATTTTCCTCCATAATAATACTCGTTCCGGGCTTTTTGTGCATTAATCCAACGGTGTGGCACCACGTAAGCAGCAGGAGTTCGCGTACGAAGCTCCGCTGCACGACGTCAGGGGAAGAAAAGTAAATTAGAAGCGTGTGTCATTCCGGTTTTAGCACCTTATAGGAATAATGCGTATACAGGCGAAACTTGCGAAAGTAATGAATGGGCGGCATCACGAACAAATGCAATTTGCTTTTACATACATGGCGAAGAAAATACACGACTCCTCCCAAACAATAGCATACGTATCACGAAAACAATATTCAAGCAATCCCCCAATCGCAGGCCTTATTTCCTACCCTTAAAGAGCAGAAATACACGGGCGACTGCGCGTTTCTAAAATAACTTGGCTTCAACCGACGGCATAGTACGCCACGTATACACAGAGATAGCCACAACACAGTCTCTCAACCAGACCATGCTAGTCACTCGCAGAATTCCTTCTACTCGCACTCAGGACAAATCTGTGGGTGCAAAGCCTGTTTTCGGTCATTCAGAAGGGAGATTTATCGAGCCGAAAGTTCCTGGTGTTTGAGGTCCATGGCGTTATCTTTTGCGCGTTCTGCCGGCGCAAGCAACACGCGTGTTATCACTCTCAGCAATCGTTCGTCGCGTTTTCGACGAGCGCGGGTACCTAAAGAAGCTATATGTTGTTGCGGGGCCATAAAAAGCGAGACAGACTGCTGCCACCAATATTCAGTACACGCCAAACTATTGTCACTGGCCGAGCTGCTCTTCGCTGCGTCACGACAGGAGAGGCGACTGTGCCTCAAAGTTATCCCAAAATGTAGCGAAAATAATAACAATCACATTGGGGGTCAGGGAAAGCGGCACGAACTTGACCCGGTAAGATTTCGTACACGCGAAACTAACTGCATTACACGGCCGTACTGCTTTTTGCTAACTGCGTCACAACACCAGGCGCGGCGAGCGCGACCAAGAGCTAACTAAATTACTTAAAATAATGTAGTACTCACAGAAAGCTTGGCAAGCATCTCCCAGCACGAGTGATTAACTCAAATTAACTGCGCTAGAACGGATGAGCAGTTTTTAGCTAACTGTGTCACACGTCTAGGTTCCGTGCCGTAACCCTAATTGCTTGAAATGCGTCGCAGACTGTCAAACAATATTTCTCACCTTGCCGTAGTCCAGTAGTGCAATGGTGCCTTGTCGAAGTGCAGAAGGAACGCAAGAATACGCTGGGAGTCAGACAAACCAAACTTAATCAAAAAGAAAAAGTGAGACGGGTTGCCGAAAAGGCGAACTTCGCAAGCACAGCCGGCCTTGCTCGATTCGGTGGCTTGCCTGGTCTGGCGCATGACGCACGCATCTGGCTAGTCTGACGTGTGGTTAGCTTGTTGCTACGTGACGCAAATAAGTCGCAGAGTTCATTTATATGATGAAGCTTGTTAGTTTTAGATGGAAAGAACAAAACAAATTAAAGATGTCTGTCAACTTCATTTCACGTTCTTATTTTTCTGATGCTCGCGGCAGAAAATGGTCGACGTTAATAATAGCGTGACGTATTTCGTGTTGCAAGTTTTTGCCGAGCGTTCCATCTTTTTGAATTTCTTTCTTTGTGTTCGCGCGCTGTTTCTGCCACGCCGCAGGAATTGTATCGCTAGCTTCGTCGCTTCATGTGGCCTCTTTGAGTACGCGTTCCTTCTTCACCGACGTCATCCAGTGCATCTCCAACGTATGTTTGTTTCAGCAGTGGCCAGAGACATGAGTGCGATGACATCAGAAAGTATTGCCTCGCTAGAGCCCCTGGATGATGTTGCACGCAGAGAATTAGGAGAAACACCTGCGGTAAAACAGACGGCTCTGGAAGAGTTGCGCCAGCTTATTTCAGGTAAGGAGAAAGTGTCAGCAGGTAACTGAGAATATGCTGCACTGTCATGTGTTGGCCGTAACGGTCGTTCTCACCGCACATAACTTGTTGGCATCGCAAACGTATAACGGCGTTGTTTAGAAAGACCAAACCTAAAGCAACGCACCAGCAGCGTAGCATTTTCTACAGTAAGTACTAGAAGGAACTCCGGCGCTATAGCGTCTACGGGAACTTCAATTATGGCGGTTCAGCCTGCATGGGAATGATGGCTAGTAAATGGACTTGCCTAATCTCGGTTTTTCTGACTTCAAATGGCTTTGAGAACATTGCATATCTATTTATCTAAGCAGTGCGTTTTCTTATAAATACCACAGTTCTCCATAGTTATGCACGACTGCAGAAACCTGTTGCATCCGTGCGTTTGAAAAAAATAAACTGTGGTCTGTTGGGAACTCAGCATACCGTAAAGAGTAAAGCCAGAAGAAGGTCTTCAATCACAAGCTTGACGAGTAGACATCGGTCGCCTAGTATAGTTGAGCGACCGGAGCACCAGATTTCCCTGCGGTGATTTTTGTGGGAGACTGAGTGATAGGCAGGAGTACTAAGTAGCGACTGTCTATACTTCGGAAAAAGTCGGTCTCGAATTTATAAACTCATGTTCATGCCGCACAAAGCGATCGAGCACTTTCCCCCGATATGACGCATATTGACCCTTTTCGCGGCGATTCCGTGGGCTTGCTGTCATGTTTGATCACATGGGGACGCGTCCATGGCTTCCCTCAACTGCCTCCGTGTTCACAATGGGTTTGTATGACTCCCGTGCGGCTTAGCAAACCTCTGTGTCGGGAGATATCGAAGATGGTGACTGGATGAACGAGACGGAGCATTGGCCTCAGCTTCTAAGAACATGCAAAATCGCTTTCAGAGCTCATTAAGCTATGTCCAAACGGCGCGAGCAGCGTATGCGGTGCTTGTTTTAAAAGCGGGGCCAAATATCTATTACAAGCTTGCCAAACTTTCGCTCATGAATTCAATCAGGACTAGTGTGTTTTGCACTTCGTTCTTTATTGGATAAATATTTTGAAGCAGCGGCTTGTCCCGTTTCTGTCTTCCTCGGTGCGGTCACTATCTGATTATTTTCTGCCTAATCGCTCGCGGGTGTGCGCACTTCGGACAAATTTGTTATTGCTGCGCGGAAATCTTGAAATGTAGCTGTTTTGTATCTTGTAATACCTTACAGTAAAGATGTATTATCGCTAGTAACTCGCTTACTCTTGAGGACCATCACGAGACATTCAGCTTCGACCATTCGTGCGCTGTCGATGTAGCCCGTCATTTATTGTGCGTATATGGTGCGCGTATATTCAAGTGTGCGCCCATTCACTCATTGACACGTTGGCAATAGAATAGGCGCAAAATTCCGTGCCACTTGGGGTAGGTGTGTGTATATACTGTGCGCGAAACGTACTTAGGAAGCGGCGCTGCTCCTTTTGTCAATGTTTAACGAGAGGTACTGACTCTTGCCGACGTTCCGAGACTCAAACACTTTTGTTGAAGGTTAGCGATGCCACGCTGGCGGATGAGCAAATTTCTCTATCCTGGAGGAAAGCCGTACGCCTCAAAGTGCCGGTAACACGTACGGACAGTTGCAGCTGTGGTCCGCGAACTCGGCCACACAGATTCATTCCATTCGTTAACATGCCAGTCACTATTTTTGCAGTCAACTACTGCACATTAATTCAATCCAGCATGATTAGAGCACAGTGCGTCAGCGAAAACGCAGTTGCATTTGCGACAGCTGATCGCACAGACACAAGGTGGAAGCGGTAATGGTTGTGTATTCGCGGTCTGTCGCTGAGGCTACATGCGGCGCGCAGACGAAAGCGCCATCTCGTTTGTCTAGAACAAATTGCTCCGCGGAAAAGGTCAGTATCCAACACTTTCGTTATTGTTCTTTTATTAGTTTTTGATCAATTGGCGTGTTTAACATCACGAAACAGCGCAGCGATTTATTAAAATTAAATATGGGGTTTTACGTGCCAAAATCACTTTCTGTTTATCAGGCAAGCCGTAGTGGAGGGCTCCGGAAATTTCTACCAACTGAGGTTCATTAACGTGTACCTAAAGCTAGTACACAAGTGTTTTCGCATTTCGTCCCCATCGAAATGCGGCCGCCCTGGCCGTGGCAGCAAAACACGTGGTACGTGAGCACATTTGCATTTCGCCCAAGTATTG
The DNA here is from genome assembly GCF_038994185.2 of Dermacentor albipictus. Classification (NCBI taxonomy): domain Eukaryota; kingdom Metazoa; phylum Arthropoda; class Arachnida; order Ixodida; family Ixodidae; genus Dermacentor; species Dermacentor albipictus. The sequence continues at coordinate 63,666,115 of NC_091823.1, read as the reverse complement.
GCATTCAGCCGGGGACCTTGTTCTCAGCGGCGCAGTGGCCTTGCCAGTGAATCCCGCGGCTTTCCTTCTTTTTTCTTTTTTTTTTAAATTCCTCTGCATTAGTTCTACGGTCGCTGCTTCCTTCTGGATTTCTGAGATAGACTGTTCGCTTGCGCATTCGCATTCAAAAAATCCTTTGGTGGTAACTATCTCCGTTGTGCCTTTCTTTTATACATGCAATAAACACGTATTTTCATACTGTGGCACGTATACGAATGCTTACATTGACATGTGTTGCTAGATTTTCTAGGGTGCAATATCCGACGGCCTCGTGAAAATTGCTAGCAGAGGAATTGCCCGAACAATGCAGCAGTTCTATACGAAATAAACATAAACAATGTCGCGGTTGTCTTGTCAGCATCGTGTTTTAAAGGAACACTAGAGAAAAACAATATACACTGCATTATTACTAGTTCATGCTTCTAAAATACTAAAAAAAGCCACTCTTACCGTGAGAAGCGGGAGGAAGGCGGCTTACTAAGTTAGAAGAACCGCAAAAAGGAAAGAACAGTCGCGACGCTACCTAGAAATTCTTGTGCTACCCTCTTAAAAAGGTTTACACCATTTGGGTCGTATCTTGTCCCGCAACAATCTCGCCATCTGTATTGCCCATATTTTCTTTCTTTAATGCTGGGAACACGCGAGCCCGAGCGGCTCGCGTGTTCATGGCTGAGCATGGCTGAGCATTCTCGACAGGACAGTAGCGAGCGCAGCGTTTTGAAGAAAGGAAACGCAAGCAAGGCAAATGTTGATTATCGTTGTGGGACAAATATACACCGCAAAGGGTAAAACTGTTTTAAGAGTGTAGCTTGGCATGGCATCAGATTTCGAAAGCACCTACTAGGGTCTACTCTTAGGCAAACTTACACCCTTTGGGGTGTATCTCTGCCACACAACAATAATCGTCCGCCTTGCTTCCGTTTCCTTTCTTGACAATGCCACGCCCGCTACTTTCCCGTCGGGAATGCTATGTCATGCTGATAACGCGCATGCCGTTCGTTGCTGGGAAGTACCGGGCTTGCCACGTTAAAGAAAAGGAAATGCGGACAAGACAGATGACGATTATTGTCGTGTGGCAAAAGGGTGTAATATTGATTAAGAGTGTAGTTTTGTTCTTTTACACTCCTAAACAAATGTACACCCTTTGGGTTGTATATTTGCCTCACAACAATACTCTTCATCTGACATGCTTGCGTTTCCTTTCTTGGAAATACTGCGCTAGCTACTTTCCTGTCGAGAATGCTTTGTCATGCGGATAACGCGCATGCCGTTCGTGACTTGGAAGTACCGTGCCCGCAGCGTTAAAGAAAGAAAATTGTTTTGTGGCAAGATACGACCCAAAGGGTGTAATTTTGATTAAGAGTGTACAGATAGAGGGGGGCCACATTGTGTGCTTAAACAATCGAAGACTGAACTTAGCAAATGATCTTTACTGCACCATAAAGGCACAGTACGAAAACGTATATATTGAAATAAAGTGACGTCGCACTGACGTGCGCTATCTCTGGCTCCCGCGCAGAATTAAAGAAAAATACACATTTGCTTTCATTTCATGTTATAATAATCAACCTATGACTGCGAAGTTCACAAAAACTTACAGCTCTGAAAGAGTACTTCATGATTCTAGAACGATTTAGTGTTTCTCTGTAGTGACCGCTCACTCCCCCCTCCCCCCCCCCCCGCTTTCTTTCTGATGTGAACTTACGAAGAGGCTGGCTCCTTTAATGTCGCCGGTTACCCCTCTGCAAGGCAAGCAAAACTGAAAGCTTGAGAACAATGAGGCAGTCAAGTATCACAATCATGCGAATTCCCGCGCAAGAGTAAAGTAAGTCACAGTAAAAGATAAAATGACACTAAGACACACGCACAGTTCCGTATATACAACATAGTTCGAAGACACGCACATCAGTTGAATTAGTAGATGAGCAGGCCAATAAACCTACACCTATCTACATAAAAGGACACAAAGAACACATAACAAGTCATGTGTTCTTGCTATGTCCCCGCTTTACCAACACGCCCAAGTGACAGCCACGCTAAACACATAACAAAATAAACGCGTGTTACAAATATACAGAAGTGAGCTACCCGTAAACAATTGACTGAATAAAAAGAAGAATAGTGACGCCATTCACGAGTATCGTTCTAATACACGCAGATTTTAAAAGCGACAAGCGCTATTTTCTGTAATTTCATTGTTGGCCATCGACCAAGTATTTTTGTTCTCGAAGTGATTGGTCGAGGGTCTGGTAACATTAAACCAGCTTTTCGTCTTCGACGCGCAGTACTGTATCGCAGTCACACAAGGACAAGGTGTTGTATGCATCTTCCTCAGCGTCGTCACAATGGCACTGTGGACTATAGCATTTAATTCAAACGTTCTAAAATAGCGCGGTGAAATATCTCATTCGGTGGTCAACCAACTAGCCGCAGTCGCAGCGCTGCAAGCTCTCTAGCGGTGTGTATTTTCTAACCTCTTATATTGTTTACCCCGTATCTCAATTCCAATAAGGTGACCCATCGCTGAACTGCCCGACGGATGACGACTTTCTGGTCAAGTTTCTGCGAGCCCGCAAGTACGACACGCAGTTCGCTTTCGAGAACATCAAGAAATACTTCAAGGTTCGAAGGGACAGACCGGAACTGTTTGAAGACCTAACTCCGAGCAGCATCCCTTTCGACGTCGTCTGCCGCAAGCATCAGCTGCTGACGGTGTCGCGCCACACGGATCCACTGGGAAGAATGGTTTTTCTGACGAAGATCGGTAAGCCCGGTGAATTCACTATGCGCTGCCTTTCGACGAATTAGTTTATCTGTTACACTGCGTCTGAGAGATAGAGATGCAGAAGAAAGGGGAAATAGTGGGAGCTTAACCAGTAGGGAAAATTTGGTTTGCCACCCTACACTGGGCAACAGGGGAGGAAGAGGTAAAAAAACAATAAATTAGCTTTTCGCATCAGGTGATCCGACAACGCCTCGTGCGGTGACTGTGGTCGCGAGAAGACTCTTCAACAACATTTTGTGTGACGGACCTCGTTACACTGTGAAGAGACGATAGGTCGCAGTCACGCTAGCATGCTTTGACCAAAGAACGTTGTGACAGCAGTGACGACCTCATAAGAAATTGCCGCCGAGGGTGACGAAGGCACTGCTAAGATTTTTCAGGACAACCTACCTGCACAGGCGACTGCAGCCTGAATTGCTGTTCGTTGTGCTACAACTGGTGCTGCGCTGTGATAGCCTGAGTGACTGCGGCTGTCATCGGTTTCTGTGCTCCCTGTCTCTCTCGCGTCTGAAAGAACCCCCCCCCCCCCCCCAGAAGAGTACAACATAAAATAAGTCTCAGAAACAAAGTGTCAATCAAGCTTTCAGAAAAGACATATCGTGCACGGATGACAGCAACTTTGCACTGCTGGCAGCCTTGTGGCGAAACTGCAGCTCTGTTAGTGTTGGAACAGATGCGCTCTTTAAAAAGCAGTGGTTTTTCCGGCATGCGGCGCCTGTCCGCAAGAAAGAGAGGATAGTGATAATTTGGAAAGGCACGAAAGGCACGAACCAGGCTGAGCCCGGTTGGCTACCCTCTACAGAGAAAGATGAAAGGGGCCTAAAAGACGAGAAGAACGGTAGAAAAAAGAACGGCAGCACGCACGCAAAATCAAGCTGACGCGTTCATCGTTCAGTTTGTCACAAATGGTCATATCGGCTGGTGCGTCTAGACAAAAGAAGCAACTCTCTTGCGTGTCACAGCACATCGCGAACACACACCACCATTGTCATAGGATATTTCCACGAGTATTGTTGTAACCGAGTTTGCTTGTAAAAAATCGTATACTACAGCACCACTTTCGAGTTATCCGGCCTTCAAGTGTGCTACTAAATACACGGTCGTTTCAGCCACCAGTAGCCCAAAAGCGTGCGTCAAGGTATTCGGGACAGACTGTAACGGAAATATATATTTCACCAGATCTTGGGGGTCGATATTTCGGAAATAGCGCTAGTGTTAGAATATTTGTTAACATGGTTTAGCTGTTGCTTGGCTCCAACATGTGCGTCAGAGTAAATATTTAGAAATAAGGTAACCTGTTAACCTTTTCATTTAGCTGCCTAAACATTGCGATTTGTCGCTCCAATAGCATCCGCTTCTTAAGGCAATCAAGCTGAACAGCCCGAATCACGGTATGTGCTCAAGGTAATTAATTAAAATAAATATAAACGTAAAGAATAGGACAAACGACATATGTGTTCATGGTTGAGTCTGACTATCGAGATAATAATCACACCAGTGGTCGTTCGCTCAATTATTTCTAAAATGCTGTGATAAACAAAGTTATTTATCGAGTAATTCATGCGTTCAAACTTATCTGTGCTCCGCCATATAGGGTACGAGAAGTTGCGCAGACATATATGGCCACTTCGGTTGGTTGTCTTGGAGTGCCACAAAGTTAGTAATGCCACAAAGGTAGTGCCACAAGGTAGTAAACAGGGCGCTCCGACTACATTCGGTTGGTTATTTCCGATCGCTAGACCCCGACTTGAAAGGCCCAGAAATGCTCCCACCGACAAGGTCGGAGAAACCGCTAGGTCCGGCTGGTTTCCGGTGGCGCTAGCCCTAGGTAGCTTCCGTCAGCACACTTTTTCCGCTGCAACTTAAGGCTTCACCTCGATGTTGGCAACGCGGCAACGTTCTCGATTGTTAGCGGCACCTTCAGTCCTACTTTTGAGTCGAGAGGCAAGCAGTGACAGCATCCTATCATATAGTGATGCAAAGTTGTGTTGACTGCCTTGCAAGCGACGGCTACTGCAGTGGTCGAACAGCTACTATTTTTCTTTTTCTCTCTCGCCGTGATGCTTTAATGTTGCATGATGCGGGACGTTCAGTCGGCCATCACCGCAAGTTGCCCTCACTTCCGTCCTTCTCAAAGATCCGAAAAGTGCCCTGCCATTCAGATGACGCGTGCTTTCCCTGATTCAGATATATTGAGTATCTAGCAATCCGTCTCGGAGAACCGCATAGACCACCCGAATTTACCAGTAGTCCTCTTGTATGCAATCACTCGCGCAACCATCTTAGCAACATCAAAAATATAATTGTGCTTAACGACGCTTTGCTAGCGGAGAAATTTCACGCAAAGCTCCCGTATACTATTGTTTATGAATCGCGAAATAAAGCACGCCTGACGAGGAGAAAGCGAGAAACCGTCGTCGTATTTTCAGCGAAGGAGTAAGAGAAACGAGTTCCTGATAACTGGACTGGTTTCGCCATCTGTCGATGAAGAGCGAAATGTGCAACGGAGCGCAGCACTGCGTGCCGCCGCCGGCAGTCGGCGACGTCAAACCAAATGTTTGGGATTCGTTTATTACGATACATTTTGATGTTGCAGAGCAAGACAATGTGCAACACATTATCCGCGCAAGTAACGCTGAAAGCTGTGCATTGCTAATAAATCTCAGCCTTGAGGTAAGAATGTAATAACTCACTATTAGCATGAATGAATATGGCGATGGAACAGTCCACTAAACGTAGTAGGCTGTTCCCTGACCTAGGAAGCGTAGTTTCATGGAAAACAAGGGTCAGAGGGGTAATTTGTCGTATGAGTGGTGATGGGTGCATAAGCGCCGAATACGGAGAGGGGAGGGGAGGGCTCCGCGGCCCGAGCCCCCTCCGGAGTTTCCCAGGTGCCACCCGCCCCACACACACCTAAATTGCCATTACCAGAGCTTTGTCACCCAGATCATTTGCGGTTTCTTCTGACTTTCCTCGACCTATTCACGTGAAATTTTACTGGTGCTAATAGCTTACTGCATCATTGTTGGCGCGGCAGTGCACGGCTTTTAGTTTTAAGTTTCCACTGTAAACACCATATGTGTATGTTATACACAAAGGTCAAAGTGTAGTGCATTTTTGAAAGAGATGGAGATAGCCAATTAAAGATTATTTCTAAAGGTATGGATAGCCTATGCGTAGATGATGAATATGCATGTATTCTACGCTTCATGTGGCTTTGTGTGTGTGTGTGTGTGTTTTCTTTTAGAATTAAAAACCTATAGACTTAAGTGATCCCTTCAGGAGAGTCATTTATCAATAGCATGCGAAATGCGCGAGAATGTTGTCTCTCAGTATTTGCTTTTCTTTCCACTAAGCAATGTTAACGACTCATGAAAAAAAAAATTCTAATAATTTACCCCATTTATTAAAGATGGGGACATCGTCACTTGCGTGCAAAGGTCATAAATATATACAGGGTGTCTCAATTAACTGTGATAAAACAAAATTATAAAAAAAACAGCAATCCGCTACTCGAGGAAAACCTAGTGCATATTCCTTACAGTACAGTGGAGTAGCTGCCAGTAATTTTCCTCTTTACTGAGATTTAATTAGGTAACAGTAGGCAATTACTTAGCTCGAGACGTACTGTCATAATTATCAAAGTGCCAATGAGGCATTTGAAGGCACAGCCAAGGGACATCTAACTGCGGTATTTTCAGCGGCGTGCAATTGAGTAGTAATTTTTTTCCGCCTTGTATGATAAACCCCGCGAAATACGTAGAATACGACGTGACTGCGCTCCCACCCGGATCATAAAGCAGCGCCCTCGAATAAGCTCCCTCTGAGTTATCCAGAACGAAATAAAGGAAATAAAGAAAAATATCGTGATTGAGCCTTAGCTGCCGTGCCCCGGCCGAAGTAACTCGTCGCTTTTGATGTTAGTTGGAGACAAGCTGTGATAGCTGTTTGATGTCTTAGCGCAGATAAAGTGCACGATGTGTTTTTTTTGCCACAAAGCTTATCACCACAAAAGCGAATTGACAACGTCTGTGCAAAGGTTTAAATGTGCCTTTTGTTTCGTCCCAGTCGCCAAGTCTTTCTCTAATGAGCAGAAGCTAAACATGATCCTTGCCTTGGGACCTGCAGGTAGCACAAAGAGGCAAACCGCAAATATATTTATCCGTCATGGAAGTGTGGCGGTAGGCCAAATTCATCGACTATCATCAGAAATGATAAAAGCCTGAGAGAAACCGGCAGCTTCAAGAAACAATGGCGGTTGACTCTATCTTTGAGTCTTAGCCTACGCAATGATGTTCTAGCATTATGGCCTCAAACCCCCATGCTAGCGGGTGGGACGTGGCCGCCCAGATACCAATTTCCAAGTCATCAGTTTGGAGTAAGTGACGGCCTTTCACCCGCACTACCTTAACATGCACTAATGCTAGAAGATAGGGACCTGTAGAATCGTCTAGATTTCTCGATGGTGTCCTCACAAAAGCCGGTGAGTCACCGGACTTTTTGAGCAACATCAGGTGCACAGGTGGAGCCAATTTTCGCAGAAACGCCTAGGTAAATTTGCATAATGCACACTATTGGAGGGACTCCAATCCCCACTGGGTAAAACGCAATGGGCACCAGTACCAGGGGTCGTTCAATGTGTGGCTGGGAATTTACGCCGGTGCTATAATAGGTCCCACCTTCTTCGATCACACAGTGACTGGACAGCGTTACGTGAACTAAATTTTTAAATGAGTGGTCCATGGTTATATTGCGCTCAGTTTTACAAACACGATATTAAGGAAGGACAGGACGTGGACGGACGTAGCGCAAACTACCGACTGTTTAATACTGTTAAAGAACGCGCTTATATACAAGGAGATATGGTGCGGGGGGGGGGGGGGTGTACATATAAACAAAGCTATGACAAGGTGACAACATGTGATGATAGTTTGGGTAAGACATACATCGTTCACATGCACCCGTTCGCCCTGGCAAACTCGACCTCAGCTTTTATAAGCGCGATGGACGGTGTGCTTACGCACATCTCTTTTTCTTTAGCTATCGCAAGCGCCTCCCATATTTCTCGCTCCGTTTTGGCCGCACATTGCAAACAATGGAAATGCTCCCCGCTACTAGAAAGCACCACAGTGATTGGAACATCAAAAACAAAAACGGAGCGAGAAATATGGGAGGCGCTTGCGATAGCTAAAGAAAAAGATATGTGCGTAAGCACACCGTCCATCGCGCTTATAAAAGCTGAGGTCGAGTTTGCCAGGGCGAACGGGTGCATGTGAACGATGTATGCCTGAACCAAACTATGATCACATGTTGTCACCTTGTCATATCTTGTTCTTTTATTTATATGTACCCCCCCCCCCCCCCCCGCACCATATCTCCTTGTATATAAGCGCGTTCTTTAACAGTATTAAACAGTTGGTAATTTGCGCTACGTCCGTCCGCGTCCTGTCCTTCCTTAATATCGTGTTTGTAAAGCTGAGCGCCATATAACCATGAACGTTCACCAACTAGCCCCCTTCATTGCTCTACTATATAGGAGTGGTGAATGAATTTCTCAGTGAAGTCCCGCTATCACGTCTTCCACTTCTGTGGTATCAGCAAGATGCGGCACCGCACACACCAGCAGCCGAGTACGAAACTGGCTGGATGAGACTTTTCATGCGCAATAGATTGGAAAGCACGGCCGTGGTTATTGGCCGGTTAGTTTACCTGACTTCTCATCCCTATTTCTTTCTTTGGGGCAATGTCAAAGATCGGTGCCTACATGATCGAGACGGGCGTCAGATTTGTTCAAGACAAGGACAACGGATGTCTGCCGTGGAATGCCGGTAGCGGTCATCAAGAAAGCCACTGAAGATGTGATAAAGCGGACACAGTACTGCATAGCTGCAAAATGACTTATTCGAACACGTCCTTTAGGCTGGTAATAATAATATTTGGGGTTTTACGTGCCAAAACCACTTTCTGATTATGAGGCACGCCGTAGTGGAGGACACCGGAAATTTTGACCACCTGGGGTTCTTTAACGTGCACCTAAATCTAAGCACACGGGTGTTTTCGCATTTCGCCCCCATCGAAATGCGGCCGCCGTGGCCGGGATTCGATCCCGCGACCTCGTGCTCAGCAGCCCAACACCATAGCCACTGAGCAACCACGGCGGGTTTTAGGCTGGTATTCAACGCAGCTTAGGAATTCATTGATAGTACGGGCACACTGAAAATCTCGGGGCTTTTCATTTTTTTTTTAGCAGACATCCTGATATCCAATTCGGCTTATTTAGAAGTGGCATATTTTCTTTCTTGAACACATCCGTTTGGGCTTCTCTACACGTTTGTCGCTTCCCGGTCTGTTTATTTCGCTTTTATTCTTTAATACGAACGTGTTCTTGCAGCACGTATACACTTTCATCAAAAATAAAGTGGTCACTTTAATTTGGCTTTGGTCCGAAGCAAGTTTCTGGCGAGAAATATAGCTTCGCGCGCCCTCTTTCGATGCAGTGCGAGTAAAGCCGGCATTTTGAAACATTCTATGCTTGTTCCATTGCTTTCCGCATTTCGTTCGGGGTCAGAGCGACGCTTGGGCCGCGTTATGAAGGGGATTTTGTTATCAACGTGATAAGTCGGCTTTGAGATACGGGGTTCTATTCTGGACACGCATGGCGGCTGCACGGCCGCCATTAGCCGTCATGTTTACTCTCTGATTGGCTGTCGAAAGGTCACGTGTTTTGAAATTTGTGCCGGGAAGCGGAAGTATTGCAAAATGCAATTTTGCGTTTTCATCAAGATGACGAAACGTGACGTGGAGCTGCAAATGTTATGGACTAATACATTTTTTTGGTCCTTGGCAGATATATTGTGATGTTAGCGCTTCAAAAAGAATGTGAGCGGTAGCGTGCAGAAGCCAGTGCAATGCATCTGCAATTGCGCGAATATGTGGTGGCGATTCAAGATATGCGCCATGCCAGCTTGCTGATTGGCTGAAGGAATATCTCATGAGGAGCGTCACAGGAAGGGCTGTTTCGTAAACGTCATTTTGACGATGCGTGACGTTGCGCTGGGCCGCCATTGCTGAGATTTTCCGCCATAATTTTTGCTGCGACGAGCCGCGCGAATTATGCTAATGAGCAGCCATATGCAATGGCAGCCGAGAGGAATGCGTATCGCCACATTTTCCCCGTCGTTTGGCGCCACGAAAATCTTTTGTTCATAACGCGTGCTCATAGTATTTGCATCGCTCTCGGGTGGTGTTGGCATTTGTGTTTTGAGCCATCGTTGTTTAAAAGAACGCGTAAATACGAAATAATATTGGTTAAATGTAGCAAACTTTCAGCAATGTTGTCCACTTTTCACTGCTGCATTTGTATTGTAATCGAGATTAATGCCTTTTCGCACAATCAAAAGTTATGACAACGGCCTTTTTCTAACTTACAAAAAGAAATGTACGCAAGGCGGCGCCTTGAAGTTTCCTCCCGCGGTGCGAGTAACCAGCGAAATGAACAAGAGATGGCAGCGCCGGCGCTTGCGTCGCTCTAGTGGATATCTCTGGCGCGCGCAACGCTATCGGTGATATTCGGCCGTTTCTAAGCCAGCCGAGTCGGGCTGAGTCACTTGCGTTTCACGAAATAGCGATAACGTGGCCTAGAACGTGCGCGCATCACCACTGGTAGTTCGCGTATGTTGTCTCAAGAAAGAAAACAAGCGCGTTGGCACGAACATGCGATGACTCATTCCATTTTCCAGGGACACGCATCCGAGCTACTGAAGCAGACGACGGCTTGTACGCAGCAGACGACGGAAGCGAGAAGCGTTTTCGACAGAATAATCATACGCTTTGAGATAGCTGCTTTATTTTTACTGCGGAGGAAAACTGTTTTGCTTTACCGATAACGCTACATTCAGTGCCTTCATTTCAGTTTCTTAGGCGAAACGTCAAGTTGGCGTCACGTTACGTAAGCAAAACCGGGCCACCAGCGCCATTTTGTTTGCGTCGCGCCTACGTCACGCTCCGAAGAAAATGGCGGAATGTCCAGAATAGCGCCCACGGATAATAATGGTGACGTAGAAATGAGAGTAAAGAATAGCTGCGAAGCCGCGAAACCTGCTGTTGGTGCTCCTTCTGTGCCATTATGAAGGCGATGCGCTCTCTCTTCGGGTTTGCGATAGGCAATACAGTTGCTTTAAATCAGCTTATTTGAGGGCGCTGCTTTATGATGCGGGTGGGAGCGCACTCACGTGGTATTTTTCACACTTCGTAAGGTTTCTTTGCCAGTCGGAAGAAATTGTAAGCAATTACTATATTGCTGAAAACACCGCAGTTAGATGTCATTTCGGCGTACCTACAGATGCCTCATTGGCACTTCCCCCTCCCCCACCCCTTTTTTTTCCTCGCCAAGTCGCTGCGCCGACACGTAAGTGAATTCACGGTAATTTGAGGTACGGTGTCCAGTGGCTGCTATGTTGCACGTTAATATATGTGACAAATATTTGTGACACTGACGTCACGCCAGAGCGTGGTAAATTTTGTGGGCAGACGAAGCGGTGGTGCAGCATGCTGCTGCTATTTCTGCGGCAGAAAAGAAACAGAAGTTGAAAAAGCGACGTGATGTTCAACGTCAACCGCAGGCGCCATGAGCGTTGAGGAACGAAAACAAACGTTTCGTCAATGACGCGAGGCTCGGCAAAGATGTGCAGACGCCATGAGAACCGAGAAAAGCGAAGGAACGTAACGTTAACAACATTCACAGGTAATTCCTCGGAGTCCGACTTAACAGAGGTTTTGATTTGCAAGTGCTCTTTACCATTGGCCAGGTGTTTTCGCTAGCAGCATTAGGATTGGCTGAAATTCTTGCTTACATAAAATTTTAGGGCTAGAGGTTTTTATGGATACGGGCTTCGATTCAGGAAGCTTTTCACTTACTTTGACAATCATCTTCTATAGTTTCTACTGAATATATTGTGACGGAAGCGAAGTGTAGTCGAAGGATATATTTACAAAATATTTACAGAGAGAAAGCTAAGGCAAGAAAAGATGTCTGGTCCGACCCACGTGTAAGCGACCCCATCTTCGTCTTCATCGCTCTGCCAAACCTCGCATTCATCCCTGTATCAATCGCTCCGTAACAATATTTTTGTGAGGAAATGATCCGAATACGCGGAAACACCGTGATATCTGGGACTCCTATGGAGATTTTTATAGCGTATGCCATTCTTTGGCTTTTCTTAATAAAAAAATATATTTATTTTGTTTTTATTGATTATTCTTATTCCTCTTATTTATTTTCTCCCCTGTTTTCGTGATTAGGCATCACGGGCAGTACTGGACACTCCGGGACGATAAATCAAACAGCCCCAGTGACGTTGTGGCACTCGCTCGGTCAGCTCGGTCGTCCGCCATGTCTCTGTCACATCATCGGGGCCGCCGCCGGCACCCATAATGCAAATTTAATATGGAAAGATTAGCGCTAATCTCTGACCTAATTATAAGATTATTTTAGAGCGAAGCCGTTAAGGGCTAGTTCTCTTAGGATCGTGTCCGTTTGTAGACACAAAATTCCGAAGACACTGCAATACCGGGCAGACCCGTGGCGGAGGTGCCGTTCGTCCTCAAGGGGCCCACATACGCAGCTGCGCTGGTCGTCCTTCTTCACAGAGTGGAAGGGCACTGAGTATTTATTTTCCTGAATACCGGTTTTCAAAGATTACTCAGCTAGTATGAGCTGCACAAGAACAAAAGTCTGGACAGCTTGGTATACATTCTCCCTTCATCAGAACGAAAGCGTAAACAGGAAAGAAGATAGAAGGGTATTTTATACTTCATTTGCCTCTTGGCGCTTCGTTCTAAAAGTCAGTATGCGCTGATTTGGCGCTTCTCATTATTGACCAGTTCAGAATATACTTAGAACAAACAACCGATCCCTATGTGCTGGTACATTACGTTTTACAAGTTTCCTGAGGGCTTGCTCTGTCGAAAAGAAGTAGGATGACGAAACTGGTCCCTTATAGACAATTCTTTCTCTCGATTTCTCTCGCGGCCCCCAGGTTCCTGGAACAGCGAGATCTGCTCACTGAACGACTACTTCAGAGTGGGCTTAGCCCTCTGCGAGTACTTCCTCCTTCGGGAAGATTTTCAGGTTAGAGGCATCGTGGCCATTGTAGATTTAAAGGGCCTCAACGTCTACCACCTGCCTTACTACACACCTTCTGTTATAAGAACGCTCGTCAGTCTTGTACAGGTAAGTGCAAAGCATTTTGTTCCGCGCAGTGCAAAACTGTGCTACTGAGCATAGTGCTAGGCAGGCATAACAACGAGTATGATAACACCGTTGAATCAGCTGAATATTGCAGAAGGGAGGCAGAAGGGAGGCAGTAACTTAAAAACAGCGACGTCAAAAAAAAAAAGGAAGAACTAGCCCGGACTGCTATCCAGGAATGCATTCAGTATTAACCTTACACCGGCTGTTGTCACAAGGTGGAACTGGTCGCATTTACCACTGGGTGCTACGTGTCCATACTACTCCGTTTCTGTGGTGGAAGCAGATGCATACCACCTAATATGGACATGTACGGGTTTACAATTGGAACGCTCGCGTCTCCTTCTGCAAGCCGGCCACCGCTACAATGTGACAACCAGCTATGGCCGCTGGATACATGACAACAGATTCCACAAAACACTTCTTCAATTCATACACAACACAGGCCTCACAGCACACATATAATACACATATACGCTCCAAGAATTATGCCTTAAGGGCAAGTCTTTCTCACAAAAAAAAACAAAAAAACTGAACGCATGTGGTTATTTGTGGCACAGTGTTGCCTTGTGTTGGGTGGCGCTCCTCTCACCACCGGTTCTTATTCGCACACGGGACCCAACCGGCACTTCGAGTGCCACTACCTTAAGGAGCACTTCGCCACGCCGCGCATCCGTTACGACCGCCTCTGGTTGCAGACACGCAGACGCAGCTGTGTCAAATGACATCGTCTGCATCTTCAACGGGAGGAGCAGCATCTGAACGACAGCGTTTCAGAATGCTAGCTGTCGCGAGGGGAAAATGCGGTGAACACTCACCCTTACTACCGGTACCACCGGGCGGTTCTAGTTGCTGCGTCAGCCGCATACAAAAACTGCTAGACAGTCACACGAAATCATGGTTAATTCCGAAAGAATGCTAAACGCTATAAGAAGGATGCAGAAACTTCACTAGCGTTGTATAAGTATGCTTACGCGTACCCCCAAGATTCAAGTTGGCTCAACCCCAAATTTCAATTGACCCACCTCCAAATTTAAGGTTGCCCCACCCCTATTATGAGCTTCCCCATGTATTTTCTGTGGAGCTCTATGATCACTGGGTATTCCCTCTGACCGAAATTCTTTTTGCTAATGTTGTTCCTTACTGCTTATAAAGCTACCTATCTTCTATATTTATACCATCATAACAATTAAATGTCTTAACTTCGCGAATTATGCATCTTTCTGCAGATACAAGGCATTACACTTCTCGCATGACGAAGCTGGAGTACTCGCCAAAGAATGCTTAGGCTGTAAAATGCGAGGTAACCTATGCACTTACGAGTTCTAAATGCGAAAGCATTAAACTCCAATTGATCGCCCCTGAGCGAACATTCCAGTTATGAACTCCTAGCGGGCAAGCGAGCGAGTTGAGACGCTTGGCTGGTTTGGAGCCTTTGCAAGGGAAAGCTTTACTGGCCGCGAACTTGCGATTTCGCCGTGGCGGTGCTCCGAGGAGGCACATGACATCACAACGAGCGCCTCGCCGCGTATATTTTTTTTCTCTCTCTCTCACTCCCTAGTCACTACTGCGCATGCGCCACTAGTAGCACCGAGCCACAGGTGTTCCCCCGCTGCGCAGCGCTGCGCCTTTCCGCCACTGCCGTTTGGTATGACCTCATACCACGTCCCTCGTCGTTGCGCTCGCCTCCGCTCGCTTCGCCAGCTGCATCGCATGCCTGATAACATGTCGGAGGTTTGAAAAGGAGAGCCCGCGTGCGCCGCAACCACAGTTGAGGCGGCAGTATGGACGGCGACAATTCTGATAAGCAGGAGGAGGCCTGTAATCGAGATCGGAACGAGATGAAGAAGAAACGGATCGCCCAGGAAACAAACGAACATCGCGCCGAACGACTTGCTAAACGCCGCAACATAGCTAGACAATCAGACTAACCTGGACTTGCAATCAAGATTAACCAGGGCTAACCATGCTATGCCTTAGCTTTCGCTGCATATATCTTGGCGTAGCGGAGCTATGCCACTGCCAATATTTTAAATTTGGCCTTACCGATGCGCAGTTAGAACGCAGGCGAGAGCTTGCGCGGACGAGATGTGATGTGATAATGTGACCACGTCTCGCGGACGAGACGTGATGTGGCGTCGCCGCGATGCCTTCTCCCCTCAGGCAACACCTGGCGCGCTATTCCTACAGCAGGTGTCCCCTTTCGCCCACTGTGCTCCGTCGAGGCGCGCTCATGAAGTGGCATCGCAGCCATTGAAAATTTAGGTGCAGTTTTTAACAGCGGCGGTGTTTAAGCGTTTAGTTCCGCCCTAAAGCGTTACCAGAAAACTCAGCCCAGCTGTGCGCCGCCTCGCGTCGCCTAGCAGCCACCTGCGAAAGCACCGAGCCTCCTCGCACCTCACGCACCCCACGTGCGTAGGGCGGAGTCGTGAAAAAACTTGGGAAAGCCGGCGCGACGACACATCTCTCACCTCCTCTACTTCGTGCTGTTGCGTTCTCAGCGTAGCGTACACCACCGTTGCCGACAATTGTTGCGATGCCTGTTTATCGCAGCTCGACCGGCGCTACTATTGGTTAGCGTGGCGATGTCGGCGGGCTGCAGGCGTCCGGTATAAACCATGGCGATCAGGCAGGGACGAGGTGATTTCTAGTGCGAAACTTGTACGGTTTATTCAATGGTTGGTGAAAGAAAAGAAGAAAAGACTGAAGTGATAAAGTACATTGCGTCGCCCTTTAAATAGGCCCACTAAAATCGTAGGCGGGATCTTGCTCACGTCAACGTCACGTGACATGCATTGAGTCCCACTGTGCTTGGCGGCGGCACCCACTTCCCCATGACGATGTTTTGCCGAGCTTGCCTCCACTGGTGGCAACCTGCGGGTCCTGGGGATCGTAGGTAGCTGATCCCTTCTCTTTCGCACGTCGTTGGTTCGCGGAAAAGGCGTCTGGCTGTGGATGGGCGGCTGATCCCAGGCCTGCCTCTTTCGCGGAAAGCGTTCTCTCCTAGAGTTTAACAGTTCGCGGAAAGGGTTTTCACGCACACACACAAAGGGACCTGTGAACACTGCGGGGCGTCCGCCGGACCGGCATCCACTCGAGACAACCATAGCAAATTAGGAATCCATTCTTCATTTCGCTTAGGCATGCACACATGCGAATGGGCGTATAAATACTGCGGTGCACCTGCCAGTCCAGTAACCACTCGAAACAACCACAGCAAATTAGGAATCCACCCGCAGTTTTGATGAGGCATGGTGGTTGAGCATCCTTTTTGCCTGGGGTGTTACACGCCAACCGTAACAGTGCGTAAGTGCTGCTGCCATGTGAAGACCGAAGAAAGTCCGGACGCCCGAAGAAGCGGCTTACCAGGAAGAACGCCGTACTGCCAAACAAGAAGCGATTCGTCGCCGCCGAGCTGATACGAAATACCGCGCCGAAGCTGCGGCTGAGGAGAGGCAACGCCGAGTCGAGGATACCGAGTTTCAGTCCAGAGAGTCGGTGCCTGAACGCTCGACGTCACCGAGAAAGCGATCTCAGCCGGCTCGGAAACTTCCAGCGTCAAACCCGCCGAGACAACAAAAAATGTGTAAGCGCTACTCAACAAGGACGTAGACAGAAGCAGACAAACAAAGACAGGGCTGTCTCTGTGCGTCTGTTTCTTCCTACGTCCTCGTTCAGTCACGCTTACGCATTGTATCATTGTTATTTTAATTAAGAAGTGAATGTCTACAAGTTTATACGGCCGCCAAAACTGTTATCCTTAGTTAGTGCAGCTGTCCACTAATTTGCTATCGCAATTGGTGCTGTGCCTTTCGAGCGAAACTGCGAATTTTTTTCTTTAAGAAATGTGAAAGCTATCTAATCTGAAATTCGGATGTGGTCTTTCTGGAATATTTCTCTTTAATTTGGTTGGGAAATTTCAGTGCTCGAGCACCCTTAAATAACAACTGGGTGTACTAGGCTATGGCTCTGTCCATGCAAGCGTATTGCTGCTTAGAGAAATGTGGTACCGTCTCATCCTAGCTTTTTAAATTTATTTCAGTGTAATCTGTGGCGGTCAACGAAGCCCCAGTGCTACTGCTGCCGAGAGTCAAGAAAAAAAAATGCCAGATTGTAACGCGGTACATTTTTGAACTTTTCAGGGTCTCAGAATACTGTTCACAATTCTTTATTCCGTGCGATGTGGACCATTAAGGTATACCGAAAAGTTCTATAAACGTGCAGTCAGCTAAATTTACAAAAACACTTCCGCTTCTTTTTTAGTGCACCAAAGTGTAAAATTGCATTGGCAGTAGTACAGAATTTCCTTGCGCTTGTAGATTTAAATTCTTGCTATGAGTATTATTTTGCCGGCCGGATGGGGTGCTGATGCTAACCACCATCCATGGAAACTATAGCCCTGAGGCGGTGCATTAAGGTGGTTAGAACGCGGTACTCTTATTAATATTGCTTTGGTTTGTGCATGCGTGAAGCAGATAACCAGAAACGTGCTTAAACATGTTCCAGGACTGTTTTCCCTTGCGCCTGAAGAAAGTCTACATTATCAACAATCCTCCAATCTTTGACTTTTTATTTGCAATTGCCAAGACCTTCCTTAAAGCAAAACTTGCGAAACGGGTAAGCTTCGTCTGCATGTTCTTTCTATCAATTTTTCATCGTTTCGTCACCGATGATTTGGAATGAAGTAAAAAATACGAATATCTGCATCAAAGAACATGGCATGAACATAGAAATTAACGGACATAACCCAACCTAAAAGAATGCCACAGAACGTGCACTTTTCTCGACATATTATTTGTTGACAGCTCAACGCGAATCTAGTGTTGAGAATAAGAGTCGTACGAAGAATTCGTTCAAGATCGCAAGTCAGCCTCTAGAGCCTGTGAAGGAATATATTTACCTTGGTCAACTAAGCCCAGGGAACCCTGACCATGAGGAGAAAATACAGAGAAGAATAAAAATGGGTTGGATCGCATACGGCAGACATTGTGAGCTCCTGACTGGGAGCTTACCGTCATCATTGTAAAGGATGGTGTACAATCAGTGCATTTACAGGTGCTGACAAATGGGGCAGAGACTTGGAGACTGACAAAGAAGCTTGAGAACAAGTTAAGGACCGTGCAAAGAGCGATCGAACGAAGAATGCTAGGCATAACTTTAGAAGAAAGAAAGACAGCGATTTGGATCAGAGAGCAAACGGGTATAGACCATATTCTAATAAACATTAAGAGAAACAAATGGTGCTGGGAAGGTCATGTAATACGCAGGTTAGATAACCATTGGGCAATTAAGGTGACAGAATGGAGACCAAGATAAGGGAGCGCCGTAGAGGACGGCAGAAGACGAGGTGGTGCGACGAAATTAGAGAGAGAGATAAAGAGAAAGGGCAGGGAGGTCAACCAGATATCGGTCTCCGGTTTGCTACCCTACACTGGGAATGGGAGATTAGAAAATTTGCGGGTGCTAGTTGGAATTGGTTGGCGCAGGACAGGGGATCGCAGGGATAGGCCTTCGTCCTGCAGTGGACATAAAATAAGATCATTATTATATTATTATTATTATTATTATTATTATTATTATTATTATTATTATTATTATTATTATTATTATTATTATTATTATTATTATGAAGAAGAATTCGTGCCAACTGAAAGGAACTGAGTGTTACAAAGAATAACCCGTGGCGACGCATGAGCCATGATGAAGTGCCGTTCGTCTACGAAAGAAACTTTCACAGATGCGTAAATTAATTATCGGGTACATTTCACTCAAGTAACAGATATAAAATGACGAAGCGTTAGCCAATTGATACGGTAAATTCGCACGTTGAAAATGCAATGTGCAAACAAAGATGTAAGGTTGAGGACATAACGCAAGCACCGACAAACAACCAAATGTTTATCTCGAAGTTATCTGTTTACACGTGCTCCAAAAATAATGACCCTCATTATGTGTGATGTACCTTAAGTCACATTCTGTTACCACACATATTTTTATACGTGAAGAGATAGGATATCTTCTAAGCGTAAAATTGTCACATGCCAATAATTGGTCCCGGTTTCCTCCTCTGTCGGTCCCACCAGCACTTTAATGCAATAAACAGAAACCATTTGACTTACGTTTTAAGCATGAAATACTTTAAGCCCCCGTTTTTGGCGACCTTCAAGTGACCTTGAGTCAAAAGCCAGAGCCGTTTTTCGGGCACTCAAATCAGAACATTCCGGCAAGTAGCGAGAGCAAAACGAGATTATCCGGGCAACCAGTTAAAACCTAAAGGGACACCAAAGTGAAAAATGATTTCTTCTGCATCAGTAAAGTACCGTTCTACAACACGAAAAACACCACTCTTACAACGATAAGGCGTTTGCTAAGCCAGAAAAAGCGCAAGAACGAAAGACGGGTGGCGACGCCTACTCAAGTTCCCGCACCTGGGGGCTGTGACGTCCTGGATTTTGATGGCATCTTCTAGGGCCTACTAATTATATACAGCGGTACAGATTGACTACCATGGGTTCTAAAGGAACCAAATATTAAACATGGCAAGTTTCGGGAGCCTTTATTCAGCCAACGTGGCCCAAATGCGAAAACATACTTTGGAATCCCTGACGTCACGCTGACGTACCGGCGCTGGGGTATCGGCGCGAAATTAGAATACTGATACTTGCACCTTCATTTTCTCATCTTATAATCAAACTGTTTTTTGAAATGACTGCCTGCGGGGTTCTCAAGCAATGCTTCATTAGTCGAAACTGATTTATTGTTTCGCTTTAGTGTCCATTTAAGAAGATGCAGTCTCTGGTCCCCAACCCTTGGTGCAGGACCTCATTACATACGTTAGCGCTAGTTACTGGTCAAACAAGTTACAAAACATACTGCTTCTGAGTGCTTCCTAATGTTTTTGCACAATATCACTCAACCTTTAACTTCTAGTACGCTGAAGGTTTATTTGCCATTTCTAATAGCGCCTTTCAGAAAGCAGATACAGCTCAACAATACACGTCATTGTCATATTTTGACGCTTAGACAGGGTCACCTGTTCAACACCAACGGTCCGTGAGTTCCGCGGCTAGAGATATGGCACCACGCTGCGTCATCAGGCCTGCAGCGTCCGGCGCGCTGCGGAAAACTGTTTGGCCGAGTCAATTCTTGCAGTGAGGTTCAGTTCAAAACAGGTTCAAGTGGTGTGGTGTGGTGTTGGCGTGCGAACATGCACTATACCCATTTTAAGATTGCGGCTAGTATCGTCTCCAACCAATCTGCTTTGCCGGTAGCCATTTCATGCTTACATCTACTCTCGATTAGAGGAGAGCCACAATGTTCTTCCTTTCTTTTTTTTTTTGCAGATTCGCCTTTTTGGCTACAATTTGACAGAATTGCACCAACTTGTGCCAGATGACGTCATTTCGAAGGAACACGAAGGGACGAACGAAAGCTTCAATTACGACCAATTGGAGAGGGAGTTGAAGACTGCGGAGAATTTCTTCCAGGCACTGAGTTCTTACGGATACCGCGAGACGTTGTCGACAAAAATGACGCCTGAGCCAAACGGCGCTCTCGCTGACGAGGAACTAAGTGAAGATTACGTGCATCTTTAACCACTCTGTGATCTAATGAAGCTTCATGTGGCCTTTGGGTTGCGAAAATTGAAAGTCATGCGCAAGTGTTTGTTCATTTTTTGCATTCCCCACTTGTCGCGAACGCAGCTTTCATATGATTATCTTTACTAAGCTTCCCCCACCATATAATGGCAGCGTGTTACCAGACCTTTTTCCTTGTAGGCCTCACTGGCTCTTCTCTTTTTTTTTTCTTCTCGCTCTCTCCACCTCCCATTTGCCTATGTTGGGGCCCAGAAATCAAGCTAACATTTATTCCTAAATATACTTAACGTTATTTTTCACGCTCTCTCCCTCTCCCATTTTCTTATGTTGGGGCCCATAAATTAAGCTAACATTTATTCTTACGTATACTTTACGTTAGCCAGCGTTGTTGACACCATTTTCGGTAGCTCTTTCCCACGAAGCCAGATTTCACTTGGGACAAGACTTCACTCGCTGGTGACCAAGTTGAAGTGCGACAAAGTGTGGTACTCACCCGTTGTCATCACAGCAGCATCCATCAGAAAAGGGACAATATGGCATGTCCTCTTTCCTTTTTTGTTAATGATTTTGCTGCTGCTGGAGTGCGCACTTCTTGCAAACAGGCAAGGTCAGTGCTGCAGAAAGACCGTGCGGAACACAAACTAGTGTTCGAGGAGACCATCAAGCCTTATAGGTCCCGATACCCTGCTTGAACTACATTTGCTTCGATCATAAGCGATGTCTAGTCGCCCTGGCTAGTGTTGTATTATGATGTAACTGTTGATGTAATGATGTACCTGATGCCCAGTTACATCACTTAGGAAACAGAATGAAGATGTCGAGGATTTCATGCCAACTGCTGGCACAATTTGTATCTTCACTGCAACTCGGCGAGTAAAAAAATCTTCAATAGACAGAACGGCCCATTGGCCTTGCATCCTGTTAAGAAAGATGTGGCCAAGTTTATGGAATTTCAGAGAGGTGGGCTCTTCAAGCTTGCTACTCTGCGCCGAAATGAAGTACAGAGAAAAGGGGTTATGAATGAAGACGATGTGGTCGGAAATCGTAAAAAAAATATTTCACAAGGACTTTTATAGTCGTGAATCAATCCTCGCGGTCTGCCAGAATTCAAAGAATGCAGAAATTGCTCTGCCAAGTGAACTTGCGGTCAGACCGAAGTCCCAGTATAGAAAAGCTTAAGTATAAGCTGTCGATCTATTTTGGATAGTGAATATTCCACGATTTCACATGCCGTATGTGCTTAGTAGCTATGGTGTTGAGCTGATAAGCAGGAGATCGCGGAATTGAATGACGGCCACGGCGGCAGCATTTCGATGGTGGCGAAATGCGAAAACACCCGTGTACCTACAGATTTGGGAGGACGTTAAAGAAACCCAGGGGGTCTAAATTTCCGGAGTCCTCCACTACGACATGCCTCATAATGGGATCGTGTTTCTGGCACGTAACACCCCATAATTTATTTTAGTTATTCATCCAACATCTTCCATTTAGGCACGTACTAAGAGCAGACTATTTCCGGCCCGCCACCACAATCGCCGCTAGTAGAGTCGGCTCGTTGAAATGGGTGCATATTGTCGCGTCGTAGTGACGGTCAAGAACACAGCAGCAGAACTATGAATGACGAAACTAACTTTTTATTGGGTGAACTTGCGCCCCTAAATGACAGTGATATTCAAAGCACAATGATAGCGGCGAGAACAGTCGATGATCGCCGAAAATTAGATCTGCAGAACAATGCGTCAACTCTTATACGTGACTCGTCGAACGTTCTAGCGTAATCACGGCTGCCCGCATGCCTTCAAGAAAGTTGTACAGAATTAGCGTCGCGCAAACAATTTGGTTACACAAAGTTCGGCGAGAATATATCAAAACGTTTATTTAAAAAAAAAAGCAGCAGACAGAATCCCTCCCTCACAATATGAAAACCTCACCAGTTTTCATATTTCATCACTAGCAGCTATGCTAGCAGCAGAATGTTGGCGGCCCCACCCAAGGTGCTCCTCTCGAGCATTCCAGATGATGTTTAAGTAGCCGAACCCTGTATATGAGCGTCGGTGGGTGGGACTGTCGATCGGTCAAACTAAGCAGCTGGTCAAACTAAGTAGCTGGTCAAACGTAGAAAAATGCTTACCTAGTCTAAATAAATTGAAGATATAGATTTTTCAGAAACAGTTGGTGACATTTCTCCGATATATTGCGTTTTATTTGACTTCTCAGTCCCCCCTACAGTAATTGCGATGACCAAGCGCTGCGAGTTCGATGTCTGATGCTCAAAAGAGAAGATCGAACATGTGAACTGTTATAGCGACTTATAATCACGAAGAAAATCGCTCTCCAACGCATTGCGACGATTGGTCCACCGGGCGCTGTCCGTGCAGGCGTTGCAGTCGAGCACCGTCTTCAACAATCGTCGGCTGATAAGGCAGTGAAGGAAGTTTTAGTACTTCTTGGGCTGCCTTCTGTGAGTCGCTAGATCCACGCAAGCCTTTATCGCAACTATGGAGAACGGTGCGCGGACTGCGGACACTTCCCGTACAGCGATTCCCATTCAAGGCACTTGCCCTCTCTCAAAAGAGATCGGAGATTGACGTGGCAGAGGATTTCTGCGCCAGATTATCCGGCCAACTCATAGCTACCAACACTTCGTCGCCTTCGATCAGCTGTCCGCCACCACGTGATCACCGGTTGGATCTACCATTCTCGATCCACGAACTTAAGGCAGCATTAGCTTTGTGTAGCCGCACATCAGCGCCAGGACCTGACGGAATTTCCTACCGAGCTCTGTGTCACCTGAGGGAGCGAGCGAGAGGTGTTCTTCTTGAGGTTTACAATGAATCTTGGAGAAATGGCACGCTACCAACAACCTGGAAGACAAGTCGCCTTGTTCCACTGCTGAAGCCTGGCAAGTCGCCGTTGGAGCTCTCATCATATCGCCCGATCGCGTTGGCGAGCTGTGTGGGCAAGGTAATGGAGAGGATGGTCCTAGGACGCCTGGAGTGGTACTTGGAGTACCACAACACCTACCCAGATGCCATGGCGGGCTTCCGACGCGGTCGATCATCGATCGATAACGTCGTCGACCTGGTCACCTACATTCAACATGAGAAATGCCGTAAGCGTCTCTGCGCGTCTTTATTCCTCGACGTTAAAGGGGCGTATGACAACGTTACGCATGAAGCCATCCTCTCTGCTCTCGCAGAGGTAGGAGCGGGTGGGCGGATGTTTCAATGGATACGGAGCTATCTATCCATGCGATCCTTCTTTGTAAGCACGGAGGAAGGTCATACTTCTCTACATTATAGCTACCGCGGCGTCCCCCAGGGCGGTGTACTTAGCCCCGTGTTATTCAATCTAACACTAATTGCTCTCCTTGAGCACGTGCCAGCCACAGTCAGGGTATCAATGTACGCGGATGACATCTGCATATGGGCATCTGCAGTAACACGCCTACAGCTGCGAGCGAGAATCCAGAAAGCCGCCACACAAACTGTTCTCTAACTTCGTAATCGAGGCCTGGAAATTTCCTCAGAGAAATGCGCACTAGTGCCATTTACGCGCAAACCCATGGCCAACTACAGTGTAATGATAAATGGCCAAATAATACGACGGGTCCGATCGTACAAGTTCCTAGGTGTAATAATCGACAGGGACTTGTCATGGAGCCCACACGTATCATACATGAAAAAACGGTTAACAGGCATCTGCCACCTGTTCAAGTTTTTCGCTGGCAAGACCTGGGGAATGTCGCCAAGTGCGATGTTGCAACTGTACAGGGTGCTTTTCCTAGGATTTCTGCGATACAGCTTGCCAGCAATAAACAACACTGGTAAAACAAATCTACGCACAATACAAAGTCTTCAGGGTCAAGTGCTCCGGATCTGTCTAGGCCTGCCTCAGAGTGCTTCAACAGTGGCTACGATAGCAATCGCTGGAGATCACCTTGTCAAGACCCACATTGAAATTGAAGTGCTCAGGACCCATATAAGGCATCTGACCAGGACTCCTCGTCACCACTTGGCCTCCCTAACAGCGGACAGACCACACACATCTTTCAGCCGGACGATAAACGCATATGAAGAATCATTGCCAGCTTGTCTTACCCCGGCTGCGAGACCTTCGATTCCTCCATGGTGCCTCGCTCAACCAAAAATCAACCTCACAATACCTGGTATCTCGAAAAAAGCTGATCTATCATCGCCAGCCCTTAGACAACTCACGCTACTACATTTGTACGAGAACTACCGTGATTCTACGCATATTTACACTGATGGATCTGTCCTTCCAAGTAGCACCGCGGCGGCAATCGTCATACCGGCGAAAGCTACAACAATCAAGTTTAAGACGACCCACGCGACAACATCGACGGCAGCAGAGCTCGCAGCGCTCTTTACTGCCCTTCATCACATTGGTGATGAACCACCACATAAATGGACAATATTCTGTGATTCGAAGGCGGCACTGCAGTCTCTACTGTCACCTCTACGACGTGGACCACACGAGCAACTAATATTCCATATTACAGAGACTTTGCAACATATAAGTGAAGCAGGCCATGAGATAACCTTTCAGTGGCTTCCAAGTCACTGCGGGATTATCGGCAATGAACGGGCGGATCACGCTGCCCGCTCAGCCCATACTGAGGAGCGCTGCGTCCCGATTCCTCATTCTAGACCTGACGCAGCACGGAAGCTCCGCCTACTTGCTCGGCAGTGCACCGCGTCGCAATGGAATGAGCCACATTTAAGAAACACGCGACTGTACTCACTTGACCCAACATTAAGTCTTCGAGCGCCATCACAGCTTCGCCGTAGAGACGCCACGCTTTTATATCGACTTTGGTTGGGCGTTGCCTTTACTCAAGCCTATGCATTCCGCATAGGGATGACCGACAGCACAACCTGTGACCACTGCGGCCATGAAGAATCAATTGGCCATATTCTGTGTGCCTGCCCGCAGTACAGTACACAGAGGGCATGCCTTCGCCACGAACTTGACAAACTGGACGACCAAGCGCTATCCGAAAACAGAATTCTACAACATCGAAAGGACCTACCGTCACAGAAGAAGGCCGTGCAAGCGCTATTGCGCTTTTTGCGATCTACCGGCCTGAGTGAACGACTTTAACTGGAACGCCTTTTTGTGTGTGTGCCTCCATGTGTGCGTGTTTTTTTCCCTTTTTTTTAGCGTTTTCCTCTCTGTCATCTTTCTAACCCCTATCCCCCATCCCCAGTGTAGGGTAGCAAACCGGAGACTCATATCTGGTTAACCTCCCTGCCTTTCCTCTTCATTCTCTCTCTCTCTCTCTTTAGTACTTCTTAAGGACGTGAAAGTATTTGACCTTCTTGAAAGTATTTTCACTGTTTCTCTTCTTCATTCCATTGTGCCGTAGTAGGGTAGCCAAATAAACGTTTTTTTTTCTAGTTAACTTCTTTATTTGTCTATTATATTCTCTGTTTACCTCATTAGAAAATATTTAGGTGTGTTAAAGACTTTCTCTTTGCGATAAATTTTTCGATGCGGTAAAATATACGGACGTCTCGAGTGGACAGACGGCGGCAGCAAACGGTCGGTCACGTTTGCTTCAAGCTTGGAGTTGCATTCGCTTCGTTTTTATTTGAATGTGTACTACGAGAAGTGCGCATCGGCCATATACTATATATGGACCGACAGCCCGAGTGAACTTTCGTTTTTAATGACGAGGAGCCAGTACGAGATATCTGGCGCCATAACCTAAGGACAGGTTAGGAGAAGAGCAAATGTGTGACTAGATGACACAAATGAGCCGCTCAAGAAGGTATAGCAAAACAACATTATCTGACGCAGAAAGTCACGATCAGAATCGAGCCTGGCTCCGATTTCCGCGGTGGAGGCGAAAAACAAGAAACAATGAAAAGCAGAAATAAACGAGAGGGGTGCCGCCAACGCGAGGGATCTAAACATGTATACATACAGCCGGTCGTATTATCGACACGCAATCCATTTCTCCAGCCCGCTTTTTTCCCCGTTCTATTTTTTTTTATCATTAATTTGCGCAGATCTGGAAACAAGGGCCTGGCGGGCTAATGCCAAACACTCATACTGCTCGTGCGCTTCCAGAATCTGCGTTACCGCGACTGGCTTCAAGGAGACGGCCGGGGGGGGGGGGGGGCAGGGGGGGGAGAAGCGTGATGTCTTTCCTGTTTACGCGGGTAGGATTCTTTTATTGTCCACGAGGTTATTTAGTTGGTCGCTCGACCGTCTAGCAGCCGCACACTTAACGTGCAACGCAAGTTCAGCGCTGAAGCGCGCGTCGGTCTAGCCTCGTCGAACGTGAATTGTGCCTCTTCTGCGAGAGTCAGTCACTTCCACTACTGTATAGACGGATTTGCGAGGAGCCGAGAAGTCGAGGACGAATCGCGGTACGTTGGCCTTTTTATCAGCAACCATGTGTAATGTGACAGAAGCGCACTCTCAAAGCAAAGGTGATGTGCCTCGCCTGACTCATGTATTCGCTACGCTTCAAAAACTTGGCGCAGAACAAGAAAAGTTTCGTGTGCATCACTGGGAAGCCGCACGACCCAAAACTATTTCGATGAGACGAGAATGTAAAAACAAAAACAAGTTTACCATACGCAATTAAGCATGCCGAAACCCACGATCTAATTAGTAGGGACGCGTAGTAGGGAGTCCCGAATGAATTTGATAACCAGGGACACATAAACGAGCTCAAGATGCATGGTACGCGGGTGTTTTTGCATACCGTACGCAAGGGAATGCGGCCGCCCTGGCCGGGATCGAAGCCGCCATCTGACTCAGCAGCTGCAATGTTACAGCCACAAAGCCAATGCGGTTTGTGGGGGATGAGTGTGAAGATTTCCCTGCGTACCGTTGCAAATGAAATAAAGTTCACTCGTCACTGTGTCACTTCGCTAAACTTAGATTTAAGTAAGCGCGTTGGACCTACTGTCTACTCCTAAACTCTACGAGAGTGCAATTTAGGAAATGAAGCAACCTTTCCTTCGTTTTTGCGGAGAGCCATCAGCCCAATTTCTAGACAGACACAACGCGCTCTCTTTATTATAAGTTTTTCTTCGATATTGATTATGGAGGTTTAAGGGAAAGCCCTAGCTCGCGGTTAATTCCGATTACTCTCTTGAAGTAAAGGAAAACGCAGAGAGGCTTTTATGAGACAACTGCTGGATCGCTATGAATGAAATTTGCGACGATTGGCAAAATGACGTTTTAATAACTCTAGCAATTTTAACAAATGAGATCGCGGGTGTTCGCTGCAGATGCAGGTGAGAGAGAGGTTAGGCCGTGTAAGTACCGGCTGGCTACCCTGTGCTAAGGAAAGGGGCAAAGGGAATAAAACGTGACAGAAGAAACAAATAATAAAAAAAGCTAAGTGAGAAAAATTTGCCCAATAACGCGATGCTGCGCGTTACAACTTTCAAAGTCGGTCGCACAATTCACAAGCCCTTAATTAAGAACTTGAGCAGAGCCCTTAAGGCCTTGCGTGCCGAACCCGGTCTGGACCAGTGTCCTAGAACTTTTTCCTCTGTGAAGGGGTGACCTTCCAGATTTTGAGCGCGGTCGCGGGCACTTTTCTTGACACATTGCAACGGGGACAGTCAAAGAGGAGGTACTTGACCGTCTCTTCGCAGCCGCAGGTGTCGCAAGCAGGGCTGTCGGCCAATACAATACGGAAGGAATAAGCTTTCTCGAACGCCACGCCGAGTTAAGGAGACTCGGTGCAGATTGGACCCATGTCTGTAACTCCGTCTTTCATGAGCGGAAGCAACACTCCTGTGCCGCTTGTGTGCAGGCGCAGGAGCGAAGCTGTTGGGGCACAGGACACTGCGTTTATATAGTTTACTTCCATGTACTTTCATTCCATATAGTTGGCGTCCGTGTACCATATAATCAACGAAGAAAGGCCAGTTACATTCTTCATCTAGCATTCTTTTTTTTTTTGTAGCGCGGTGGCTCTCGCTTGTCTTCTCTCTTTGTTGTATTCTGGGTGCATGTGTCTTAGTATGAGTGCTACGTGTACCGTTGCTGTACCGGGCCAGGGTTGTGGACTGCTGCGATGTTCTTCGAAAGCGTATTTTAGTCTTCTGAGCTTCTAAAGAACAATATTATGGTGCAAGTATGGTTTCTGTTGCACTTCTTCGCAAGAGAGAGATCTCCAGCTAGGAAGCTCCAGTATTAAGCAATAAATGGCCACGGGGATTTACAAAAATGACAATAAAGAAATCAGGAGGAAAAATCTGTATGATTACGTAAAGGACAGTGCTTCGCTACTTGATGCATGAGCTGGTGTCTTCAGGATAAAAAACATACTGGAGCAAATATGCAACGCAGGACAAAGCATGTGTGTGTTGCACTAAAAGCCGAGAAACGACTCGGCGCATCCTAATGGAATGCCAAGGAATTCAACCAGGGAGATCCGTAGGGAGCGTGCACCTTTGGAAAGCCTTGGGATTCTAAGACGATGGAAGGAATAACTGGTCAGCAGTCGATACAAGTAAAATACTTCTAGGGTATTAAAAAAGAAAGCGGGGAAGAGATTGATATAACCGCAGTCATTGGAAGCTTAGGTAACGGTACAATATTGTTACGCTATAAAGATGTTTACAGGATGTATTTACAAAGATATAGAATATTCACGGAGGTGGAAGCGAGTGAAGCCAGCAAGGCCATGAGGACTTTTTGTCGTGCGACGTCGTAGTTCTCTCTTTCACCTTATTGTAGCAATACCAAGAGGAAATTTTCAGGACTAATGTAAGAATCGAGATACGATAGGCAAAAACCTTGACGGTGATATATGTACAACTTTATTAAATGAAGCTGGCTATTTGACAGTTTGTCGCCGCTGCATGTCTCAAACGGGACTGTATCTAGATAGTGCAATTGACGGTGGTCTCGTCCGTATACTGTCAGTAGCGCTTCGCTCATCGAAAAGGCAGGACGTGTGACGAGTGAGCTATAGAACAAGAAACACTTTGCAATGTGGTGAACGCGGATTAAATCATAGATGCGGTACCTGAAAGAGGTACGACTTAATGCTGACAACGAATTTCTCTCGCATTCACCGCATTATCGCAACTGTAGGTTTTTATCTCGGAGGCCACGCACTTAAATAGACGGATCACTGACGGTCTTTCGTTGATGTGCCTGTTTACCTTCATATATATATATATATATATATATATATATATATATATATATATATTATATATATATATATATATATATATATATATATATAAATATATATATATATATATATATATATATATATATATATATATATATATATATTTATATATATACTTATTTATTTCACATACTCTCAATCCCTCATGGGATTATAACAGGAAGGGCAAGTACATATGGTAGTATTTGCGAACAAATATAAATATATTATATAATTACGAGTGTGTTATTGCAAAGGTTTTGTCTTCGCTAAACAAAAGAATGAAGTACTTCATCCCAAATGCAATATTTGGGTACAATATACTATAACGAAGAACAATCTGAGAAAAGAAGAATCCAAACAGTTAAAAAAAAACAGCTGAAAGCACATGTGATATAATCCACCTAGTAGACATGGCAAACGGGATGCAGTCATGCGTATAATGCATTCTACAAAAATAATAGTCATAGATTAAAGTGTTAGGCTATGAAGATCGGTAACAAACTGGAGTATGTAAATGAGAGCTGTAAAGCGAGATGTTTTTCCGCCGAATTAGCAAATGTATCTAATGAGGAGCTGTTACTAATGGATTCAATCAGTTTATTCAACTCTCTTATTGCTAAAGGAAAAAATGAATTCTTAAAGCAATCTGTACGAAAAGAATACTCATTGAGTTTTTTTGTGTGTTTAGATCGCGTTGGCCCCGTTTCATTTCTGGAAATGTATCTAGCGGTATCAATATTAAGATTGTTGTGTAGGAGCTGGTACATAAGTTTTGAACGGGCTAGTACAGCTCGGTTTTGTACTGTTAGGATTCCGGCTTTGTTAAGTAGTTCCGTGGGCGAGTTTGTTAACTTATGTTTAGTGTACATATACCGTAGAGCTTTCCTTCGTACACCTTGTAGTTTTTTATTAGTTGCTTAGTGGGCGGGAACCAGATAACATTCTAAAAAAATGAAATTATGTGGTTTTACGTGCCAAAACCACTTTCTGATTATGGCGCACGCCCAGATAACATTTGCGTGCTCAAGGACTGACCTGACGAAAGTTTTGTAAGCCACAAGTTTTGTATCGGGTCGCGCCAGTCGTAGGTGTCTTCCAAGTTTAGAAAAGGCGTTTCATTGCAGTCGTTGCAACGTTGTTTATGTGGGAGTTCCATTTGAAGTCATGTGTTAACGTTAATCCGAGGTACTTGTTTTCATGACCTCGTATTAGTGGCACGTCGTTAACGCTATACGTAAAGCTCGAGTTACTTTTTTTGTGGTGATTGAAAGAACAGCAGGTTTCTTAGCATTGATGGTCATCTGCCAGTGGGAACACCAGTTAGACACAGCTTTCATGCTGTTGTTTAATGTTATGTGGTCATCATGCGAGTTAATATTTCGATAAAGAATGCAGTCGTCTCCAAATAGCCTAATGTTTCCTGTGATGTTTGCGAGTAGGTCATTATTAAAAATTAGAAATAAAAGGGGAGCCAGAATCCTTCCTTGGGGGACTCCCGATGTTACCCGGTCTGTCTAGGAAATCTGTCCGTTCACTTCCACAAATTGGGTACGGTTAGGTTCGGTTCGGTTAGGTTAGATCCAGTCAATTACGGGGCCTGTACCTAATGTAATCTCAAGTTTCCTTATGAGCTTTTTGTGTCATACCCGATCAAATGCCTTCGAGAAATCGAGTAGGATGAGGTCTGTTTGTCTGTGTCGTCAATGTTAAATGATATGTCGTGGGTTAGTTCCATTAGCTGAGTGATTGTAGAAAGGCCTCTGCGAAAGCCATGTTGATATGGTGACATGATACTCTCCTTTTCTAAGAAAACGGTTATATGTTTTAGTATGATGTGTTCCAGGAGTTTGCATGCGGTACTTGCAAGCGAAATCGGCCGAAAGTTGGACGGGTTGTCTTTGCAGCCTGATTTATGTTTTGGGACAACGTTTGCAGATTTACAATCCTGTGGAAGAACAGATGATGATAATGATTCGTTAAATATTATACAAAGGTACTTCGTCGTCCATTCTGCGTATCAAGAAAGCGTTGGGTATATTATCCGGGCCTGACCCTTTGTTCATGTCCAGGTTTAGGAGAAGGTTCAGTAGTCCGGCCTCACCCGCCGTGGTTGCTCAGTGGCTATGGTGTTGGGCTGCTGAGCACGAGGTCGCGGGATCGAATCCCGGCCACGGCGGCCGCATTTCGATGGGGGCGAAATGCGAAAACACCCGTGTGCTTAGATTTAGGTGCACGTTAAAGAACCCCAGGTGGTCAAAATTTCCGGAGTCCTCCACTACGGCGTGCCTCATAATCAGAAAGTGGTTTTGGCACGTAAAACTCCAAATATTATTATATTAGTAGTCCGGCCTCAGTGACGGTAAGAGGGCTTAGTCTGCTATTAACGGTGATGTCAATTTGAGGTAGCTTCCCATCGTCAGTTGTGAAGACAGAAGAAAAATAGTTATTTAGTTAGTTAGCGCTTTGTTTGTTAGTTTCGGGCGACACTTAGGGATCACTTGATGCCTTAGGTTTAAGGTAGTTCCAGAATTTGCTCGGTGAATTTCTTAGGAATCCTTGAAGTGTGCTTGAGTAGAAGTTTGACTTCGCTGTCTTTATTTTAGATTTCATGTCTCGGATAGCTAGAGTAAGATTACTTCAAGATGAATGATTAGGTGCTATTATCATTGATTTTTTCAGACGTTTGACTTTACATTTGGCATGAATGATGTCACGTCAGATCCAGGGATCGTGCTTCCTCGTTTTTTTAACTTTAGAAGGTACATACTCGGAAACACAATGAAACATTATTTTTTTTAAACAATGCCACAATGTTTCGATGTTTGTGGTGGGACGCATTGAGAGTGAATCAAAGGCGGTAAATTCGTTAGATAAGTAGTCAATAATACTCGTATCGTCTGCTCTACTGAAGTCCGGGTAAGTGATGCGTGGTTGGGAAGAAAATGTAGTATTCTGAGCAGGTACGACACATAAAGTAATCTTCTGATCAGATATGCCATTAATGAATTCAAGATACGTTTGCTCTAGCGGGAAATGATGGCTTAAAAACTAAATGAAGTGTGTTGGAAGTAGTTCCTTGAACACGTGTGGGCTCTGTTACGATCTGGCTGAGATTCAATGAAAGCATGAGCTCGAAAAGCATATCAGCACTTGGCGAGTGGGGTTCAAATGTTTGCCAGTTAGGATCAGGCAGGTTAAAATCCCCTAGAAGTATTAGACTGGCCCCCGAAACGTTATTTTGCTCATACAAGCACAGTATTTCCGTCACTTCAACCCCACATACGAGGGACTACGATAAATGCAGCCGATGACAATATTGCATGTACAAAATGTTAGTGTACAAAAAATTTCTTCCACACCTGTGACATCAGGTAACACGACATCAGGGATTTCCTTCTTAATCAATAAGGCGACGCCACCACAGCGTGTTAATCGGTCCTTCCGTACGATTACGTAGTTTGGTGGTGGGATTTTAGCGTCCCTGACATCGATTATTAGCCAAGTCTCAGTTAAAGCAACAAAATCTGGTTCGATACCGAGAAGTAATGCTTCAAGGAAGTCAGTTTGCTTTAGTATGATACGCGCATTAATATTACAGAAAGTTATTTCGGACGGAGTGCGTTGCGCCGAGGGCGTTTCGTTTGCATTTCACCTTCCCGTTTTCCTTTTTTAATATTTCGGCCGTGCCACGGCCGCAACGTTAAAACATTAAAAGATGCAATATTAATAAGTGTGCTCCTTCGTTTCTTCAACTACCTGTGCACCGGACCTACAGAACGTTTCCTGTCAATACTCTTGTCGACTGTACGGGCTGCAAATTGAAACATCGACGGAAACTATAGCCCA
The DNA here is from genome assembly GCF_038994185.2 of Dermacentor albipictus. Classification (NCBI taxonomy): domain Eukaryota; kingdom Metazoa; phylum Arthropoda; class Arachnida; order Ixodida; family Ixodidae; genus Dermacentor; species Dermacentor albipictus. The sequence continues at coordinate 63,632,417 of NC_091823.1, read as the reverse complement.
GAGGTGCTACATTTTGAAATCCTTCGAATGTGATACTCTTACTAAGGATACTTCACTCTGTGCGCATAAGGTGACGCTAACAGCGTCCATAAATAATACACACAGCATTCCATTAAACAACAATGCTAAGAAAATTGACAGTTGAAACCTAATGAACACAAAAAGATACTACAGACAAGTCCAGGAATTCGGGACATCGACTACTGCAGCAAAGCCTACCCGGCGATGCGTTTGGCGTAACTCTAGGGAAAGCATTAAAAAAATTGATTTCTCAGCAGTGCCTCCTTTATTGGAAAATTGCCCTTAAGGCACCTAATCCCGACAACGACCTCACGCTACATGCCGCGTCTAGTTTAATTCCGCTTGCTGTGTTGTTTTTTTCTGGGACACTTTTGTAAACCCGTTTAATATGCACGGGGTGATTTTTGAGATGTTGATTGCTGTGCAGCGAGAATTCATCCGCTATTGCACCTTAAGAACATATACTCCATGACTCCGTCAATGTGCAGGCCCACCACCACCACCACCATCAATAAAAGCGTGACAACATGAGTATTTTTGGTGATCATTATTAATCGACGATGCCGAGTCATTATTGATTGCTACTGATGCGTTCCGTTCGATGTTCTCGTTCTTTCAAGCAGCATAGTGTAATGTATATCAAATGAAAATAATAAAAATGGTAATTGAAATATTACTCGGAGATGGTAGGATTAATTTACTAGTGATCACGAATCACTTTGGTTGGTATGACAGGGGTATTCATTTATTCATTGCCATTTCTATGAATCAGTTCTGTTAAACTTCTTTTTTCTGAATATATAGCACAGAGGGTCAAATATTCGGGATCACTAGTGATTATGTTCACCTCAGTGTTTTCGACTATTTACAAATCTTTACTATATGGGCGTCAAATAAAAGGTAATTTAAAGGGTGAGTTAACTGTGATAATGAGGAGCTTAAATGTCTAAGTCACTCACTTTTGTAAATCGCTTTTTACAACGATTGCCTCATTTCCCACATCATCGTTGGGTAGGATAGAAGTTCCAATAAACAAGCAGTTAGGTGAACAATATGACAAATACTGAGAGCAACAGGTGATAGGCATATTGCAAGTTTGGTATTGTCGGGTCTGTCCAGCCCATAATTTTAAGGGTATCAAGTGGAGTCACTGCCAGGGAAAATCAGATTTCTACTCTGGCAGCCATATCTGTCATTCGTCCACGTCACGCAGCGGAAGCTATTGAAGTGACAATAAATACATAAACCATTCGTTGAAGAATTTTGCGAATAAGACGGCGTAACTAAGCGATCACTAACAGCCTTGAGTAGTTCAATATTCTTGTAGTCTTACACAGCATAGCTTCATAGATATCGTATGAGAAGTCAATCAATGGCAAGTTCATTTTGTATAAAAGTAAATGGCGCAAGTTGCACGAAGCGGCAACAAGCTTGCTGGCTGTCGCTGATTGATGTGAGCAGAACGTCGCATGGAGGAGGGTGCGCCTCCATTTTTCGGTTTCGAGCACTCTGGCAACCGAATTTCACCGTGCCACAGTTCCGAGGTGGCACGGTATACTGTATATTACCTCTATGGCTTGTATATTACCTCTATGGCTTGTATATTACCTCTATGGCTTGTATATTACCTCTATGGCTTGTATCGAGAGACGGATTTAATGTCCCAGTTGAATGATCCCGTTGGAATTAGAAGTTTACACGTAATTTACTAGAGTTTTGTCAAAAGCTGACTAATTATCTCGCACAACCTGTCACACCATGGTCGCCATGTCTCTGAAGGAACCGTTCTTTTGTTTCCGAACGCCCATTTTTAAATATTACTAAAGGTCTTCATAGAAACACCCAGTATAGGCGCACTGGCAGACAGGCAAGGGTGCGAGCTAACACCTCATTAAAACTCCAACTGGGGTGCTATAACGTAAAGCTATTCCAAACTTTTCTACACCAATTCTGCAATCAGCCCTCCACGCTTCGTCAAAAAATTTTGGAGTCACCACCCATGCGCTTGTCGGTCACGCGACCTCACGAAAACCGCAAAAACGCCCCATCTTATATGATATGTGCATGCTGATTATGCATAATTAGAATGATGACTCTCCTTCATAAAAGAATGAGACTTTGAGCAAAGAAAGGAACGCTTCCGGTGGTGACTGTCGTTTTGAGTCTTTTGTTTGTTGTAATGTGTGTCTTGTATTGAAACTTTTGCAGTATTTGCAGTCCTTTTGCAGTATTTTGCAGTATAGCAGCGCTTTCGGCACGTTTAAAACACTGATATAACACAGCGGGAAAGTTCCAATAAGTGCTATAAATACGCATGCTATTAGAAGGGCACGCCCTCTTGGCATTGCTAACTGCAAGTTATTCAAATACGGGCGTCCTTCAAGATATCCTGTTTAGATATGCTGCCCATTGAGTTACGTCGGTGCATTGCGGTGTAGTTTAACAGCTGGCCGCCGGGGCAACGTTCGCAATTCCTGGGTATATCTAGTTGCTTGTCTTCATGGCAGAGCACTTATTAATATTTAAGCTAACCCCCCCCCCCCCCCCGTCATTTCCACCTAAATCTTCACATTTTTACTTACTAGTGACTCAATCTGTTCAGTTCCTAGCTATCATAACTGAATCCCCATTCAAAAGACCTTTCATTTGATATGCATATAGCTAAAATTTGTAAATAGTTGAGGACACTGAAGTGAACACAATAACTAATGATTACCAGTATTTCGATCCTGTCTGCTGTGTAATCAGAAAAAGAACTTTATAACAACACTACTTCATGGAGGTGTCAATTAGTGAACGAAGACTACCACTGGCATACTAAAGAACGAGATTCGTGATCACCGGTAACTCAATCCTACCATCTCCTGCAGGTTACCATATTTAAAACTCCATATGTATTACTTTTCATTTGATATCTATTAAGCTATGATATTTAAGATTATGAGCGAATCGAACTGAACTTACCATTAGTGATCACCAATGACTCGACGTCATCAGTGACTGATTGCTAAATGTGCAAAATTGGGAAAGAGGACCCCAAACAAGAAGAGACACACAGAGAGTGAGTTTATAGTCTACGCTCACTCTTTTTGTGTGTCTCTTCTTGTGTGGTTTCTTCTTTTAAAAATTTTCCAGTCACTCAAATGAACCAAATGGCCCCTCAAGACATTCTAATGCGGCGTCATTAATGCGCAATGGTAGCCAAAATACTTATTTTATGACTGCGTAAGTGATACCAATAACGACATGCCCGAATGAAAGCTACCACTGCATTACTAAATAAAGTAATTTTTGATCACTAGACACTCAATACTACGATCTCCTAGTTATAATTGAATCACTGTTCATGCGGCTTATCTTTTGTTACCACTTCTCTCCCTTTCCTAAGGGAGAAAATAAACTCTGGGTGTCTCTTTTTCTTTCTTTTTTGTTAATGATTTCATATTTTTTGCAGCGCGCACTTTTTGCCTTCGGAACAAGCACAGGCAAACTAGGTCTGTGCTTTAGTAACTCCGCGATGAAATAGAGACTAATATTCAAGGAGACCGTGAAACTTTGTAGGTCACGCTACCCTGCCTTGTATTTGCTTCGATCATTAACAATATCTGATCACCCTGACTTGTGGCACTATGTACATTTTAGAAGATTGTTCTCCAATCTTACGGTTCAGGAATTGGGACGAAGACGCAGAGCATTTCATCTCTTCTGCTTGCGCCTTATTCATCTCTGCGTCTGCTACAGGGCAAGTAAATAAAATCCTTAATGGCCAGCATGCCTCTTGAAATTGCGTCCCTTAAAGAAAGAAAGAGGATAAAGTTTATTAGAAAATGCAGAGAGGCCGGCCTGATGTTGACTCTTCTAGCATATTACTTTGCGCCTAGAGAAAGGGAAGGGGAAGTAAACAGTTATGAGAGGTGAAGATGTGCACGGAAAGCGTGAATAAAAGTCCTTCAAATGGACTTTCGCAGACATGAGTCAAGTTCGGGCAGTGCAGGAATGAAAGGAAAGCAGAAACTGCTGTGAAACTGGATTTGTGATCTGGCCAAGGTCCTGCAATGTAGTATGTCTTCAGTAAGTGGTGTATTGCCGGTTTTCGATAGAAAATCAGTTTGCGTTTTCTATCCACACGCGTATTATGGGCAAACCCAAGACCAGCATGGTGAAGTGTTTCTGGTACGTCACAAGAATCACTATCGGGTGAGTCGGAACGCTGATGCAGGTGCATCTAACGTTTGGTAAGTAACAAATCCATAATTGTAGGCTCTGAACAACACGCGCACGAATTCGCTGGACATAATGCGGCATCCGAATAGATAGTAGCTTTCTTTCCCAAGTGATGAGTGACAATGACAGCGACTATATTCAAAAGAAACCTTAGGGGGCATAGCTTGCCTCAGTGGCACTAGCATGTAGGCAGGCTTGCCTCCTTTAGGTTTTTGTGCTGCAGAGGGCTGTCCGCACTGTCAGGGTGCTTTTCTTCAATGGTGGCTACTAGTAGCCCAAGAGCCAAAAAGTTTAACTTGTTTGCCATTCCGGCCTGTCCGCTCTTGATGAAACTATATGCGACTGGAAAAGTTGCATTTATTGCAGATTTCAACGCACTGGAGGCAACATATACATCGCCTTTTGTCGTGGGCGACAAAGTAATCGCGAGACAAGGGAAGCGTCCCCGTTTGGACAGCGAAGTTTGTGGCTATCTAAGCTAGTACCGTATAACAGGAGCACGACGTACGAGAAGACGAAACATCCTTCGAGTATGCGAGTGAGCGCTTTTTACGAATGCAGCGAATGACGCTATACAGACGTCCTCTACAGAGACATTCTGGAGGCGAAGATTCAGACAAATTGATTATTTGAACATAACACGCACGTGCCTTCAATATAACGTAGAAGTAATAGCCTTTTCATGTGGCCTGATTAGATGACAACAGTGTTTCTGTATTTTTTTAATTTCCTCACATCTTCCTGTACGAGTGTTCCTTCTGCGATTAAAATTTATTTGGAAGTCAGCGCTGTCCGTGTTATCTCTTTGTCCATGTTTAGCTTTGCGCTAACAGCATATATATTTTAGGAGGATTGTGAAGCGCGTCGTAGTGGGATACTCCGCACTATTTTTGACCACTCGGAATTCTTTAACAAGCACCAAAATGTAAGGTGCACGAGAGTCGTTGCATTTCGCCCCTATCAAAATACGGCTGCCGTGGCAGGGATCGAGCCCATGATCTCGAGCTGAGCAGTGGAGCGCCATGATCAGTGGGTCACCCGCCGTGGTTGCTCAGTGGCTATGGTGTTAGGCTGCTGAGCACGAGGTCGCGGGATCGAATCCCGCCCACGGCGGCCGCATTCCGATGGGGGCGAAATGCAAAAACACCCGCGCACTTAGATTTAGGTGCACGTTAAAGAACCCCAGGTGGCAGAAATTTCCGGAAACCTACACTACGACGTGCCTCATAATCAGAAAGTGGTTTTGGCACGTAAAATACCATAATTTTTTTCATGAGTGGGTTACAGCGGAAGCTGGCGCTCACCTTGACAGAAGCTAGGTGGTGCTGCGAGATAACGCAGCGGCTACTGGCAAACTGCACCCCACTACACGTACATTGCCTACAGTACTAAACAAAAGAATGCTGCACGCGTACAGTCTCACTTCAAGGTCAGCTGTCGCACGGACGAAAGTCGAATTGGCGCCGTGACAACCGTGCCAGGGTGGTGACAGCCTTTGTACCGCTCCGCGCCGCCGTTCGGCAGACGCGCCGCCATATTGGTTCGACGTTGCTGCCCGCTGCTCGTGTCTCCCGTGCGGTCGACGAGTTGGTGAGGCGGCATTTTCGTGCTCTCGTGAGCAACCGACATTGAAAACATTTTCGCACACGCTCTTGCAGTGTAACAGTATTCTTATCGTTCACCCGTGGGTGGGTGAACAAGATAAGAGAATGACGGGCTGCTGCGTTCCGCTGTGCACCGGCTCATGGAAAAAAGGACTGCGGACTTTTCGGTTTCCCCGAGACCCTGAGAGAAGAAAGAAGTGGGAGGCTCAAGTGAAGCGGGAGAAGTGGAAAGCGAGTGACACATCTAAGATATGCGAGGTATGTGATCGAAGCTTGCTTGTGCCTCGGAGTTTGATAGGGAAGTTGTCTAAGTTGGTCGGCCGTCGTTTAACGCGTAGCATTTCCTCTTCATACGTGACGTGTACAGAAGGTGTCCGCGGTGGCTGTGCAGCCTATGTTTAGTATACAGCCGCAAGTGTTATATCGTTGGATAGCTTATGTCCAGTATAACTACGCTGCGATCATTAGAGGTTTCAATTAATTACTGTTAGTTAATTGTAATTAAATTGCTGATTACGCTGCATTATTTAGTCATATATTTTTGGAAAGCCTATGTAGGGAGACTTAGGTGCCTTCGGTAGTTTTCCCTCTACTGTTCTGTCTTGTTTGTTTGCAGCTGCAGGTGCGCATGCTTATGTCGCTCTACTTTGTGCGCGCAACGTGTCGCGACTCAGTGCACCTTCACTGCTATCCTGATAGCGGTACGTGAATAAGCCGAAAGTTCGATGATGCGAATTTGTTTCAGCATCCCAGTAAATAACCAAAATGTTAGCAGTGATCAGCTCGGTGGTGTCAATATGACACTTTCGTGAATATAAGTGCCTCTGCATGAAGAGCCTGTCCCGCTTACTCTGTGTGCTTGCATGTGTGGTCTGCTTGTCTCTAAGATTGCTTCCGTGTTAACATTTTCTAGCGTCACTTTGAGCCTGACCAGTACGAAAATGCCAGACAAGACGGGCGGCGGCTGCTGAAGTCTACTGCAGTTCCGACTCTCTTTGATTTTAGACGTAAGTAATGATTTCTTGTGAGTCACTGTGTTACTTCCAATTACAAGCGTTATGCGTATTGTATATGAATGCCTTTATTTCTCCATGCAGCGCAACCGAAATGCAGGAAACCTCCTGTGAGGCGACGAAGTTTAGCTGATTCTGCAACTTCAGCTACCGAATCATTTCAGTCGACAGATATTGCCTCACCCGGACCTTCATCTCCCAACGATCAGGAGCTAGACACAGGTAAACTCTGCATCAGTGATAGCACAGAAGAAGAGGAACAGGAGGAGCACTGTGACATCCTGGACGTTGACTCACTGTCAACAAGCGAAATGCGGAAAGCTCTCCGGGACATGCAGAAGAAAAACTCTCAGCTTAAGGAAAGTCTGTCTGTCGCTAAAAAGAAGATGAGGACTGCTACGAGGCAAGCAGCCAAGCTGGAAACAAAGGTCACAATGTTGACTGCCAACTTGAACTATCTGAACGAAGACCAGAAGACAGCTCTAGAAAGGCAGGATAGAACATGTCGCACGTGGAGTGCCGACACAGTAAAAAAGGCACTGCAACTCAAGTTCGCCTGTGGAAGTACAGGTTATGACCTCCTCATAGAGCAAGGCTACCCCCTGCCATCACGGCGCACACTATGTAGAAGATTGCAGCATCTGTCTTTCAAGCCTGGCGTGCTGCATGAAATATTGTCTGCAATGCAAACAAAAATATCTTCAATGAAAGATCTTGAAAAAGATTGCATACTATTTCTTGATGAGATGGAAATCCGGAGTGGGATAGAACTTGACCGTGGCAACGATACTCTGCTTGGAATGATAACATTGCCTTCATCTGACCAGCCAGCAAAGCATGCGCTTGTCTTTATGGTGGGTGGCACAAATACCCGTTGGAAACAAGTAATTGCTTTTCATTACACAGGTGCTTACGTCAGTGGAGATGTGCTCAAGGACTTCGTATTCCACCTTATCAAGCTCTGCACAGACATTGGCCTTCGTGTGCGGTGTGTCACTTCTGACATGGGAAGCTCCAACCGCGCGATGTGGAGGTCACTGAACTTAAGCAGCTCTCGCAACGGTGTTACAGTGTCCAGTGTGCCGCATCCCTTCATAAGCAACGAGACACTACATTTTATGCCAGACCCTGCCCATGTGCTGAAGAACGTGAGGGGACATTTTGTTCGGAAAGATCCGATGCACCTGAGTAGCGAGATAGTTTCACGGTTCAACTTACCGACAACTGAAATAACAGTCGAACACGTTGAGGCTCTTTTGAACTTAGATAGCGATCAGCTACAAGTTGCACCTAATTTAACCCATGTGCATGTGTCCACTGGGCACTTTACAAAAATGAAAGTAGGAATAGCTGTACAATTATTTAGAGAGTCGCCTGCAGCTATTCGGTATTATATCGAGCAGCGGCTACTACCACCTGAAGCTGAGACAACTGCGTGGTTCCTTGAACTGATCTCAAAGTGGTACTCCCTGATGACAGCTCGCCACCCAGTTGTGGCTCTTAGCTTCATGAATGAAGAGAAATACAGGGAAGCAATTTCAGTGCTAAACCTCACTGTTGAGGTCATTAATAGCCTAAGCATTGGTGTGAAGAAGGTATGGAAGCCATGCCAGGCAGGTGTTGTTATGTCGACGAATGTTATTTTGCAGCTGCACATTTTTCTCCTGAAGGAATGTGGATACAAGTTTGTATTAGCAGGACGGTTTGCACAGGACTGCCTGGAGAACTTATTCTCTGTTATAAGAATGCTGAAACCAGTCCCGAGTCCATATGACGTGAAAAATGCCATAAAGATTCTTTCCGTGAGCCAGTTCTTGAAAGTGCCAAAATCCACCAGTTATGACATTGATGACAGTGAGTACCTCGTAGACATTTTTTCTGCGGAAATTAGGCACGTACAGCAAGAAGTCCCAGTTGACGTAAATGATTTTGATTTTGAAGATCTTGAGCCTCTTTCTCATATTGAAAGCAACATTGTGGCCCATCTAGCAGGGTTTCTGGTGAGGCCACTGCTGTCATCTGTAACTTCTTGTGCTGTGTGCACAAATGCGCTTACTGCAGAAGAAGTAGGAGAGGACCATGCTCTTGTACAAATGAAGGAATATGTGAGTGGTGGAAGGAACCTTACGTTAGTCGAGGAGTACTGAGCCTCGTTGAAAGCTGGGAGAGTGCCTTCAAAAAGTTTTCTGAGGAAAGTGACATATGCCGATTGAAAAGCCCCATGAAAACTTTGAGGCGCATCCTGGAAGAATGTGTACCTCCTTTTTCGGTGCACTGCAGTGACCACCCCACTCTGAACAAAAGACTACTTGAGCGCTTTGTAACGCTGAGGCTACGCATCTATTTGCGTTGGCTGATGCAGCCTGATGATTCATGTGACGGATATGGCAGCAAGACAGTCGCTGGTGCTAACCTTGAATAAAATTTATGTTGCAAAGTCTATATACATTTTCGCAAGCTACCTGTTTTCTGTAAACCTCACTGAGTGCATGAAACGACCGCTGTCATTAAAAACACATTTAAACCTCCGCATTTGCTTTAGAGATATGCTTATGCAGAGTGCTATTATGCCACCAATACCCTAATTGGAAGCTCAAAATTGTAGCTCATGTGTAATCTAGACTCATCGTGTACAGGATCACTGTGAAATAAAAATACGGCTGGAACTCTGTGATATAAGGCCGTGAACTGCTGTTAAACGCAGCAAACGAAACATGTGCTTCAAAGTTTCGAGGGAGCCTACCAACACGTGAACAGATAAGCGTTGTGTAATTTCTCAAACGGTTTTGTCAAAAAATTTTCCACCGTCCAAACGAAATAATATTGCGACAGTGAAAACTCAATTAACATTCCGACTCGCCAATCGCCTCTCCTTGTAACACCGCAGCGCTCTGCCAACATGACTACTGTGCTTTTTTACAACAGAATATGAGCTCTGTATTTCAGCACGAAAGCATAATTCCACACATGCCAGAAATTTTCAGCTTCCGATGCGATTGGTGAGAATCCTGCCCTCTGCAACGATAGCTCGGCGGGCGCGCGAGGCGCTTCTTCAAACCAATATGGCGGCGCCGCGGGGCTGTCACCACCCTGAACGGCGGCGCGGCGGGCAGGCATCGAGGCACCCTAACGCAGCGGCTACTGGCAAACTGCACCCCACTACACGTACATTGCCTACAGTACTAAACAAAAGAATGCTGCACGCGTACAGTCTCACTTCAAGGTCAGCTGTCGCACGGACGAAAGTCGAATTGGCGCCGTGACAACCGTGAGGGTTGTTTCATCAAGTACTTTGGAATATTGCTTCCTTTTGCGTAAAGAAGGAATATTAGCTGTTAGCATGAAGGAGCAACGCCAACGCTGACAACGCCAGTTGGACGACGGCGTCATTATTATAAATATGGTCGTTTAGCGTACGTAGATTCAGGTGTAAGTGTAAATATTCTCCGTTATTACACATAATAAAGACGCTTATCTATAGGTCGTGTGCATCCGAGTTAACGCTGACGTTCTGCCGAGATAAAGCAAATAAGCGCTATCGTCGCCTTTTCTTTCTATAGGTGTAACAGTCACTTTCCTTCTTAATTCCTCGTTATTCTCTTGTTCCTCATTACAACTGAATGCACTGCCATTAAGTTCATTATCTCTCGCTTTGCATACTTAGAAATTTTCCGCTTCGCCTTTTCTCTGAACGTGCGTACGCTTGGAAAGTGCGTATCTCGAGCGCTTAGCAACCACCCTTCTCAGCACCGGCCGGTGCTGATGAGCCGAGGATTCGTGCCGCTAGCGCATGCGCACTCACCAGGTCAGCTTAAGGACTTCACTGTACTGCGTACACTGCCAGCACGCACCTTGGACGGAGAACTCTAGTATGCACAAGGCAACAAAGGCAACCAACTGCCTTACACGAGCACTTATGACAAGTATTCGTGCGTGAATATTCACCCAGGAGTGAGCGCGCATTTACCCTCTGTCTCTTCTTTCTCATCATTCTTTCCCCCTTCCTCCTCATCCAGGAGTAGGGTAGCCAACCGGGCACGAGCATGGTTACCCTCCCTATAGCTTGTATTCTCTATCTCTCTCTGCCAGCTCGTCAAATAACGGGAGTGCACTACGTAAGTGGAGCGACCACGCAGTACTAGAAGCCAGGCTCACGTGTTGTGGGCCAGCGCGTTTTTTCTCGAAATATACGATGCTAGACGAAGGCTTTAAGCGGTAAACAGGCCGACGTTCTTGCGGGAGACTTCAGACTCCTCGCCACTCGAATCATCACAGAGTGGCTTTGAAAGCGGTGGGCCAAAGGTGTGGTCGCCAAAACCGAGCGGTTAGGCAGGTGGGTTAGAAAAGTTCAGTTTTTAATAATTATTCAAAGAACCGAATGGTAAACGTGCACCTACAATTAAAATACAATTTCGCTGTGCGGTGATGCAGAAGACATGCCAGTGACACTAACACCAAACTGTTTACTTATTTACTCTCTTAACCACAGCGCCCTTTAGGTATTACAGTAGGCAAGGGGGCGACGGATGGGGAGGGGGGGGGGCTTTTATAACAACAAAGTGAGACAAACTAGACCACTACGTATTAAACGCTTTGTACAGCAAAAACAAACAGAAAAGGGAACAAATATAGTACACCAGCCTAGTAATGCACATTTCCAACATAAAAAATCAAGGATGCGCCTAAGAACTTCGATGAACTGATGAGCGTGCAACAATACAAGAACGCTATTGAAGTATAGACAGTGATCAAGGTAAATATACCTGGTAGCGAAGCTTTCATACGAGCCCATACGTTCAAAACAGGGCGGTCCATCGGTGGTTTATGGGGCTTAGCGCCATATGTATGCGGTGAGAACACTTCCGGCGCGAATAAAAATAATGTGAAGCCATGTCCATTAAAAGCAGAAGTGACGTCATTTCGTTTTCAAAGGCGCGAAATTTGTTTTGTTGGCCTGCCTTTGGAGCTATATATTCAACTACCCCGCCATTCGACTTGATGGGCGTTTCGAGTTTTCAGCGCGGAAAGCGATGCAGGAAAAGGCCAGCCGTACGGTTGTCGAAATCGCACCCCTGCACAGAACATACTTTCTTTGGAGGCCGACGAAAGCTATAGGTGTAGAGTGCTGGTCCTACCGTCGGACGCCAGGTTCACCGGCCAGCGCAGTCGCACGATAACAACTACACAATTATCTGGCGGTCGTAACTCACTACTTTTAACTGAACAGATCAAGAAGCGATGAAGCTACACGCGTCACCAAATTTAGACGAACTTCGACAAGCAAAAAGGCACAACGTGTAAGGGGGGCGTATTTCAACAGGTGAACTTTACGAGCGCGTCTTTCTGCTCATTTCAAGACGTGCATTGCATAGCGAGTGACAGTGGGGTCAATGCCCCATATAACGATGGGCGCTGAAAAGAAATGCATTTATTAATATTATTAAAAACAATAAACTTGTATTTTCTTAACTCGTCACAAATATATAAAATTGACCGGGAATTTTGTTTTCGTTGAATGAATCTAACCGTGTCTCACTTGAATTAAAAAACGCTTTTTTTCTTTCCCAATGTTTGTTCCCTCCAAACATAGTCGCGTTTCAATCGCCGCTCCCATAACCCCCGGGGTTGCTGATGTCGGTGACAATTTGTACTGAACCGCTTTTTGCTCGAAGCTTCGCGACCTATTTGGATCTAGCTTGCAGCGATTACAAGAAAAACGGCATTCGCCATTAGTCACAACGACAATACACGCGTGCGACAACCGATAGATAACAAAGGCACTGAAGCGGCAGGTAGCCGTCGTCACCACGATTTTGCTAATGGCTTTCAGAAAATAGGCAATGGCTTTCGAAGGTGTGCACCTTGCTAAGATTGCCAAAAGATAAGGCGGAATCGGTTTCTGTGACGAGACGTAAAGAGACGGAATGATGTGGGATGCTTCTTGTCGCATAATAAAAAGCCAGCAGATTTCATCTGTTCCTCCAGCTTCGCACTCATTTACTGCGATAGCAGAACCGTGTCACAGTAAAAAATCAGAATCGTATCTTTTGTGCGGATCAAACAATACCACACAACTTGCGCGGGAACGCATAATGGACACATGATACGCGTTAATGCTTGTTTCGCTACCGCGTCAAAGCTGTGCGCTCTTGTTAACTTGCGCAAGAATGAACCAGCTGGCACAGTAGCATGCTCTTTTAAGTATTGTAATTGTCCTTGCTGTAGTTGTCCTGGATAAATCGGGCGCAGTGGGGCATTGGGTGGAAGAGAAGCGGAGAGGAACAGTGAAAATGAAAATGTAAAATGAGAATTAGAGATAAAAAGTTCACTGTGTAGGAAGAAACACAAAGAAAGGACAATAACACCAAATGCAGAATTAAAAATTTTGGAATCAAATTAGCAGGGTAATTCACTAGATTTAGTAAGCGAGAGGTGTGGAAATTTAATGATACGAAAGGAGTAAAGTTGGCCTGAGGTAGTATATTCCTCTAGTCAGCTACGCTGCATAGGGGGAAGGGGAAGAGCGAAAGAAGAAAGGAGCACCATCTATGGGTGTCGATGACTACAGGAGGATGTAAAACAAATAACAAGCAGTTAGGTATACTCAATCGCTTTTTAAAAAATTGAGTATACTCAATCGTATACTCAATCGCTTTTTAAAAAGTCAAGTAAGACCTGGATGGCCTTACTTGACTTCAAGGGTCTAAAATAACGTCCTCCGACAACGGCGGCCAATCGAAGTGCGCAAGATCATTGGTGAACTTCTGTTCCTGTTCCAGGTACTGAGGGCAGTGACACGGCGCATGTCCTACAGTCTCACGCACACGGCACGGCCCACAATCTGGAGACTCGGCACGTCGAATTAGGTGCACATACCCGCGCGTAAGCGACACCCCCGGCCTAAGTCTGCGCAAAAGACTCGCACTATTTCGCCGAATATTTGGTGATAGACTAAATTTCATGTTAGGGTCCAATCTCTGGAGTCGTCTGCGGCGAGTTTTCGAAATGTCCCAATGCTTTCCAGTCGTTTTTCGGATGACACTTGAAAGAAGCCAGTTAGCGCCCGCTCTTGAAAAAGGAGTTACGAGCAGTGGATATGATTCTTCCGAGTGCCTCCTTTACTTCGACATCGGCCAGTTCGTTGCCGTCTTAGCCACAGTGGCGGCAATCTATTGAAATGTAATGTGGTGGCCGTTCTCCTTCGCTAGAGTGTATGGCTCGGCAGTTTGAAGAGCCAAATCCTTAAGAAATTTCGAACTGCAGAGCAAATGTTTCTGTCACTGAAATTCGTTTATTTGATTTGGCTGCCTGTCTCTTCCTCAAGTAATAGCACTCACCCACTAAGAGGAACTGGACAAGAAGCGAGCGCTATAGGGCGTTCTTATAAGTAAACAAACACCTATAATTTTGAGTAAGAATGAAAATCTAATATTTGTTATACCATTTGAAATGTAATTGCTATTGTGTGGTCGTACAGAATGAGTAGTGGGGACTAGATTACTTTTTATTCTTTGTGATGTACGCGAGCTCTTTTCTGTACAAAAGCAATAAACTTATGCTAGTTGAATAAAAATAATTTGCAGTCGTGATTAATTAATTAGTCATTAGTTTTCTGAACTACCCTGAATTGAAACAGCTCCAGTGCATCAGTAACGCTACCATGGGCTTTACGTTACAGAAAACTGAAAGAAAATATTAAGTCAAATTCGATTGAACGATTAGAGTTCTGTTATTTGGGGGGAGACTATAGCTTTTTTAAGGGAGAAAATGACTAAAATAGGAAATCGGAATAGCGTTACCTGTTGTGCACTATTGAACGTCTCATGTTACGTCAGCAATGGCCGATTGGTCTAAACAAAGGTATCGTGGAAATTACCTCAACACGTCCATTTTGGCATGGGTGATTCAAATTGAGGGGCAGCATGAAGACCTTCGGAGGTATGTTCTACGCAACAAAATGATATATTGGCACACATATGAGGATGACAGACTACTGAGCAAATAGTGTGTGCTCTAGTGTCCCTTTATACTTACTGCGTTTAAATCGTAATTTTCACTTATCAAACTCAGGTATTAAGAAAAGGATACGTTGAGCTCCGTGGTGTCAGCCAAATAAGCTGAATCTTTGGGTCATGCCATTTCGTCATTCCGTTACATGAAATTCAATGCGTGTATAGAAATACTGCAACTTTTCTCCCACGTACAGTTTCTTTTTAAGCTGTCTTCCTATTCCATGTTAAATATATTTTTTAGCAGCTGCTTTTCCAACGGGATTGAATACTAACTTCCTTTTATCTTAAGAATCACCGGTTAACACTATCATGCTCGCAGTATTTCTAAAAAACTTGACCAATGTTTGTCAGCAGAAGTCTTCTGTCCCCTACCTTTGAATGTCTCTTGAATTTTGTGATGTCAAACCTTGTATCGGTACCCGCTCTTTGTTCCCAATACATGTGCTCTATCATTCATGCAGGCATTCATTATGCAGTAGGCGTAGACTCGTACCAGTGTAATGTTGTCGTGGCGCCTTTCTTTCTTTCTAAATTTTTTTGCTCTACCTGGACAACAGAAAACAGCAGAAGAAAGCGAAACCGCATTTAGTAGCCATTCTTGAACCTGAAGGAACCTCGGCATCTGCGTCTTTGCGAAAGACATACACGACGTAATATGCTACGCGTCCCGTAATATGTAATATACGTAATGACCAACGCTCCATACATAGTACGCTGAGCTAGATGCCTCAGAGTACTATGTTTTGTTTAACGCATAGAAAATAGTACCGTTTCCTTTCATGCTGTAGCGAGTTATCAGCTTTGTTGTTATTTAAGCAAACAGATTACAAATTAAGTTTTAACTCCCACACATTTCATTTTTCTTTCTTTTTTACAAACGCACTCTCAATGGTAAGAAATAAAGATAAGTAAGGTGTTCTATTATTATTGGTGTGAAATTGTGTTTAGAGTTTACAAATTTGAAGAAAGACCGGCAAAGGCAGGAAACTAAACCAGTACACAAAATCTAATTTCCTACCCTGCACTTGGGGATGAGACAGAGGGAATTAGAGCTATGAGAAGTAAGCAGAAGGTAAAGGCAAGATATACATACATAGCACACATCTCAGACAACAATATAACCACGTGTACTGCTGTTTTTAAGCTTAACAGAGCATTCTTTTCATCCCATGCAGATGTGCTGAAAGGTAAAGCAGACATCTTAAGATGGTCGGTTTCGAATGTGGTTGGGAAAATTACAGAGACGCATAAGTGCCCTTTTGTTTTTCGTCTTTCAGCGCATTTCAGACCTCACGCTTGTTGCGATAGGACAGTTGGGCAGAAATAAACGAAAATGGTGACTTCTCACCTCTCGTGGGTGAAAAAAAAAAAATAAAGCAGCGAGGAAGGGCATGGCGAACTGTTGTAATGTTAATTTTACCGCTTGCCTAACACATTCATGGCTTAAGCGCTCGAGCTAGCCGATTTTTTCGCTGGCAGATGAAGATTATCTTCAGTAGCAAAAAAATAAAAGCAAATACGGACAACTAATGCCCTCTATCTGACCTCCACTTAGCTCTACGGATCTTTCACTGATAAGGGATCCCGCTTTATAAGTTTCTGTAAACCCACTACTATAAGCTACAAATAACGCCAACAGTATACAGAGGCATATATCGCTGTGTTTTCGTATCTTTCTTGACTTTATTTATACGTTCGGCAAGGCCCCTTCTTTAATTAAGCGCAGTAAGGAGATATTTGTGCCTCGTAGGGTTAGGGGCTATGCTCCTGCTCCAACGTGCATAAAAAAGATGGACACTTATGATAACAAAGTCATAGCAGCGGAAGAGCCCTCAAAAACGATTTCGGGCGAGTTGTTTACAAGTCTTAACACAGTAACTACTCGCCCACAATCCAAGTTCATGAGCTATAAGTGCAACACAACATAAGTCAATAAGAATAATAAAAAAAGAACATTTTGCGACGACATGTACACGACGAACTAACGTTCACCTCAGCTATCTCTTTTCGTTCCCCAGAATAGGAGATGCTGGCGCTGTGAAATGGCACTGGGTACTCCTTGCATCTTGAACAGAGCATTAAGGGTATTGTAGTTAATGCACTCCGTAGGCCTGCTCCTCTGTGCAAGAATGAATTAATTCGCATACGTTCGAGAGAAGTAATTTACCCTTCTTGCTGAACGGTGGATAATTGGAGAATTTCCGCAATGCAGTTAACAATGAGACGCGCATTTACGCGAACCGAAGGAGTTTACGTCACTCTAATGTTTTCTAGGGTGCTGCATCAGTTAGCAGACTTTTAGAACCTGCTCTCTCTCTCTCTCTCTTTTACTGCCCGGCCGCCGGCGGAATTGTGAAGAGGCTGCTCTGCCCCCCCCCCCCCCCAAAAAAAAAGAAGGGACAAATTAAGAAAATTAAGCAGCTGCTGCTATTTGCTATTCCAGAGATACTCGAAGGCGGGTTTGATTGTGGAACGAGCGAGGAAGTGCCGTAAAGGTAATCACATGCGAGGCGGATGTGTCGGCATCAAGGTCGCGATGCTGTAGCGCTGCTGTAGCATTTATTTCGATGCTTGGGGGAAGAAGCAGGTTGA
This sequence comes from Dermacentor albipictus, assembly GCF_038994185.2. Classification (NCBI taxonomy): domain Eukaryota; kingdom Metazoa; phylum Arthropoda; class Arachnida; order Ixodida; family Ixodidae; genus Dermacentor; species Dermacentor albipictus. The sequence goes on along the minus strand of NC_091823.1, from coordinate 63,614,951 downwards.
ATTGACCAAAGCTAGGTGGCGCTGAATTGGCCGACTAATCGCGAGACCCCCCCCTACAGTAGGAGGAAGAAGTAGGCAGCTGTTTTAGCAGAAGCATGGTTCGAGGAGAACGTGGCTGCTAAGACGACTCGAAAAAGCGGGACCATTCGGTGCCTCCTCAGAACTGTGAAGATATAAAAATGCTTTTGAATAGACAGTTGGGCTACATCTGAGAACGACGCGGAGTCTACCAGCAGCGACCGCCGGTAAGGTGAGGTTGGTCTGCTTGTCCGACGCACATCTATTGTAGTTCTTTAAATTTTTTTTCACTGAGGATCACGAAGCACGGCTGTGATTAGCAAAGCTATTTCGTGATTTGTGTGTTTGCTTTTCCTGGGTGACTCGATGCACGCGATACATTGAGCTTTTACCCGTTTCGTGCCACGCAATTCGAATATATGCCTGCAGAATCTATTGTTCCATTCCGTGCTAGTGCTAACGCCATTTCAGAACATGTTTTACTGGGAGCCAGGAATGTAAGTGTCTCCCATACCAATGAATTTAATTCCAACAAACTTCAGCAAATACTGTCCAGCATTTAACAAACGCCAAGCCACCATAACACACAGCAGATGCCGAAAATGCGGCCTTATCAACACTGTGCAGTTTTGAAATTAGAACAAAGCTTTCCATGCATGAACGCTTACACTGCAGCCAGCTTCCAGGCCCACCCTGAAGCAGTTCTAATTTGTAGCTGTCAGGGCCTTTAAAATATTTATATAAAATGGGTTTTACGTGCCAAAACACGATATGATTTTAAGGGGTGCATAAGTGGAGGATTCCGGATTAATTTTGATAATTTGGGCATCGTTAACGTGCACCCAATACACAACACACCAGCGTTCTTGGATTTCACCTCCATGGAAATGCGGCCGCCGGGGTCGGGATGTGATCGTAGATGCATAGCACGTAACATGTAGCAATCCGGTTCTTTCATTCAGACTTGCCGACAGTACCGGTGCCAACGCATGATTTTATCTCGGCGTCGCGCGTTCGAGTTTTAGACTTGTATTTAAATATATCAACATAATGGCTAGCGATTATCCGTCCGCCTCCTTATATGGCGCCAGGTGGCACTCCGTAAATGCAACCGCATTGCAGAGTCGCCGGACAACACTGCTGCCACCACCTTTTCAGAACATCTTAATGTGTTTCAGTCTGTGACTGTTAGTAATTTAGTTAATTGCATACTTGGTTACCGTAGTTTCTAGCTAGTTAGCGCCCGCCAAGATTTATAGAAAATTATGAAAACATATGAAAAAGAGATGTGTACGCGGCGGTGAGCTAGTTCTTTCATAAGTGTACTGCACCAGTAAAAGATGATAGGCACATGTGTAGCCAAAATGCTAACGCCGCCAGCTGCGGCTAATATGACCCACATTTCACTACACACAAAAAAAGACAGAAAAACACAGCGTTAGATTTTGAAGCTACCACGGCCTAAATGTCATAGAGGGGCTATATAGAATTACGTGGACGCTCCAGAATATCAGTGATTCAAGACTTTTCTCAGTGAAATGGACATTCGGAAAAAAACGAACTTTTACTGCAGCAACATGTACAAGTTCTGGCACTGCGCAAGTTCAGGTACGCACAAATGATAAAAGTGCACTAGTGAAACATGTGTTCATAATGTGCTCGGCATGGATTACACTTAACGCATAACCGCGGCGTATGCATTTTCTGATACACAGGAAATTCTACAATGCCGAACGACAGCAACGGAAACTTTCGGGAAGGCTTCACTTTGCCTGGAGATTTGAGAGATATTGCACAGCAAGAGCTAAGAGAAACGCCTGCAGTAAAGGAGCAGGCCTTGAGTCAACTGCGGGAGCTAATCCTAGGTGGGTTCAAGTGTATTAGAAGGAGAATCTTCGAATGCATTTATTAGAGAACCCTTTCTTTACATTTAGGCTCCTTGATTGCTTTACTCGGTCAGAATATGCATGTTGGTGAATTATATCAGTAAAGCACCACCAAAACACGTCGAGAACAAGATAAAGTTATCAGTTTTAATCAAAAACAATTCGTGCATTCAGTATTCAACGCAAAGTATCTTGTTGCTTTTATGTAATACTTCTTGCTCTTTTTATGCAATGCTTATCTGTTCATTGCTTTTTGTTCTTTGTTTTTGACATCTTTCTGTACATATGTAAATTTCATCGCTTTGGGCCAATGCTTGAATTCTTTTATGCATTGATATCTTTTTACCGATTGTATCCTGTGATAAACTGTACCATATGCCCCTCTCATGCTATGCATCTTCCCAGGCCTGTGAGGTCTTTCTAAATAAAAATAGAATCCTAACGTATTAATAAACTTGATTGGTTCACGATTTGTGGATTCGAAACGAAGTTGCTGCATTTCATGAGAAATGTAATTTCGCTCCAGAAATAACACTGGCACCTTTCTTACCGTTTGTGCGCATTCGACACAGCTAGCAGTACTTGGCTACATGCTTCGCAGTATTTGTTTAAAAATGAGCACGATTTGCAGGAAAGAGATTTTTTTTCAGGCGACTCTTCTGACCTTTACTTTTCTCACACTTCTTCAACAATCAGGCGATCCCTTACTTGACTGTCCTACGGACGAAGACTTCCTCGTCAAGTTTCTACGGGCGAGAAAGTACGACCCGCAGAGCGCCTTCAAGAACGTCAAAAGATATTTTAAAGTTCGAAGGGACAATCCACAGATGTTCGAAGAACTAACGCCATGTAATGTGCCTTTAAACGACGCCTGCCGTAAGCATCGGCTGGTGACGCTGTCCCGCAAGACGGATCCCAAGGGAAGAGCTGTGCTGAAGTTCAGGACTGGTGAGTTCAACGAATCTCAAGTGTCTTGTTCGATTTAAGTCTGTGTCCATCTGCCCGTCCGTCCTTCCGTCTGTCTGTCTTTGCAGATACTCAGCAGATACTCAAACATTTTGTAACATACTCAGCAGAAAAAGGTCTTTGGGAGCCGTCAGTGAGGTCAAACTTTGTAGTTCCCAGAGAAAAGCTGCAAAGAAACGCAAAACACGTAAACAAGATGTAAACAAGATGAACTGTGCCTCTTACTTGTGGTATATTTTATGGAAAACTTACAAATTCGTTGTTCTTGGCTTAAAGCATGAGGTAATTCCTCACTGTTGCGTTTAGTATCGCCGCCGGTACACTGTCTTCATGCTGGCTTCTGTTAACCAAGCCCTACATTTCCATATCTTCAGCGTAACAACAGTGCATTTTTACTCCCACTTTGACAGTGCATATCTCGAAACCAGTGCCATCCTCAGAATCCATTCCAAGTTTATATGCCTTGCGATATCACTATCTACATACGTAGACTGAACTATGTGACCTAAGATAAATAAGCAAAAACATTAATTGGTGTCATCATGTTAGTTATTCATTTATAAGTTTTCATTTCTCGTAGAAGTGATGGCCGCCTCATTGAGTAATTCAGATCAATGTTAGAATTGTGCCATTTGCCACACGCATTTTTTTTTAAATTTGGTTCAGCTAGAAAAGGACACCATGCAGAACTGCGCCTTCCTCTATAACATACATATTTTGTTTTTGTTTTTCTCTCTGTTTCTAATTATAAGGTGGGCGATGCCACAATTATATATTCCGAAGGCGTAGACAACTGGACGGGCTTGTAGATGCTCGGGGATTAAAGCACAACACACGGATACCGGGAAACTGACTGGAGCTTCGTTTTCCCCGTGTGCATAATTTAGGCTTTCAGCCATAAATATTTATGTCTACTGGAGTGAATAGTTTTTGTCTTTCTGGCCGTGTTTAAAGGAGTACTGACGTATATTTTCCAAGTTGTCAAAACAGCATTACACGCTTCTTGCACGTATGAAAGGTAGATGCTGATCAAGTACGAAGGTCGGGAAACATTTAAAAGATATTCTCATTTCGTAATACCGTCATCAATATCATCGTGACGTCATGGCACCGAGCGAGATTTGTTGACCTCACTTAACTCTAAGGCTAGATGTGATGACGTTGCTCGCATAAAAATTCTAATCAAGATTGTGACGCACTATTTTACTGGGTGTACTCATTATCGCAGCCACAGCAATCATAGAAACTAATTGAGCCAGTGTGTCGTGGCCTCATGACGCATCCATCTCCTGGGTACAGAAACCGAAACTATGGTCCGTAAAAATTAGTATTACAACAAACTATTTAAGGCGTGGTAACGCTTGCAGAATATTGGTCCAAAATGTAGAGGGCTTGAACCTTCATTCGAATAAAAAATAACAAGAAAAACACCACAGTTTCGCCCTATAAGGGCGAAGCAGTTAATGCTGTGGCAGCATCTTAGAATTCTACACGAGGCGTAAGACTTGTAGCTGTTGTGGCAGTTTGGATTGCAGTAAACGTAAGCTGACTAAGTAAACATACGTGGTGCGGCACGTGGAGACACATGGACAGAGAAAGCTCGGATGTACGCGAGCAACATCGGTTATAAGTACAGGGTCTCGACGGCGCGTTGTCGCCCTGTGTTGACCTCGCGTTCCCGTACTGCGGTATGCTCTCGGTGGGAACGATGTCTGGGTACCGCTTCGCGATTTTCAACTGCAGGGTTTTGTTGACGTTGTCGCCTAGCCTCGGTCTCCTGTTCTCGCAGCACCACGTCTGGGTGTTCAGCTGCAGCGCACGCCACATACGAAGCAACACACTGTTTCTGCACCTGAACACGCGGAACTATCTTTGCGCTTATGCGGGTCGCCCTAGCGTTGCGATTAGCGTTCCTCTGGAGCTTCTCGGCTGGCCCCCTGGCAACACGCTTGCGCATGCTTGCGAAATGTGATGGACATGGTGCTTCGCTGCAGAAACCGTGCATGCACCGGCAGGTACTATTTATTCTAGCCACCGTACCTTGGCCACTGCGTGTGGGAAAACGATGGCGCAAGCCGATGGAGCCCGTGTGATCTGCGTAGTCTAAGTAAGCTGTTTTACAATTTGATCCAGCAAACGAAGTTGTCCAACCTGAAGTCTTAGAATACAGCTTCTTCTGTGCACCAGTTATCTGCGATTGGAACACGAAGTACGTCTAAACATCTTTCGCCACCTGGCGTTCAAATTCTGACCCAAAGGAATATCACACAGTAAATGTGAGTAATGCTCTTCAGAAACGTATTAAACCTAAAGGAACCAGTATTTTTTATGCGTAATCATCGATGAGGGAGAAAAATCGCGTCGAGTTTTCATAACGCGCGCCGAGGGTCGCAACGTGCTCGCTTGCACGCGGGAAATCCTGAAGAATGTTTTATTCCACTTACTGAGGCATGCGTCCATGACCTAACGGTTAGTGAATCGAGCTACTGCGCTAGGGGTCCTGAGGCTAGAATCTCCGAGGCGATGAGCTGGGTTTGACCTCGAAAACCTCTAACCCACAAGTGCACGCATCGTCTGCCTAGGCCGCCAATTAAAGGTTGCTAATAAGAAAGGCCATTACCTGGCCTGCAGTTCTGCCAAAGCTGCTTACATATTATGCACTCCTATTTGTAACCAATTCAGGCAAAGTGAAGTTTCGCTCTGCTGTATATAGCGACTAATTTCTCTCTAAAGCCACGTTTTACTTATCATTCGTTCTTTTTTTTTGTTTTTTGCACTTTTGACAGGCGGCTGGAACACCGATATATGCTCGCTGGACGACTTCTTGAGGATTTGCATAGTGCACGCCGAACATGTCCTGCTTCAAGAAGAATTCCAGATCAGGGGCATCGTAGCCGTTCTCGACATCAAGGGCCTTAGCCTATTCCACATAGCTCAGTACACGCCTTCCGTTATCAGAACATTCATGAGCCTTGCGCAGGTCAGTGGAAAAGCAAGTGCTGCTTCTATATATCTTATTTCTTTCGCGATGGCATTTTTTCTTAGCCCGTACGTCCTACCAATTCTTTCATTACGTCGCTGATCACTGACCAGCTGCGGGAGTGCCTTGCTGCGGTGCCAACGTGTTGCTGTAAATGAATAGGAGGCGAGGCTCTGACTCGCTCGCACTTTGACGGCATTTGCACGTTCTCGCTCATTTAGCAGCTGTGCTCCACCTTAAGGTGCTGGCGCACTTGCTGGTTGGCGGTGGCGCGATATCATTAAGAAACATTGGGCGGCCGTACGTAACTGTACTAACAATAAGCGTCTACGCTTGAAGCACGGGAAATGCGCTTAACGAATGCATCCAGCTAGCCACACGATTGTTTATTGGGCTGTGTATAGATTTCTACTCGCACCAGTGGGTTGTTGTGGTAATTTCATTCGTTATTTTCACATAAGTGTTACCTTCATTTCAATTTATTCGAAGTATTTAACGTGGCAGCTCATTATCTTTATATCTTTTATCCCTTATTGAGTCCGATAGCACGACTGTTCAGCTGCACAGTGTCATCATTTTATGCTTTACAGGCACTACTTTCTTCATTTATTTTTATCCGCATGGTACTTGTTGATTTTGTTTATCCTGGCTACATATTCTGGCGAATAAAACTAAAGTGCTGGCCCTGTTGTATCTTCTACTACTACTACTACTACTACTACTACTAATAATAATAATAATAATTACTATTATTATTATCGGGCTAGATAAGTACAGTGTTTTTTCCTCCATTAGATATTTGATATTTACAAGTAGTGTTAGTGCTTTCCTACATTACCGCTTCCCTTGTCGATTGGAGCTATGTGTTGAAGATGAATGTATGTCAACTTGCCTATGTATGGTTAAGAATGCTTTTATGTTTGCGCTAAAAGATTATTAATTGAATGTTTGGGCTTTAGTCGCAACTGTCTATACAAACTTACGTTGTAACTACCGTACTGCCGTTGAAATGCCTTTAGCCTGTTTGTGACAACCTTACTGCGACGTTCCCCTATATGCACTTAAAGAGATACTATAGCTTACCCACAATCCTTAAATTAGGAATAAGGTATTCGCGACCTGTTTCCTTACCGGATTTACAAAGGGCGAATTTTAGTCGACGAATATCTCAACAATAGATGGCGCTATCGCATTTGTTACTTGGCTGCCAGTATTCAAGAAGTTGCTAAACGAATCTTTGCTAATTATTGAACGAACTGTGACGGCTAAACGACATTCTAGTGTCCTTAGGGCCAGTAATGAAAAATGTATTTAATGAATATTTGGTAATTATTGCACAAACTGTGACGGCTACTCGACATTCTGTATTGTCTACCGAATGCCGAGTAGGAGAAGTCGAATGCCTACAGAAATCTCGAATATAATAGAACAAACAGTTCAGTAGGTCTGCTACGTATTTAGGGGAAGAAGTGGCCACCTTATTTGTAAAAGCAGCGTTCAAAACGGTCGACAAAGAGCAACGAAGTTGTCTTTTTTTTCGTACAAGTGGCCACTTCTTTATACATATATGAGTGCACAATTCCAGGACTGCCTACCCTTGAGGATCAAAGCTGTCTACATCATCAACAACCATGCTTTATTTGACCTTTTATTCACTATTGCCAAGCCCTTCATGAAGGCCAAGCTGGTGAACAGGGTAAGCGTCACAAAGGACTTCTACTGCTTTATTTCTGCTCTTTGTCCTGAGAACGTAACGGCGGCGAATTTAGCACATGACATGGCCCAAAGATAACGAATATCCAGAACACAATGCCACAATTGATATCGAAAAGGAAAAATGTTAAGAGGTCATAAATACTATACAGTGAAAGCTCGTTAATTCGAACTTCAATAATTCGAATTTATGGATAATTCGAACTGTACGATTTGGTCCGGCCAAGCTCCACAGAAGTCTATGTATAAAAAAGTCCGTTAATTCGAACGCGAGAAGGTTCCCTCACGGATAATTCGAACTACGCTCACATGGCACACGGCCAGAGAAAAGCGCCTACTGCTTACACACAAGGCTGTATTGCCTCCGAAACGGAGAGAACGGCGAGAGAAGGCAAAATCGGAAAAAATCTAACCAACGCGGGGTCAGCCAGAAGGCAGTGTCGGCTGCCGCCTCTCCGTTCTACGTAACCTCCAAGACTTCTTGCCCGTTGTGAATCTCAGAGGCTTTGCAAATCTTGTACAGCTGCTAATGTTGTGCGGAGATGGCACGGCAAGCGCCAAAACACAGCGAATGAAGTACGTCGCAGCTGCGCTTGCAATCAAGAACCAACGAATCAGGGCCTTCGCCACCTTCACATGTTCAGCGTCTTTGTCTCGGCAGTCTTCATCGGTAGTGCACTTCTGTTTTCAGCTTAGGAGGTATCGGCCGTCGCGAATCATTGTGATAGTGTTAAGCCTCGGCTAACGTTCGTTTCGGTGGACATCGGTGGTGTGGCACAGTCGGACCCAGAGCTTCGACTTGAAGATGGCGTGTGCCCGCGGCACACGCCATCACTTTCTGACACGCCAAATTTCTGACATGCCCTACTGCTTCCCAATCGCAGTGTACTGTTGCTCTCCTTCACTTTCGTTAGTTCGAACTTTCGTTAATTCGAACTGAAGCGGCTTCCCCTTGCTGTTCGAATTAACGAGCTTTTACTGTAGATAGGCAAAACACAAGATGTCGCAACAGAAAACAATTGGCACTATCATTGCTCCACAACAAAAAATTAACTACAACGTGCGGTGTCATTCTTTGTTGTAAAAACGTAACCTTCACTTTTCATTCTAGTATTTATCTATGTATGATTGGCTTACACAAACTTCTTAAGGCTACAAGTTTGCGTTTTTTAAAGAATAGTTGTTGGTCATTGGTACAGCTCCCTTATGCTCATTGTTCTCTGATCAAACCTTATGAAATCTGCATCCTAGTCAGCCCCTTGGCCCATGGTGTTCATTGCACTCTTACAGATGTTCTAAATTCTAATGCGATAGTAAAATTCTCTTGTGTAGGCGACTGGCAAACAGCGAAAACTTTTTTCCAGAGGTCTGCTGAGCTTTATCGCTATAGGAAATTCAATAGGGAGGCCGTTGTAAGAGGTATAAATTATGGAATTACCGTCGAACAAAGCTGCGATATTACGAGGACATGTGTCCTTTTTAATACAAAGTATTTAAAGTCGAGTTGAACGGAGTTGGTCACCATATTATCTTGACTTGCCTGTCGTGCTTCTGCGCCAGCTGCACAATGTCCGGGAATGTAAGTAAAGCCGAGTTTCCGCTGTAAAACTGTGATAAGATGCCTCAAATTGGGCCTCACTTCCCCCATGAAATAGAATGGCTGATGGAAGCGTCACCATAGAAAAAGAAATGGAACAAGTTTGAGCAAAGCGAAAAAAATACTGGCGACCCTGACTATGTTCAAAGTATATCTTAGGTCGCGGGCGCACCAAATGCAGTATAGATAACAGTCGTACTGTCTTCCGAGGAAGCTGCGCTAAGTGTTCCCAGAGAAATTGGTCGATTTATTGAGGTGAAATACCATATTAAAGGGGTCGTTTAGAGGACAGCTCTTAAGCGCGCGTTGCTGTGTTGAACGTCGGCGTGCCTCGTCGGCGGCGGTGTATCTCGTAACCAAGCGAACGAGCACAGGCGAAAGATGAAAGCGAACGCGGAGGTTAGAATTAAAAAAGAGCGGGCGCGGGGGAAAGTGGAGGAGGAAGATAGAGGGAAAGCATGAGGCGGGAAGTGGAGGAGAAACGGCCTGCGCATGCGCTCAGCTGCCAGCGGCCATGGTATCGGCCGATGGGTGGGCGATTGCGCTTCCGAGGGCGGGGTAGGGTGTCTACGCTCGTCCGCGGCGTTAGCTGCGGACGAGCGTAGCCACCCCAGCGTAGCCACTAGTGCGTGTGACGTGTATCACTACTCCTATAAGGGGCGGTGGGAAGCAGTTATAAGTAAGGCTCGATCTGACGCTTTCTTGGGTGTTGTCGCCGCCGACACTGTTGGCGCCACTTGCCCACGATGAAGGGCCGCTATCGTCGTTGTTGGGACGAAGGCGTGAGAAGAAAAGCGTAGTGCCGCCCTGTACGGTCTTTGAGGCAACAATGGCTACGATATGGCGCCAGAGTAGCGCGCGGCATCTGTACGGAAACAAGGCATGCTACACACAGCGCTCTCTTCCTAATATAAAGCTATATAATCATAACACAAAATATTGATACGTATAGAGATGGAAACACGTATAGAGATACGCTCATAGTTCACGTTAAGGAGTAACGTAATCGTCGGTAAATTTTCTCTTTCTTTTTTCATTTTGACTTATAGATTCGCTTCTTCGGCTACGACTTGGAGGAGTTACACAGTCTTGTGCCGGATGACGTCATTCCGGAGGAGCACGGCGGCACCGACGAAAGCTACGACTTTGACACGATAGAGGAGGAACTTAAGAGTGAAGAGAAGTTCTTCGAGAAGATTAACGCCTACGGTTATCGCAAGGAGGCGAAGAACGGCAAATGAACTAACCAACAGACAGCTGGGATAAAGAATATGGCATTCAATCAACTTTTCATTTTATTGCACTCTTGCTTGAAACATTGATTGTGTTTTTGTTCATTCCTGCGCCGCTCAAAGTACTTGTAGCGTATGCTGCTGAAGCTTCTTGCACAACGCCAGCAACTTGGCAGGGGATACCAACCTTGCATCTGCAAAATGATCTGTCTGAACTTTAGCATGTCGGTACGACTTTATGACCGAAAAACAGCAGAAAACGGGACAGAAAAGAGGATAGGACTAGGCCCTTCCAACCAGCAAGTGCGTTTGTTTTGCAACCCCAATATATGCCAAGTTGGGTTCCTGGGCAAACCACAGTGGTTATGTGCTGCTCTTCAATGAGCCTCTTTGATGCGAACTTGGGTTGCTGAGTAGCTGCGTTTGAGTATGCGCCACTCTTCAATTTCAAAACAATACGTTATAATATATCCGCTGCTAGGCGGACTCGAATCCCCGACATACATATCGATTCATTCTTGTCTGAATGTAAATTCACACAGGCGCCGCAATTTGGCGCATCGTGCTCAGTGGGAGTAGAGTGAGCAGTGTTGCGCATCTGGTTGAACGCACCGCTCGCGCCTCTATTCGCTAAACCTGGTCACGTGCTCAAAAAGCATCGTTTTGAGGAAAAGCCAACTTCATAGCTGTGTATGCCCTGCCGCCCGCCGCGCCACGGCCTTCGCGACCCTCTGCCACGCCAGTGTTGGCTGTGTCATGTTAGTGCAATTCTGATGGACATTCTTTTTGTTGCCCTACGGCACAGCGTCAAGATTACTGTGAGGTACTTCTCAGTTCTATACAATGCTTTCCGAAATTTTGTAATTGGGCGTTTTGTCTAATTACGCTGGGAGTTTTACTAGTGTAAGTAAAGAATAAGGAAACGCCATATCTGTGACTCATGAATCTGAGTATTCGATGAACTTGTTAACACCCAGCTCTTTCTCTCCCCCGCCATGTGATGTATTTTCAAGGCACAAAATATACTGTCCCTCCTGTCAAACGTGTGCACAGAAAAACAAGTGACACTTGAAGCAAAATTAACTTCGCATACCGAAATCGGTAGTGCGGGTGGATTGCGTCGGCTCTTCATTATGACTCATTATTTCTCCAGCGTAACAGTACGTTCCATAACGCACAGAACTATTCGCGTCCCGCACGAAATCCGTTCAGACATTAGAATAAGTATAAGTCTCACTAGCAATATATTTTCTATGAGAACAGGCGACAACATTCAAGACATGCATAGCTCCTCTCACGCTATATAACGGCTGGTTAGCCGGTTAAACAACTGTACCAGAAAAAGGTACGTATGTGCGCGTATCAATACATATTTAAAGAGTCACCCTACAGATGTAGTACGGAAGCATAATACAGTCTATTACAGTCCGGCGAAGTCCATCGAACTGCGAAGTAGAAAATTTGAAACCGTTTCTAGCGTCTATTACGCCAGACCTACATCGATCAGCGCGAAATTCTACTTAGCTTGCGTTATTTACACAGCACGAAGCACAGATAATTTGTAGAACTTTATGTATGTGCAGTCGTTGTTTGATCAAGTTGCCAGTTTTATCTGCGAAAGCACTGTGTCGAAAATGGCGTGCAACGAGCGATTTTAGCATTTACTCTATCTAAAATAGTGTCTGTTCGAGTTTTCTTAAATTTAAGAACAATTTTTCTGCCGATAGCGACTACCAATGGACGAATTATAGCGTCAATTTTATCTAAATTGGGTCTTTCTTTGAGTTTCTTTTTTTTATGTGAAAGTCTTCTTGCCGCCAACGACGCGAAATGAACGAGCAAGCAAAGTCGGCCGCTGAGCCGCACCGTTTCCTTCATTAAGGAGAAGTGGCTTTCCTGCTTAACATGGATGCGTCGGCGAGTAATATGGTGGACCTACGCGCAACTCTGCTCCTGTAGGGAGCGTATACAGTAACTCTAAGTGGGAAGCCCGAGAGATGAACGCGGTTGCAAACATATGCCTCATACATGTAACGTTTCGGTAGAAACAATATGGCGTATCAGTACATTGCTTCGATGCTAATCACATTAACGTCGACAATCATCGTGAGATGGATTCTTTCAGAACAATTTTTTTCTTATGGCGCCGCACTTTATCACCGAGGAGCGAGATCAACACCGAGGAGAGCACCTTTAGAAACAGAGACGATTTGGAATACAAGTACATTGATGTCGATTCTATTGTGGCATATGAGGAGGATTCGTTACAAATCAAAGAAGGGTCAGCTCACACATTGTGGGAAAAAAGCAAGAAAGAAAAATATCTGCTAATATATAAATACCCGAATTACAGCAAAATCTGAAACATTCCAAGAGCTAGAGCATGTAAGACAGAAGAAAATAAAAAAACAGTGCTGGCACCCCTGGCAGCGTATTACTAAATTTGATGCTATAAACTAACAAATTACGTACATTGCAGACTGCCCCGTTGCTGCAAACGATAAAGGCTTTGAAACAGTAATCGAAAATGCTGCTGGAGTCGTTGACGAATGAGGCTTTTGTCTTCAGTGAACATGAGCGAAAAAGCAGCTCAGCTTTATACGGGCTTTTGTATCCCGGAAGATTTGACATCTGTAATTAATTGTTCCTCGACATGACGTCGAGTAGATTCTATTTTTTTTATTTTTTAAAACAACGACAGCTGCTACAGAGATCCAGTTTCCGAGCGGGCCATGCACAAATGTCGCAGGCCCATACTTCTGCAAAATTATACTGCGCTGTGCAGGAAGTTACCAAGCCCGCTGGGACGTTCCTTAGTGTGCACGCTTAACACCGTCCTCAACGCGGGCTTTCGCTTCCCTGATTCACAGATGCCAACTCTAGGTTCCAGTGCCGTGTGTCATTAGTGTGAAATAGATCACATATCGGGAGCAGCTTTGTTGTGCACTAAAGGAAAGAAAGAAAGAAACAAGCACACAAAGAAATGAATAAAGAGAGGTCACGTTATGTTTGAATTTAACCTCTCACTTCTTAACTCAGAATGTACGCTCAACTCGGGTTACTTAGTCATTATGGAAAAAAGGTGAGGCGTGCAGACAGGACACAAGCGAAGAGAAGTGGACAATATGAACGCCGACTATGAACTGAAAAGAGCACTGAGGCTCAGCTTTCTGTTGTTCTTACTTAGACATGTATGTACTTGTAGGCCATTCTAGCTTAAGAAACTAAACCACGAAGGCTCTTTTCTTTTTTTTCTTCCGGAATGGAAATATAAAGCCTTCTTCATTCCAATGATGAAAATGAGGGCACAAAGTAACACATACTTATGAAACAGAATTAAACTTCAGTACGTATATAGATATATGTTCTATAGGGGCAGCTACGAGTGTTAAAACAACGCTTGGGTCCTTTGCATCTAAGTTGCAGAGAAAGGATCTCGGGGGTTGCTTCCGGTCCCCTATATTGCACCATAGGAAAGTTCAAGTAGGGAAGCCAGGATTTAGGCGCTCTGAAGACATTTAGTTTTATCCATAAAGTGTAGCTACGTACATAGCTGTAAATTCGCAGGCATACTCGCCAATTTCTGTATATTCGTTGGTGCAAAAATAAGCTACCTAGGCTGTAGGCTTATTGTTCATTTCGGGGCCTAAAACGAAAGTAAATCTCCGGAAATATTAGCATGGAAGAGCATAGGACCATAGTCAAGTTTCTGTTTCTCCAAGAGAAAGGTAGGAAACAGATCCATGGTGAAATGCCACAATTATTGAATGATAGTAGCCCTTCATATTCTACCGTTAATCATTGAGTTGTCAATTTTAAAGCTGACCATTTGGAGTTGAGAGTTTGAAATCTAGTGGAAGGCCTGTTTCTGTCTCTGGGTCCGGAAATGTGAAAGCCACTCATGACATGTTTGTGGAGGACCGCCGAAATTAAGCCAAAAATATTGCTCCATATTTGGAAATATCACGTGAGGGAGTTGGGCCCATTAGCCACCACGACTGCGATATGAGAAACCTTCAGCGAAGTGGATAGCAGAAGTATTGACAACTGCGCAAAAGAAGAAACGTGTTGAGACGTACGTGACTGTGTTGGAAACTGTTGCGAAAATTGGGTCAAATTTTTGGACAAACTGGCAACTGGTGATGAGACATGGATCTACCTTATGATACCGAGATCAAGGAACAGTCTAAGGAACGCAGGTACAGTGGTTTGCCCAGGCCAAAGAACTTCCATGTGCAAAGGCTTGCGCACAAGTAGATGGCAACATTTTGGGGGGATAATAAGGGAGTTAATCTGCTGGTGGACTACCTGCAACATGGTGCAATCATGAATGCAAAATCTATTATCCACCAGGACTGGGATATGAGAAACCTTCAGCAAAGTATTGACGACTGAGCAAAACAAGAATCCATGAACATGAGACAAAACATCGAACAAAAAAAGAAACGTCCTATGGAGGCTCTCCAAAAATGCCATCCTGTTGGATGACAATGACTCCTGACACGCTGTCGGTGAACCATAGGTAAAACTGACCTCCTTTCAAGTGATGCCTCATCAACCCTATTCGCTCAACCTGGCGCACTATATCATCGTTTCTCAATACTAAAAAAAAAGAAGCACCTTAACTGGCAATGGTTTGATAGTGCTCTGGAGGCAACTATTACTGCAATTGTTGCTTATAACAGCCAACGGAAGAATTTTATCTGCAGAGACCTCAGTAGGCCGCAGGATAGATGTTGCATGTGCATAGACTTTCTGGGCAAACATACACAATATAGTGCGACTGGTACAGCCTCCTAGTTGATGTTTATTGGGTGAGTCTAGATATTCATCAGCGTCCCCTTAGAACAAGCCATATGACAATTGGGTGCATTTTTTGAATGAAAGGTATAGGATTCGATGAGTTCAGTGGTTAACGCCAGTAAGACTTAAAAAAGGTGCCAGCAAAAAGAAAAAGAAAGAAACTAAATATCGTGATGGCAAACAAACTAGTTGTTTCTAAGCGGTTTGGGCTAGCTGATTCACTTGGTAAGCATACATACCTGACCTAAAGCGCGAAAAACGAGGATACAAGAAGGAACACCAGCTGTCGGGTTTTCCTTCTTGTACACTCCTTTTATTCCTTACGCTAATGCTCGCAACAGAGGCAAGATATACCTACCACAAACCCACCCAGGGAAGGTTGAACGATTGAAGCGGTTAATCGCAGCAAACAGGCATGCATAGAAACAATCACCGTTGCCTGACAAGTTCTCTGGTGCTGCGCGTATCCTTTTTTCTGACCTCTATATGCTGCTCGCCTTACTACCCGACATAGAAGAGGAGGGGTCTGCCTTTCTTATAGTGTCGTTCACCGCAGAAAACGCCTTACGTCCTATTATTGAATGTATATTCGGTGTCTAGTTGTACCGGAGATGGGCACGGCACTGACTCATCGATCAAATGCAAGCGTCAACTGGGAATGGTAATAAGGTGCAGCTTGTGTCATGCATTGCTGATCGACTAATTACGAAACCAGTGGTTGAAACGGCGAGAGCAGAGCAATTTTGATTCTGAATATTATGCATCCCTGCAAGAAGACTAAGAGGAAGAAGTGTAGCTGCGGAGGCTAATCAGGGACAAGAGGCAACAACAACAACAAGAGCAGCTATCGTGGAAACTTTTTACGGGTTCGAGGGCAACATCAGCAGCGATCACTGACATCGGTGAGCGGCGCCACTGCACCAAGCTGTCCTTTAACTGCCACCGTGGCGGAAACGGGGGTGTGCAAGCGTGGAAAGGGCCGCCATTACCCCAGCCAAGGCCTAATTGCCGATGGAACAAGTGATATTGCAAAACACTACATCAGCGACAGCGCAGGCGGGGCATAAATAATTACTATCACAATGTCGCCATATTCTAGTGGAACGCGAATAGTCTTCGCTCTAAGTGTGCGGATTTTAGAAAACTGGTCGCCGAGTTCTCCTTTTCAGTGTTATGTATTACTGAGGCCGGTGCAGACAATGCTTTTAGACTAGATAACTACGTTCTTTTTACGTCCGCTCGATCTTCAGGACTAAGCAGAGCGAAGATATCTGTTCGAAGAGACCTGCCGTCAGCGTTAAGAAGTGCCGCAGCGTCAGACAGCCTCGGAACGTAACATGTGAAGTTGGGTTTGGCCGAGTAAATATTACTGTAGTCAGTGTTTATCTACAAACCTCTAGAAATATATCACTTTCCACATTGACGGTCCTCTTTCACAAATACATGAAAGTTTTAATATTTTGTGAGGATTTCAACGCGCAACATGTCATGTGGGGAAGCGCTTACTGTGACCGTCGTGAAAATGACCTAGAAAAGGCAATTCAGAAGAGTGGTCTGTGTTTGTTGAATGACGGCTCAGTGACGCTTCTAGGGAGCTTTACTTACTCCAGCTGCTTGGACCTCACGTTCTGCTCAAACGATATTGCACAGGGAGCAACATGGAGAGCAGACATTGAAAGAAGGGGTAGTGATCATTTTCCTATGCTAATAGAGCCTTCCAGACTACGATTTTTGGCTTATCGGCGCTCTGCAAAGATAACAAATTGGCAGGCATTTCGACACAACATTACAAGTCAAATTGATGCGGTCAGTGATACAGACAGTCTGTTATCGCTTATAGAAGAGAAATTAACCTTTTGTTCAAAGTTTGTTAAGATTCCTGAAGGCTGTTGTAGACTCTGAATATCAAAGGCTCATAGCTATACGCCGCAGAGATGAACGAAAATACCGACGAACAGGCCCGATTGAAGATTACCGAGAATATTAAAAGATATATGATCGTATGGGTCGGCAACTAGAGCGCATAGGTCCAAAGCGCTGGCAGGAATCCTACACTTATCTTACTCCCCTTACACCTGAATAAAAAACGGAATGTTCTGCACGCTTTTAATGGGCCAGTAGCGCACCAACAACCGTTTATAGCTCTAGCTTTAGTCCAGAAAGTACCTGAAACGACCATCACAAACGAGTTCTGTCAGCTTATTGCACGCCCAAGTGCAGCAGTAAGAACCCCTGTATACAATCACTCTGCCGAAGAAGTCAAAGCATCAAACAATTTTTCTATCAATAGCCATCATCATGACCTGGATCAGCCGTTTTCATTAGAAGAATTAAATAACGCACTTGTATCGTGCCGCTAGAGGACAATGGCTGGACCTGACCGGGTCACAGATGATGCCTTGAAAAACCTTGGTCCTGTGGCCACAAAAACTTTGTTAAAATTTCTGAACGATGCGTCGATATCGGAATGTCTTCCTCCTTCGTGGAAAATTGCACGAGCGGTTCCGATACTAAAACCGGGTAAAACTCCTTTATCGCTAGATTCTTTCCGCCCTGTCAGTCTGACAAGTTGTCTATGCAAACTTTTGAAAAAAAAATTATAGACGCTAGGCTGCAGTGGTGGACAGAATGCACTAGCGCACTACCCGAGAATACGGCGGGCTCCTGCAGGCGCCGGTGTACGACAGATGCTATGTTAGTTCTTGTTACATATGTAGATCATGAGAGGAGCTGTGGAAGAATCACTGTTGCAGTGTTTCTAGACATAAAGCGCGCATTTGACACAACCAGCCGCACTCACGTACTGCATGGGTTAATTCAGTTGGGCCTTGTTGGCCGAACACTGAGATTGATTGCGGATTCTTAAGAGACAGGGAAATATTAAATGAAACTGCTGATGGCAAAAGCACAGGGCATAAAGTGAATCAAGGCTTTCCGCAAGGTAGTGTACTCAGTTCATTTCCATTTAACTGTGTTATGGCTAAATTACCCCATATCCTGCCTGCTACCTTGAATTATTCACTGCATGCAAACGACTTGTTCATATGGGCATCTTATTCAAGTACTCAAGCCATTCAGCAAATACTACAACCTGGCCTAAGACTAATTAATGATTTTTTGAGAAGCAGAGGTATGAATATTTTTCACTGAGGAAACTGCTGTACTTCATTTCCCAAGGAAATACCTCAAGAGATTCCGGCTTGTGCTAGATTCTCAGCGTCTGCAACTTGTAAGACAAGTTCTTGAGTATTGTCTTAGACAGACGGCTATCATGGGCTCCCCAAATAAAAGCATTAGAGGAGAAACTCAACTCCCTAATCGAAATTCTTCGTCGAGTTGCTGGAATGAAACTGGGTATATAGTTCGATCTCTTCCTTATTACGCATTCACTCGGCAGTCATTAGACAAATAATAGCATACTCTGCTCTATTGCTACATGGGATATCCTGTAATCTAGGGGAAACAAAAGATTTCTGGTCAGAAGCCTTCGAATATGTCTTGGTGTTCCACGTGCATGTGCCAGTGCTTTGGTAATTGCGGAGTCCTGCCAACTAACTTTCCATGCACTAAGATTTGTGGAAACTTGTAGTCACTGTTTTCGCTTGGCAACACAACACGCTAATCACCAACTATGTCAAAACCTTCAGGAGAGAACCGCTGCACGCATACGTTAAGAATTATGGTGCTACGAAAACCTACAGCCTGCTTGCGAATACTGGCCTACTTGCACAACTCATCACCCATGGATGGATGGATGAAAAACTTTATTATGGTCCTTTAGGGCGCGCCCTAGCGCGCAGCGGGCCGCTCCCACGTCGGGACAGAGAGGCCGAGCCTCTCCGCTGCGTCGCGGGCCCGTTGGACAGCCCATAACTGTTCTTCGAGGTTGGGGCTGTGTAGGACAGCATCCCAGCGTGAAGAAGTGTTACTTTCATCACTGCGTAACGCGGGGCATCGCCAGAGCATGTGAGGTAAGTTCGCCAAGTCATTGCATAGTGCGCATGCATTTGTCGTCTGAATTTCGGGGTACATCTTGTGAAGTAGTAGGGGGTTTGGGTATGCCCCCGTCTGTAGAAGCCTTAGTGTCAAAGCCTGAGGTCTATTGAGTTTGCAATGTGGGAGGGGGTAGATCCTCCGAGCCAAGTAAAAGTGCTTGATAATTTCGGTGTACGAGGAAGGAGAGTCCCGATTGTCAGTACCCCCGGCGTCACGCTGCCCGGTAGCTACGCGGTTGATGATCCCTCGCGCAGCTCCGTGTGCCGACTCGTTGAGGTTGGGCGGGGCACCCTCGATCTGTCCCATGTGAGCTGGAAACCAGATCAGTGTGTGTGGCTTGATTTCTTTGCTTCGTAATATCCCTAAGGCCAGCTCGGAGATGGTTCCTTTGGCAAATGCCCTAACAGCTGATATGGAGTCACTGTAGATTGATGTCCTCTTGTTGTCCAATAAGGCCATCGCTATTGCAGCCTGCTCTGCGATTTCAGAGGACGTCGTCCGAATCGAGATTGCGTTCGTTATTTGGCTTTCATGATTTACGCTAACTACAGCGAAGGCCTGTCCGTCGGCGTAGCGCGCTGCGTCTACGAAACTGTTCTGCGAAGCCCGTTCACGAGCCTTTTCCAGGAGAGCCTTCGCGCGCGCCCGACGTCTTCCCACGTTGTGTTCTGGATGGACGTTTCGTGGGATAGGCGCGACAGTGATGCGGTCCCGCTGCTCTCGAGGGATGCTGCAGAACTTTGTTTTGATTACTCTGGAAGGAACGCCCAGCTCCTGTAAGATGTGCCTTCCAGCTTGTGTGGTAGATAGCCTGATGAACTGGGCCCTCTCCTGTGCTTCCGCTATTTCCTCTAGCGTGTTATGCATGCCAAGTTGAAGTAAGCGTTCCGTGGGAGTGTATATGGGGAGGCCGAGAGCTCTCTTGATTGCCTTCCTGATTAATGCATTGAGCTTATCCCTTTCCGATCTTTGCCAGTTGTGCATGGCCGCGACGTAAGTGAAATGACACATTACGAACGCATGTACCAATCTCACGAGGTTATCTTCTCCGAGGCCTTGCTGCCGATTAGCCACTCTTCTGATTAGTCTGATGGCATTGTCCGTCTTCTTAGTGAGCCGCAGCACTGTCTGGTTGTTTGAACCACTCGACTCTACCATCATGCCGAGAATCCGGATAGCATCCACCCTCGGAATATAGCCTCCGTCTTTTGTGCGCAGTTTTATGTCGCATTCGGCGAGTGGCTTCCATCCCTTTGGTTTCGGGCCTCTGCGCTTGGGTCGATAAAGTAGCAGTTCCGACTTGTGCGGTGAGCACCGAAGGCCCGTGGACTCAAGGTATCTCTCGGTAGCATCAACCGCCTCTTGCAGGGCCGTCTCTACCTGTCCGTCACTACCTCCCGTACACCAGATGGTAACGTCGTCTGCGTATATGGTATGACTGATACCGTCAATAGCAGAGAGTGTCCGGGATAGACCGATCATGACTAGGTTAAAGAGGGTTGGGGATATGACTGACCCTTGTGGTGTCCCTTTAGACCCCAGCTTAATCATGTCTGAAGTCAGGTCCCCGATCTTAAGGGTGGCTTCTCTGTCTGACAGGAAAGATCTCGTGTAGGAATGGAAGTGCTTCCCCAGGTTTAGGCTCGAGATTGTGTTTAAAACGCACGAGTGAAGAATGTTATCAAATGCCTTTTCCAGATCTAGACCTAGTATGGCTCTCGTGTCCCGCGTATTACAGTCAATAATGTGATGCTTGATGAGCTTCATCGCGTCCTGCGTCGAAAGTCCGACCCTGAAGCCGATCATGTTGTGTGGATAAATGTCGTGGTCCTCCAGGTAGCGTGAAAGCCTGTTTAGGATTGCGTGCTCAGCAACTTTCCCCACGCACGATGTGAGCGAAATTGGGCGGAGGTTATCGAGGCTAGGCGGCTTGCCTGGCTTGGGGATGAGAATGGTGTTGGCAGATTTCCACATTTCCGGGACTTTACCACTGCTCCACGCTTGGTTAATGATGTCCGTTAGGTATTCGATGGACTTCTCGTCCAGATTCCGTAGAGCTTTGTTTGTGATCTTGTCCGGACCCGGAGCCGATCTGCCATTGAGGGCGTGGAGCGCCTGCCTGATCTCCTCAATCCCGAATTCTGCGTCGAGCTCAGGGTTCTCGGAGCCTCCGTAGTCAGGGGAAGGTGGTGTAGGGCACGATGCGACTGATAGGTACTTCTGTACGAGTTTCGATAAAATTTCCTTGCTCGAATATTCTCGCTTGGCTGTGTGTAGGGTGCGCGCCAGTGTGTTGCGTTGGTTGGTTCTAGTGTTCGTCTCGTCGAGGAGATGCTTTAGGAGGTTCCAGGTGCCACCGTTGCGCATCTGCCCGTCGATCGAGTTGCACACCTCATCCCATTGCTGTTTACAGAGCGCCCTGCAGTGTTCCTCTATAGTTCTGTTGATTTCCGATATCCTTTTTCTGAGCCTGCGGTTGAGCCGTTGTCCTTTCCACCTGGCGAGGAGGGATTGCTTGGCCTCCAATAGGTGAGCGAGACGGCTGTCCATCTTTTCCACCGGGAGGTCGGTACAAACCTCTTTGGTGGTAGCTTTGATGTCGTGTCTAACCTGTGCAATCCATTGTTCGAGGCTAGGCTTGTCCTCACTCTCCATTCGCTCTTCCCTTATTTTGCGAAATTTGTCCCAGTCTGTGTACTGGAACATGCGCTGTCTCTTCTGGTCGACTTGGAGGTGCGTGGCCAAGATATAATGGTCGCTACCAAAGTCTACCCCGAGGTTTGTCCACTTGACCGCTGCAATGCTCCTGACAAAGGTGAGATCCGGTGTCGTGTCACGGCTCGACGATGTTCCGCATCTGGTGGGGAACGCTGGGTCCGTGACTAGCATCAAGTTTAGGTTTAGAGCCTCACGCCAGAGGTCCTCCCCCTTTTTAGTGTTATATGGGTAGCCCCAGGTGTGGTACGGCGCGTTGAAGTCACCAGCTATGATCAAAGGGGAGTCGCGCGCTAGTTGCGTCGCCTTGGTGATTAGGGCTTTGAAGCGCTGTCGTTGAGCTTTGGGACTACTGTAGACATTCAGGATGAATATACTTTGGCGGTTCGTTGGGCTAGGGATGATCTCTATCATCATGTATTCAACTTTAGTTGCAGTCATCTTAAGGTCGTGAGTGATGTGGGTCAGCTTGTTGCTAACCAGTACGGCGATCCCCCGTCACTTCAATTCCTGAATTAAGTCGCAAATGTGAGATGCCCGTAGTTACGATAAAGCAATTAAATTGATCACATGCTTACACTAATTACGTGGATCGCATTCACGTTTATACCGATTTATCATGCTGGAAACAAAGCCTTACATCTGCATTTTATATACCTGCATACCAAAAGAAAAGAGCTTATAGGCTTTGCCAATTTACAACTTCCACAACGGCAGAACATTACGCAATAGTCTCTGCTTTATGTTACATATGTCAGCAGTCAGAACCACTTCGTTGGGTAATTCTGACTGACTCACAAGCCTCATTGCTGTGCTTAAAAGAAATCAGCTTAAGGAAAGCAAGCAGCACATTGACATAAGAAACACAAAAGTCATACGCCATAGCGAAAGATCTCACGGCATAACTTTCCTGTGGATTCCAAGTCACTGTGAAATCATGGGAAATGTGACAGCTGATCACATGGCACGTGCAGCACATCAAGAAAATGAATTACCGCTACTTCCTGTAGTGACAAGTGATGTGCGATGTCTATTGAACAAACTGTGCGGTAGATTCCCCAAGGAAACTTGGTTCATAAATGATGCACAGAGCTCTCAATTATATAACATAGGCCCTTGAATATAATTCAATACTCCGTTTAAAATTAGTCGATCTCTTGAAAAAACAGTTCAAAGGCTTCGACTAGGCACTGCCTATACTAAAAGCTTTCTGTATAGGATAAGAAAAAATAACAGTGCTACATGCTCATGTGAAGAGGCTGACGAAGACATAGAACACCTTCTTCTATACGGTAAAAATCCCGAATCTCCCCACGAGAATCTCTCGAAAAAAACTACATGGCTTGGATAGATGGCCACTATCCTTACGAAAAATTTTAGGTCCATGGCCTTCAGAAAAACTTCGATCCATTGCTGCGCGCGCCTTAGTACAATTCTTGGAGGAATAAAAAATATCACAGCAATACTAAATCATAAATAGTTATAGCTCGCATTGTTATTACTAACAGGCACCCTTAATTACATGTTCACTCTGTCTTCGTGTTCATGTAGCATTTCTATTTGTTGCATTTAGAGTGCGGCATTCAAGTGCCTAACATCTTGTGTGTAAATATCTTGGTTTTGTGAACATTTCCGCTATGTGAACTCATCTGTTTATGTATATTGCAGTACTGAGACTTAGTACGCGAATGTTCATTCATATGTTTATTTCTCCAGTTTGGTGACTGTTGAGAACTTTCCGACGGTATCTATCCCATAAGAGAAGAGGAGTAGCCGGCGTCACACTTAGGTACCAACCTCTCCTTAAGTACATTTAATCATAAAAAAAGAACAATGTAGTTTGACCCTCTCAACCTTCTGCGATCTCACCCCCCCCCCCCCCCCTCGCTACCGCACTCATGCATGTGAGCACGCGCGCGGTAAATGGATTCACAAACAAGCAGAACGGACTGTAATCTTCTGGCTGTTGCCGTCGCATACACTTCTACTTAGCGTGACAGTGGTTCAGGCGAGATGTCAAGTGTAACCTGGATTTATTCCTCTCTCGTGCCAAACAATCTCCCAGTACAGTGACATGTCGATGACTAATCGAGGAAGAAGTATCGCTCGTTGAAAGGTTTAACCCGGCTCTATGCACAACATGTCCGCGATAACAATGATTCGCCTAAGTCGTAGAGATATGTGTAATTCGACGTATCGCTGGCTTTATATACAAGGTCGCGAATGTGACTCCCAGTCATGGCGTCCGCATTTAGATTGGGTGTAATGCAAAAAATAGTCATGTATTTGGGCTGAGATGAGTATTAAAGATCACGAGGTGGTCCAAATTAATCAAAAGCCTCCTGCAACGATGGCCCTCATCATACGCTGTGACGTTACGGGTCGTTAAACCCTACAATTTATTTTAATTTATTGACTGTTGTTATGGCGTCTCAGCCTCCAAAAATACAGCATAATATTAGGACCATACTCCACACTCGATGTATATTAGAGGCTGCGTGAGTCAATTTTCTCTGATAAATATTTTTTTTTATTATTTTCCATACCCTACCCATCTTCCCGCAGCCCAGCGTAGACCATAGAGTCAATCCCTTTTACAGCACATTTTACAAAAGCCTTAAAGGGCCCCTGAAACGGTTCGGACAAATTTTGTAGGCGCGTAGGGTACAGCTTAAGTAGAACATTCGCACCACAATTTAAGTGAAGCGTTACGTATTAATGGAGCTGCAAGCGATTAGAAGTTACCCTCCTCCCTAGCTATGATTTTCCTCCTCAACTCGCTCGCCGAGCGAGCGGCGCTAAGCTCCGCCTTCACTGGTTCAGCGTCACGATGCGACGTCACATCGCTCACTTCCGGTTGTTTAGGAGCATGCCCCCTCCCGCGCGAGACCTCTCCGCTAGCCGCTTGGCCGTCGACCGAGAGCTATCGAAGCAGCGTGCGTTGCGAGCATTCTGTCGTAGCGCCGAACGTGTCCGGTACTCTGCTAAAAACAGGCAAGCTGGTCATTTCGGCAAATGACTGGAGGCATAAACTCAAGCTGATGAAGGAACTTTAGCGTAGACGTACGTGAGCAGCCTGATCGGTCTGCACGGTCCAGACACTTGCTGGCGCAGCGCTTAACCAGTCAAACAAAGCGCTAATATTGCTCTAACGAAGTGTAAAGCATTTTAAACATTTATAAATCAACGTGTTGATGATTACACTCCTGCGAAAAATACACACCAGCAGCAAAGAATACACTTCGTTGCTGCTACTGTGTATGGTTGAGCTCTGTGCCACCAGGTGGCTGCACCATGCAGGCCGTTCACATTTGCCCTTCTGCTCATCTCGTGGCTCATCCCGGCACAGTCAAGCGGCCAGACCCTGTCCCCTTGCGCTTGCGTTTGCCCTAATACTGGACTCGCGGTTTGCAGGTCGCTAGGTTTGCAGTCCACAAGGCAACAAAGTCGAATCATAGTGCTCGCGAAAAGACTGACACCAACTCTGACCGCGGAGCTCTCGTCAAAATGGAGTACGTTGTAACACAAGCAGACGACGCTTGCTGTGTGCCGGAAGTGCTGAAGTGTACTAAAAACTATTCTTGTGTATTCTGTTTAAGTTATTTTCTTTTTACAAAAACAAAGTAACTAACATTCCAACTATTACGAGCATCATTTGTTCACCATAAAGTTGGAAAAATTATCGACCACGCGCCCTGGTCAGCCAATCAGATAGCTCGCCCATGTGACGTAATATGGGTTATTTGCATCATATGGGTAGGGGCGGCTTAAAATTCCGCCGAGCAGTGCGCTGCGATCGGCAGCGATGTGTATTTTTAAAACCTTATAATAAATTACACGCCTTATGCAGAGCACTTAGATGCATCAATTAATGATCAGAAGAACCTACTCTAACGACTCAGTACGTTTGTAGAAAATCGCCAAAATCGTTTCAGGGTCCCTTTAAGTGGCTCATTGCATTGGCTCATGCCCCAAAAAAGCGGCGTCTAGTTCATCGGTGCAAAAAATCAGTGATGCAAAAAAATGTCATGAGGAATTTCTCATATACGCATTCGGAATTATACGCAATTACGCTTATACGCAATTAGGAAACGAAATAAAGAAGGAAGGAAAGATATAAAGAACGAAAGCAGGAAGGAAAGAACAAACGAAGGAAAGAACGAAGAAAAAAAAAGAGAAAAGAAAGAGAACGAAAGAAAACGACGGAAAGAAAGAGAGAACGAAAGAAAAAACGAAAGAACCTTTAAGTATATTGGGCATTAGGTGCTCGCATGTGTCGCTGAGGGGGTCGATCTACAGCGCCGCACGTTTACTTCACACTGCGGTTTGTTATGTCTTCCAAGAGTACTGACCCCTCCGATGGTATAACTGAATGCATTACCGTGCGTGTAGCAGGCTTTCGCCTTCACTTGCTACAGGAGTGTAACGTGCTGCCGAACTTTTTTCATTCGTTCATAAGATTGTCTACACCCGTCATGCAGATAGTCCCCAGCAATGTATTAGTTAATAATTGCAGGTCTTTATGAGTTCGCCTGCATCTCAGTTAAAGCTTTCGCGCGCTCAAGGAAAATATGCATCTATGCCCTGTGACATAGATGAATAGTTACATAAAAGTGTGGAGGCCTTCCCCACGTAGAAATTAAAGTAGTGGCTTAGCGAGCTGATCGTCTATGGCGTGACGCTTGCAACTGTTTGTCTGAACCATTAATACAGATTGCGAGCTGTCGAGCGGGCTTCGTTACTGGACATACCCACTGCACGAGTGTTCAATATCCGCTGGCTGTAAAGGCTGAATCGGCAGAGCTTGGGTAATTAATGAGGCCTTCGGGCGTTCTACGCCAAGCTTGGGTAACGGATTGCGTAAGGGCCGCTTCACCCGGTTTTCTGCAAACTTACAGCCCAAGGAAAATGAAGGGAAAGACAGCAGGCAGACGCTCTTCGGAGGGATATGGCAACCGCTGTAACAGCGCAAGCTTCAGCATCCTACCATCCTACCGCATGAGGGGTGAAACGCACTGCCATGCAACGCGCGTGCGTTATCAGCAATGATGCAAGTACATGCGCTGCCTAAACCGTGCGCTGATAAGGCTCGTCGCGCGCTCTTTGCGTATCTGCAGCGACATTTTATGCGTGTCTGTGCATTGCGGTCTCGTACAGTATACGGAGTTATGAACGACGAGTGTCTATAAAAATATGCTCCAAACATCTCACTAGAATTTGACTTTTTCTTTGAAATGGCAACAATTTCTGAACTCTGTTAAGTGTTGCCTAAGCGGTGCATTTACGAGCTACACAGGTACTTGAATAATGTGGAGGTATAAATCGTCCTCTACAAAATAAATATAAATATCTTTAAACACTTTTTAAGAGTGCAGTCCGTTTACAGAGAAAAGCCGTACAGGACTTGACCCGTTGAGTCAATTTAAGAGCGCTGTTATGCAAGTACTTTTAAGCGCGAGGGTGACTGAGTACTGAAGCTGAATGTGACCCCTTCATTCGCTGTTGATGTTCTGTAACCTTGATTGTACCACACGTATTCGAACACGTTGTTTTCCTTACACTCGTTGCGTTCCTTCAGTGGATGACTAAGGTGTCGCCATAGAACCTGCATATTGTCACGCTCGATTAAACATAGTTTAATGCTAGGACGTAGAAGGTCGTGAATGCTCTCGTTGAAATGAGGAGCAAGCAAGGAGACAGAAATTTATTTACAGAAAGGCAGAGAGCTCGGCCTGAGCAATAACTTCCTCTGGCCGGCTACTCTACACCGGGGAAAAGGGATGGGGAGGGAAACGGCTGATGAATGATGATGGTATAAGGAAGGGATGCGTATATACAAATTTACAGAGTTGTGGCATCTCGAAAGCCTTGCGTCCAGCGCAGTGGCTTGGAGAAAAGCTATAGCGGCTCTTGTTACCAGGGCTGCGCTGTTTGCACTAGGCCAAGAACCTAAAATAAGCTCGTCTGTTAGCTCTGTCTTTCATGGATCTTTGCAATGGAAGAGGCAAGTTGCTGTCGTTCTTGCGCGTGCGCGGGACACACACACAAAATATATGTTCAACTGTTTCTGGCACCTCACAGCATTCACAGTTTGGGCTAGTATCACTGGCACCTATCGTATGTCTATAACGGTTGATGAATGCGACACCAAGGCGAATCCGGCGCACCATGCTCGTGTGGCTTCTTTTGAGCTTGTGAGGCATACGAAATATCATTTCTTGGTCCCATTTGTGTAATCGCTTGTGTCGTCGATCTGGTTGGGTCCAGTGTTCCAACGTAGAGTTGCGGTTTACGCGACGAAGTAGGGCGTTTGTGTTTGTTCGTGACAACGGAATGCGTACTTCACAAGCATTATCTAAAGCAGTTTTCGCTTCAGCGTCTGCCTGTTCGTTCCCGATCAGGCCACAGTGTGAAGCAAGCAAGAAGGCAGGCAAGCAAGAAATAAAGAAAGTAGCAGCCGCTCCCTCCGAGCTGACTGCTTTGCCCTTTCCTCTGGCGACAAAGTAATGCTACGCTCAATTACTGATACAGGACGAGGGCGAAGAAGCTCGTGGTTACAGTCACTGAAAGTCGGGGGCAAGCAACTAAACAGCTTCTTCTCTCGCAGCAATATTATGCGCAAATGACTCTACCCTAAATGTCAGTATGTCTAAAAGTCCGAAAATAATTAGTTTGAGAAGTTGGAGGATGACGAGTTCCTCAGTTTACTGGTACCGGCAATGTAATGCATTATAAATGTGCTCCGTATACTTTCTGTTCTACGTACCATTTACATGCTTAAGGGAGTGATTACACAGATTACTAATGTAACGTTCGCTTTCCTCAGCTGAGCCCAATTTTGATAATGTTTATTCATTGTGCTTAAACTACATTTTTGAACATTCTCTCTAGTCATGTTTTCATGACAATATTATTGAATTTTTGTTTGGAATCACCTTTAGAAGTGGCTGGTTCTTACATTTTCGTTGCTGCCGATATCGCTTTTCTGTATTTCTTTTTTGTCACTTTCAGCCACCTGCTGTCATTTTGACTCGTACTGGCCATTAAAACTAGCCAAATCGACGTTTAGATCTGGTGATATGTTGACTAACGTCACGGAATTCTGCGCTTTCTTTGCGAAAAGAAAGTTTGTGATTGATTGATTGATTGATTGATTGATTGATTGATTGATTGATTGATTGATTGAAAATTCAGGACCTCCCAGGCTGCTCAAAATTTAGCACGTTCCGATTGAAACACCAACGAAAAGTGTTCTGCAGTCCAAATACAGAGAATTATTAGGAGAACAAAATTTGCTTAGGCCGCGTGCGTTACTTCAACACAGCGCTTTTTTCTCTCTCCCTATTCCAGCTGTGAGACTACGCACTGTCATTCCCGGTCTCATTCAGCCCATTTCTTCTCGGGCTACTGCGTGGTACACGCTGGGCCGGGAACCTGCGAGTTACGCACACGTATAATAAGCCCCGTATTTAGAAACGGGCCTTGAGGCGGAGCTCGATCTTCCTCCGCTTCGCAGAGTGTAGAGCTTTACCGATAACGGATAACATTCAATAACCGTAACAACGGCTTCCGAGGTCTGGAAGCGCGCAGTGAAATGGGCGCCCCTGCGGCGAGAGAGACCACGAAAAAAAAAAAAATGTTGCCCGGCATATGATGCACGATAAGCAGCTGCTCGCACTCTTTTCGGCTAGGCGCTGGGAGTGGCTCGTCAGACCGTCTCAAGCGCGGTTACTGCAGAGGAGCGTCGTTCAGTCTCGACCGTGTCGGCTGAAGGAACTTGTGAAAATAGCGGTAAGCATGTGGGACGTGTTTGCGGTATATACTCGCGGCGTGGTGCCGCCGCCTGGCGTGCGTGCGTTGGTTTTGCGGTGTCGAGTGACCACAGTGAAGATCCGGTCAAAGTATCTCCTACGTGCTTACCTATGAAAGCTCGAAAAAAAAAAAAACCGTTCCAAGTCTTTAACCATTGAATCCGTTACCCTCGTACAGTGGACCATGCTTATTCGGCAAATATCTTAAAGCGCAAACAAGCCATATAGTTACTAACAATTATACAGTTCTAAGCCATATTTATTTATTTATTTATTTATTTATTTATTTATTTATTTATTTATTTATTTATTTATTTCGTTTAATTTCCTCGTTTGTTCATGATCAAGGCGAGTATTCGTTGAGGCTGTGCGATGTGGACTAGAAGTGCGTTACCGGGCACCACCTTGGCTGACGCTTCCCTGACAGCGCCTCCGAGTATTTCTTGCTCCGTAACTAGACGTCATTCCCACAGAACATTTTTTTCCTGGTGCAACTGACGTTTGCGGCCTAGCACGGTTACATTGGTGAGCCCAGAATATAATCGGTTGCCTGATTCCGGTAGTAATACAGTTGGCTAAAGATATTTCACATCCTTTGCGTAATTATACGACAGGCATTTTTTGGTGAGTTTCAATGTGTAAGAATGCTGCCTCATTCCTGGCGTCCAGGTGTCCACGAGCGAGTGCGTACATTTGACCGAAATGGATTGATCGAAACGTGACTAAATCCAGAGCAAAAAAGTGCTTGTGATTTTAGGCATACTTTATTTGCCCGGCTGTTGTGCGGTGAATCGCGTTTCGTGCCGCTAGCTTTAGCGGGCCGTCTTGACCATTGCTGCTACCCTTGATTTAATCAATAAATAATTCGATCAACCAATCGAGCAAGGAGTCTCTTACTTCTCCACGGAATACTAAACATGAAGAAATCGGAAGTCTGCTGGTGTTTACGCTTATAAAAAGCTGAATGGTCTACACATTTTCAATGTTTCTCTAGTGAATGAAGGATTTGCTATTAATCCCCCTTGATTTCTGTAAAAAAAATACGAAAGAAAATATATAGGAACCAGAAACTTTCTTTAGGGAGCTTCAGTCATATTAAATAATATTCGATTCATTGTTAACAGCTCTGAAATGGGTTTTCACAACCTACTGACATGCGTGCAACCTAAGCCAGAAGATAATAATGAAATTACAATACTTCTTCTTTTTCTTAAGCGGTGAGTGAAAGTCGTTTAGAATTTCGTATTAAGTTCAGCGCATCATTAACGAAATCAGGACACGTGATAGCTTTGTCTGCCGTCTCAAGGGAGAATTTGAAATTGTGAAAATTAGAAGTTCTTAAAGAATAATTTTATGTATTCATTCATTTATTTATTTATTTATTTACATACACTGCCATCTTGTATAGCAAAATATTGCAGGAGTGAGTGCATATATATTTCAGTCAATTGAAAAATACATTTTAGAGGCAAAAAAGAAAACGAACAATATAAAAACAATATCATGAATAGCTAGTTGATTAATGAACGTCCTTAGGCAATAGGTCGGCAAATTCATCACTCGATAACTCGCGCAGGGACCCCTCAAGGACATTCCAAATCGCAGTTGTATGTGCAAAAAAGGAAAACCTAAGACAATCAATCTATACATTCAAATAAACAACGTTAAGACCATGACTTCTTCTGGTGGGCCGAGAAGAGTTAGTGAAAATAATAGGTGCATTGAGATAAGTTTTTCCATGAGCAATTTTATGTAGCAGAACAGCACGGTCACAAGTACGTCTATGGGCCAGAGGCTTTAGCAGTAGCTTACTAGCATGTGATGTCGGGGCGAAATGGCGGTCATAACGATTATATATAAACCTTAAGGCTTTTTTCTGAATAGACTCAAGCATGTTTATGTCTTTAGAATGATGTGGCGACCACGCTACTGAAGGGTATTCAAGTAGAGGCCTTATTTGTGATCTGTATTTCGTTAATTTACATTTTTTTATTTGGATCTCGTAAGTTTCTTTTAAGAAATCCCAATTTTCTCAACGCCTTGTTGGTTATACAT
Organism: Dermacentor albipictus; assembly: GCF_038994185.2. Classification (NCBI taxonomy): domain Eukaryota; kingdom Metazoa; phylum Arthropoda; class Arachnida; order Ixodida; family Ixodidae; genus Dermacentor; species Dermacentor albipictus. Next base: position 63,583,179 of record NC_091823.1, on the reverse strand, counting down.
TTAATGTGAGCATGCCATTTCACATCACGGGAGAATGTAACAGCAAGGTATTTGAACGTGTGGACGCTTGTAAGCTTGTCCGCTTCATTAAAATGTGTAAATTGTAATGGTTGTTTTTTATACGGTTTGTTTTAAATTAAGTGACATTTGCCATGTTCTGCTCCATCCGCAAAAAGGGGCGAAGACTTCATTCAGCTCCAACTGATCATGATTACTAGTCATAGTAGAACAAAGGACGCAGTCATCAGCATATAGTCTTATTTTGACAGAAGTGCCGGCAATTACTTCAACGACATCATTTGCGTAGACAACAAACAGCAAAGGATCCAAGGCAGACCCCTGTGGTACACCGGATGTAACTTTTACACGAGATGAATGAACATGGTTAAATGCAACAAACTGGGTTCTTGTACTTCGGTAGTTCTGTATCCAACCTAGTAGTTTATAATCATTAATTATTGCCTTAAGTTTAATGAGAAGCTTTTTATGGCACACTGCGTCAAAAGCTTTACTGTAACCAATGAAAATGGCATCAATGGTTAATCGAGGATGCAGTATAATGGGAGAATTCTAGAAGCTGTGTTACCGTCAAGAATCCAGAATGGAAGCTGTGTTGAGCATGCGAAAGAACATTATGTTCAAATAAGTACTCAGCGATATATTTATGAATAATGTGTTCACAATAGTTTGCAAGATGTTGATATTAAAGAAATAGGTCTTTATTAGACATGCCCTTCTTATTACCGTCCTTGTGAATGGGAACAACCTTAGCACATTTCCAGAGTACCGGAACAGTAGATGATTCTACAGACTTTGAAAAATTAGGGATAAATACCGAGAGCTCCATTGAGAATATCGACGTAAAAACATATCTGGTGCATTGCCTGGCCCAGTACTTTTTATAGCACCGATCTTGAGTATAAGATTATGTACACCAGCTGAAGTGATTACCATACTAGGAACAGGTGATGACGAAAGAACAGTGCAAAACGTGGGGGTGCGTCCATCATCACAGGTGAACAATGATTTAAAGTAATTATTAAAGGCTTCAGTGATGCTATGATTATCTGAGCATGGTTGATTGGCAATAATCAATGAAGGAGAGCTCTGACTTGTTGGACTGATGGTTCGCCAGAACTTTGATGGTTTGTTTTTAATGAAGTATGACAAAGTGCTATTAAAATAGAAACTTTTTGCATTTGGCATAGTTGATTTTAAATTATTTTTAAGTGTGGCCAATACTGAAGCTTTCATTGGATTGTTTGCATAGGATTGTTTGCGGAGACACCTGATGCGATGAATTAGGTGTATAATTTCACGTGTGTACCACGGGTGCTTGGGATTGCGCTTTACGCAATTGGTTGGAATGTAATCAGCTATACATAGATTGACAATTGAGCAAAAACGGTTCACTAAACGTCAACAGAGGAATGGTTCGCGCAGCTCAAGAAGTCATCAAAAGAGCATGCGAGTAACTCAGTTATGGAGTTGTCATCGGCACACTCAAAGTTAAATACTGTCTGATGTGAAGGAACCTTAGGCATAATTGCTCAATTCAAATAAACAATGACCCCCTTATGGTCCGACCGGCCATCAACAATATCACAGTTGTAACCATTTTGTCTAAGTTGCTCATTTATGAAAACAAGATCTAAAATTGAGCTTTCGCGGGTTGCGGCATTCACAATACCGAAAGAAATAGTCATGTTAATCAAGTAATCCCAAATGACTTTGTGACAGCCACTCGTAGATAGCGTTGGCCAATCTAGGCCAGGGGTGTTGAAATCACCAGCAACTAACATTTTACAACAGTTAAGTTCGTGTTTGGTAATATAATTGGTATGATCAGAAAAGACACCAAACTCCGTGTCAGGGGGTCTATAAACAGCCCCTACAGCCAAAGTGAGACCACAAAGCCTGATTTTGCACCATACATATTCGCAGTTAGGAACGTCAGGCAATACTGTAAACTCAATATCTTGGTTCACGAAGAGTACCGCACCGCTACCGCGTCGGCCATTTGTATCTTTCGCGAGGACGTTGTAACCTGGTTGCAAACTTTCAGAATCTAAGATCTGTTCACCAAGCCACGTTTCAGTCACGCAAATCACAGAACGATGACAAAAAAGGATGATAAATTGTTTAAGGTAACTATAGAGGCGCCTACTGTAGATTAAGAAAATACTAAAGGTGACCGCTCCGCGGGAAATACGCCACGGCTGAAAGAGTATAGAAGCACGAATGCACGTCATATGCGACCTTTGCAAAAACCGAGGCTACCCTTCTGTTTACAAAACCAGAGCTATAATGCCGCACACAGGCATGCGATATAAATATAGGCTCTAAAATGTCAAGAACATTGCACCCATGTTTTGCACCCATGCCTGAAGAGGCGGACGTTACTTGCGCAACAAATCGCCCTGCATCCAAGTAACAAATTAAATAAAATCCACTAATCAACGTTTTAAAGATTTACTCTAGGTGCCCATACTTCAGGGGCGAAATTAACGCCAATCAGTAGTGATATCAAGCCCGCTCAGAAGAATGCCTAAGTCTGCCTACCACCAGTTTCGAGATAGGTGGAACTGAAATGTTCTAGGAAATACATTGTCCTTCTAGTAACAGTTCACCAAAAGCGTGATTCAAGCAGTTGCGGATGACCTTAACCGGAACGCACATGAATTCGCTTGCATATATAGGTGGCGGATATCTCCAAAGGTGGTCTTAGCTGAACAGGTAGAATCACACTACACGAGGCCCGTAATTGAAGGCAAAACTGCTGAAAGTAAACTTACAAAAAAACATAAGCACAATAGACGTTTCAATAGCAACATTTTTATTTCATGGGCATAAAACGCATCTTGTGTGTGTGTGTGTGTGTGCACGTGTGTGTGTGTGTGTGTGTGTGCGTGTGTGTGTGTGTTTTGTTTGTGGAATACGAGGATGAATACGAGGTAGAACACGAAACAGTGACATCTCTAATTTGTGATTGCTACTCTTCTTCTCATCACGATTAGCCTTCATATTCGAGGAGACTTTCGCTGCACACGCACGTAACACATAGCGCATTCAGGTTGGTTGATTGATGGAATAATTGATCGATTGTTCGCAGGCAAAAAGGAGGCTCCGATAGTGGGAGAGAAGCAAGGGGGTTTTGCCACGCGAACCATCACCATCTTGCATCGTTGTGAGCACCTGAGCTATGCCACCGACAAAGGCAAAAAGTAGTGAGAGAGGGAAGTGATGGAGGGATGCAGAAATATGTGAAATAACTGAGGAATTGTCGCGTCCACAACCAACATGCATACTGAATTAAACGCACACTTTAAAACACACGTTTAACGAGGTGCGAATGATGGGATCCTGACTTGGTATGCTCGGCTGTAAATGAATCATTCTGGAGCGGTTGGGAAAAGACATAGCTTAGTGCGATTTATGTTCTCCCGTGAGCAGCTGGTGCTACAATTTGCACACCCGGAATCCGTCAGCAGTCCCCATACGATTGTGTAGACAGCCAATTGATGATAAACTTTACCGTGTTAATTTACAATTATGTCAAAAAAGCACTATCATTTTTCTGTAACGTCAGCCTTTCTTGGAATAGTGCATCATGGCTGAAGAAAGCAGGTTGCAATACCAACGATTACGTTTTGTGATACGGGCAGCATGCAAGATCCTAACGCGTTCCAACAACAACAACACCAGAAAAATATAGCCAAGGACGACTGCTCGATCTGATACGGGCAGCACGTAAGATCCTAACACGTTCGAAACCCAACAACAACAAGAACATCAGAAAAAGATCGGACGGGACGGCTGCTCGATCCGAGAAATGCATCGTCACCAATAGACCGATATACACATGCACTGTAAACTTTGCAAACTCTCTACAAGGTCTGAGGAAAGCTCGTCGCTGAGCTGTTTTAGAATTCTTGATTAGTCTCGTCGTGTCCGCTGACGTTTGTGGTGATATTATTAACGGCAGTATAGACCTCGAAAGTCATTAGACCTTATAAGCTAGAAATCGGCCAGATAGATGCGATCGCCCGAGTGCTTTTCGTGTTTTGCATAAACACAGGAGTAACAGGAGTGGCGAGAACACACACACCCAGCACGCACGCACGCGCGCCCACACACACACATGTAAATTGCGCAGCTTTGCTTGAACGTAACCACTAGCCTCATCTGCCTGCCCGTTAAGATACATTGGCACGTAAACGTGCTTTGGAAGCTAATTTGCAAACCTAGGGCCTTGAGCGTGATGTCAAGCAAGCACAACCAGAGAGGGAGAAAAAAGAAAGAGAGAGAGAGAGAGTCTGGCGCACCAGTGCGGGCCGGTGAGGAAAATGGCCGCACAACAACGAGTTGAGAGAAAGCCGCGTTGCCGGGCCTGTACGACTCCGCGTTGACAGCCGACGTAACGGCAGCAGTTCTGCACCATCCACCTTGTATCGCGCCGATCAGGTACGTACGAAACCTTTCTTGCTGCAGTGTGCGTGCTGCTCTTCGTTGAGTTGCACGCGCTGACTTTAAAGAATATGGTGCTGCAAAGAAAAGCAGAGGACGGTGCCTCGAGTAATGTTGTGTTGAAACTTTATGCATCGCCCGTGGTTAGGTTTTGCTTCCGCGTCAGGAATGGATTACTCAAGGTCGGAGCGACCCGTCTAGGACCACGACCTTCCCTCGTGGTGTGAATGAACTCGATACCATCTACTATAACTGCGGACTGCATGCCGAATATAAAGAAGTAAGCAGGCTTGAGGAGGTTGAGGAGAGCGGGGAAGGAGAGCCCGACTTCCAAGGCCACAACGCTTCAGTATA